>NC_142357.1:29907694-30258319 GCF_059441175.1 Urocampus carinirostris
TTTTCCCTTGCCCGCATGACGGTTTCAAATCATGGGATGGTGTAATTGTGGCCTGTGCAGTCCTTTGAAACCTTTTGTGATTAAGGGCTAAACAAATAAATGTGACTTGACTTGAATATCTTGTACAAATTTAAATGGGTACAATTCTCATATCTTTGACACATTTGAATATTAACGTGACCTTCAAACGACTCAAATATCCATCACTTTAAGTCAAGTCAAGTTTATTTGTATAGCCATTAATCACAAGGAGTCTCAAAGGGCTGCAAAGGCCACAAATGATTGCAAACCACAGACTATTATGAAAAATGCAAAAATAAATAAATAGGTTGTATTTCTGTCAAATAAGTAGGTATTGCGTGATATGTTGATGTGTTTGTTTGTATCAGGGTTGTCAAACTCATATTAACTCGGGTGCCACACGACAGAACAAACATTCACTCGGGGGCCGAAATAGTAGATTGAGGAGAAAGAAAAAAAAGAGAGAAAGAAACGTGAAAAGCAAAAGAGATAAAATGAGAAATAGTGAGAGATGGGAAAGAAAGACAAATTGAAAGAGAGAAGGAGAGAAAAGAGGATAGAAAGAGAGAAGGTTAGAAAAAGAGAAGGAGAAAGCAAGAGAGAGAGAGGAAGATAGAAAAGAGAGAGAAAATTTAAAAAGGAAGGTAGAGCAAAATAAGGTAAAAAGACACACAGAGAGCAAGACGCAAAGAAGAACAAAGAAAGAGAAAAAGAGAGATAAAGAGTGAGAGAAAAGGGGATGAAGACAGGGAGAGAGAGAGAGAGAGAGAGAGAGAGAGAGAGAGAGAGAGAGAGAGAGAGAGAAAGAAAGAAATACAACTACATTCACCGTTTCCAACATTTTAAAAATAACAAAATTCGATAAGGGATTATTTCATTGATACTCAGTTTATAAAAAGTTCAAAAACTTTTATCTGTCTGTCCGTCCGTTATGCATTTGAGAGGAAAAGCTAAAGATGTAGTTAGGTTTGGCATTAGAAACAGTTAGAAACAGTATAAACTATTATGACACCATCCCCTGATATTAAACCTACACGAAGGCAAGGAAAAACTCAAAAACCTCAACATGAGGCAAATGAAGAAACCTTGAGAGGGGGCCGCTTATAAGGGTAATCTCCCTTCCAGGATGACCAGCCTGCAATGGATGATGCAAGGGCACGGACAGACAGTACACAGACATCATCAACTTTAAATATAAGTAATAACAGAATGTCTGGTCAACATCATTCATAAACTATTGAATACAACTTTGTTTTAAGCCTAGATCTAAACACTTCCACTGAGGTTGCAGGACAAATTTCAGAGGCCAGAGGGCACCGGGGCCCGAATGGAGAAGGATCCCGAACCTGACGATTTCTTCTTGGCTCTTGGGATCACTAGTAGACCAGCATTTTCTGAGCGAAGTCTCCAAGCAGGAACATTGGGGGGAAATACATTTTAAACATATGAGAGAGCAAGTCCATGCATGATTTTCTATACTACCAATAGAACCTTAAAATCACATCTTTAGCTAACAGGGAGCCAATGCGGGTTAGCTAAAATTGGGGTATTGTGATCAAAGTTAAAAGCTTTGCTGCAGCTTAATAAAACAAAACAAAAACACAAGTACAGCAATACGTCAAAACTAAATATTAAAAGAAGTGCCTAAAACAGGAACCGAACATGTTATTTTGCTTCGACTGTGATTGTTTAAAAAACAATTTGATGACACGAGTCTATTTCAAAAGAAATATAACATCTAAATATCTACATTTGAATTTATTCATGAGGCAGCACGGCGGCGCAGTGGTTAGCATGTGTACGGTGAGGTCATGAGATCGAACCTCTTGTGTGGAGTTTGCATGTTTTCCCCGTACTTGCGTGGGTTTCTTCTGGGCACTCCGGTTTCCCCCCACATTCCAAAAAAATATATGTCAAGTTAATTGGCTGGTCTAAATTGTCCCTAGGTGTGAATGAGCTGTGTGCTCTGCAACTGGGATGGGCTCCAGCACCCCCGCGACCCTACTGAGGATAAGCGGTGCAGATAATGGATGAATGGATGGATGAAAACATTGGATCTGTCTCCGATTGGCCATTTTTTTCAACCCAATCCTGGGCCTGACTCTAAATAGTTCTAAACCAGAAGTCTCCAACATGGTTCCCGCGGGCAACAGGGTACCCCCTAAGGCAGGGGTGTCAAACGGGCGCCCTGCGGGCCAGATCAGGCCCGCTAAGGGATTAAATCCGGCCCGCGAGTCAACGCTCAGAGAAGAACAAGAGAAAAATGAGCTGCAGGTTGAAATATATCCACTTGATGTTGCCAAAGCCAGGTGCCTCTCACAAACGCTGTACTTGTATTTCTCTCTCTCTCTCTCTCTCTCTCTCTCTCTGTCTTCTTTCCACTCTTTATCTCTCTCTCTTTCACTTTCTCTGTCTCTCTTTTTCTCTTTCTTTGTTCCTCTTTTTCTCTGTATTTTTACCTTATTTCACTCTCTCTTCCCTTTCTCTCTCTCTCTATTGCTTTCCCCTTTTCTCTTTCTCTCATTCTCTTTTCTTTCCTTGTCTCTTTCTCTCTTTCTATTTCTCTCTGGATTTCATTCTCTCTCTTTCCCTCTCTCACTATTTCTCTTTTTATCTATTTTTTTCTCATGCTCTCTCTCTCTCTTTCTTTTATCTCTCCCTCTCTCTTTCTCCCTTCCTCCTTCTTTGTCCTACCCTTTCTACTTTTCTCTCCCTCTTTTTTCTTATTTCCTTTTCTTTTTTTTTTTTCGTTCTCTCTAATCTACTAGTTCGGCCCCCGAAAGAATGTTTGTTCTCTTGTGTGGCCCCCGGGTTAAAATGAGTTTGACACCCCTGCCCTAAGGACTGTTCTGAAAATAGCTCACCAGTGCTGAGTCATTGAGATTTTCCAGTAAAATTATTTTATTAGTTGACTGAGTCTATTTAACAGTTTTTTTTTTAAATAATGAACACTGTAAAATATCATAATAACATGATACATTGTTATTTCAGAAATTCAAATAAATGAATTCCAGTTCATGGGCTTCATAGACAATTTTTTTCCAAGTATTGATAATTATTGTTGTTAAATTAATTAAGAGAATAGAATGAAAGTATATTTATCTTTATATTGATTTGTTTTACAGGAAATATGACATCCTTATTTCCAATTTGTGTGTAAAAAATTTTGCACGCCAACTGGCTACCTTTTTAGCTGTTAAGCATGTTACCTAACTAGGATTTTGTAATTTTTTGCATGGTATCTTGCTAACATTTTACATTTTGCCAGTTTTGAAGCTAACTGTTGGCTTCCTTTCTAGCTAGCTATCTAGTTTTTCACCTTCTTTTCTGGCTATTTAGTTGGTTTTTTACTCTTTTAGCTAGCTATCTAGCTTTTTTGTTGTTGTTTTTGTTTAATTTTATAGCTAAATATCAAGCTATTTTAGCTATTTAGCAGGCCATCGAAATAATTAGCTATTTTTGAAATTACAGTAATATCAAACTTGGCGCTTGTCAACGTGGATTCATTTCCATCGTTCACCGCGGGAGGGCGACATTGAGCCCTTCTAGACATCTGCCCAGAAGAGCCCATCAGCCCGCAGTAGCTGTGCACGCTCACCAGAGATGGCGTCGCTTCTCCAACCGGATAAAGTCATCTATCTAGTTCGTGGAGAGAAAAGGATTCGTGCTCCTCTGTCGCAGTTGTATTTCTGTCGTTACTGCAGCGAGCTACGATCCCTGGAATGTGTTTCTCACGAGGTATGATATTAAAGCACTAGCTTGTCGCTTTTCCTTCATTTGTGGCTAGCCTACTATGTTAGCTGGCTGCTAACTGATATGCCACGTAGGCGGGGTCAAGGAAAGCTCCTTGTTTATGGATTGGCTGTGCACACTGTCCGTCAAAGAGTCACTTCATTTCATTGGCTTGCATGCGCTTTAACTTCCGTTTATCTTCATAGCATCAGTAGGCGTTTTGGCTAACTAGCTTAGCGCTTAGTAACTATTAACCACTGATGATTTAGTTTTAATCATAAAATAAAAAAGCAATTTCAATTGAACTCTAAATCTGTATTCTTACATTGAGGTTCTATTTACATTGCCCACGAAGCTTGTCTACATAATCTCGAAATACGAACACCACACCCAAGAGGCTAATTTCATTTTTTGGTAACCAAATATGTATCAATGAAGACCTTTATATCAAAGTGGGTATTTTCTTAGCAGTCTTGATGAAAGTCATATACACATAGTTACGTGTTTTATGTAGTGATTACTTGTACTATGTATGTACTGCATAAAAACGGTCATTTTTATAAAAAAACAAAATACATAACTTAATTTGAATTTTTACTCCACAATAATCAGGTGGACTCCCATTACTGTCCGAGCTGCTTGGAAAACATGCCATCTGCAGAGGCAAAACTGAAGAAGAACAGGTGAGGTTAACTTGAACTTGACGGTCATATGCAAAAACTCTCCTAAGTCTCAACTTCAAATAGATAGTGCTTGTATTACTTTACATTTTTATTGATTTATATCTGATATATCCTGTATTACTGTTGCAGGTGTGCCAACTGTTTTGACTGCCCATGTTGCATGCACACTTTGTCAACACGGGCCACCAACATCCCTGCTCCTCTGCCTGATGACCCCACCAAGACTGCTATGAAAAAGGCCTACTACTTGGCCTGTGGCTTCTGCCGCTGGACGTCCAGAGATGTAGGAATGGCAGACAAGTCCGTGGGTAGGTGCTGATATTTGAGGCGTGACTGCACGTTTTCAAAAAAATCAGTAACATCCAAATTATTTTTTGTTCAATGCAGCTAGCGGTGGGTGGCAAGAACCTGAGAACTGTCACAACCAGAGGGTATGAGTCCTCATTTGTAGTTATTTGCATTCCTTGGGTTGATCACATGTTTTGATATACTGAATAGAGGTCTCTCATAGAAACTGAAACGATAGCTTTGTACTGTACGAACCGTGTGACTGAACACAATTCTCTCTCAAAAGACCAACTGAACTGATCTATTGAAATTTTGGGGAGAAAAAAACAATTAAATTGAACTAATGCACATTATATCAAAGTGTACTACAGTAGCCCTTCGTATAAAATATTTATGTGTTTCAAAGTGAAAGAAAGTGAACCCGCCCTATAGTGGGAATAGAAACCTATGTTAATGTGCAGCTAATGCTTTCTAAACCCCTGTCAGCCCAGATTAAACATTACAATAACAATACATTGTTATATTACTCACGTGTGATATACATGAATAAGATTAAATAACCATTTAAATCAATATACTTGGAAGAGCAAAACGAAATTTGATTTACCTTTGGTGTGACGTGACTTGAGATGGTATAGTCGAGTAACGGGTGGATGCAGAGAAGGAAGAAAAGGCACATTAGCATTAAAACTGATTTTAAAACTTCCACTTCTGATGATTGTCATCCCCTTGATAGAGTCTTAATGCTCAATAAATGTCTCAATTGTCAATTGGTTACAGTCATATTCCTTGGCGAGGATAACAATGCATGTGCCTTCTTCGTACTCCTTGATAATAGCAAGCTTAGTTTTCGTGGTTATCTTGTTTTTGCTTCTCAATTGTGTTTTTGCTTCTGACTTTTGTTCCTCCAAAAGTCTTGGGATCTATAGAGAACAAATACAGTCCAAGAAATAGAGTGTTTTGTCGCAGACTCAAGAAAGTATTTACGAAACATTTAAGATTCTGAACTGAATGAAAAAAAAGGTATTATGGTGGGTAGTTCAGCCAATATCATATCATATCCGCAAATTCAATGATGCCATGACACAAACCAATTGCGGAGCAGCTTTCGATATGACTTTGAGCACTAGAACACAGGCATTTTGGAGACCTGACTACACAAACACTGCATAATTTAAATGTTAAATGTTTTTGCGGAGGCGAAATAACTTGTTATCAATGTCGTATAGTGGCTTATATGCCGTAACGAGGTTCTAAAAAACATGTCATCCACACTAAGCGAGAACATGGTAAGGCAGGGTTGCGTAACCCGGAGTCTGCTTTACTCTGTGTCTAAAGCATTTCATCACGTTATGTTTTTCACTGAGAGGGAAAAAAACTCCCCGATGTAACTTTGTGTTCATGTCAGATCAACAAGCTGATGGAGTATTACCAGCAGTTGGCGTACAGAGAGAAGCAAGAGCGCGACCGGAAGAAGCTGGCCCGGAGACGACAGTGCATGCCTTTGGCTTTCTCGGTACTTCCTTCTCTCGGTCACAGACATGGAGCCATTTGCATTTAACTTATGGAAATAAAGACGCTCCTCTACTTACGACCATTCGGCTTACGAAAAACGATTGATACGAACATTTTTTTCGGGATGTCGAAAAATATCCAAACATTGCTGTGAGTTAGATCTTGTATTGTCTGCACCTTTTGAGTACAGGACATTACTGTAGTGCTTCTTTCAGCCGCTACCGGAGTGTGGCGCTGTGAGAGCTCACCCGAAAGAGAAAAAATCTGCTTCCTCTTCCTAATTTGTGTGTAAACATCTTTCCTTCACCTGCTCGTAATCCTAGCGCTACCACCAATGTAGCATGTCGTATGTCGTTTTGTGTGGGTAATGAATTGCTCCTAGATTATGAAAAAATACATTTACGATCTCTTTAAAGAGCGACATCCGACAGCACCCGCTTATTGTAAACATCCCAAACTTCCTCCTAAACTAAACTCTCGCGCTCCCCTATACTCTCGCACCAACTCTCGCGACATTCGTCGCCCTATTGACATCATTCATGTGCACCTCACATTCTACGCCTACACTAGCTCCAGCTCGCTAAGAAGTTTGACATTTTTATTGTCTAATATTTCGTGCATCCATTCGATATGGTTGGTATAAAGTGTAAAGGAGAGGCAAGCCGTTTCTTGAACGTGGAATAAGAAAGCTTGATGCGGTTGAGAAAGTGGTGGGATCGCTTTTTTGTCATCCACTCCCTACCGCGGAGGAAAGTGTCGTCTAACTCTTGAAGCTCATCTTCATAAGTTAGTTAAACGTAACTTTATTTATCTTTAATAGAGCATGTTTTTTGAAATGTTTATTTTTTAGTACAAAACGATACAGGTTACTTATACAAGCCTTAAACACACTCATATAAACCTTAAACAAGCAACTTACGAACGATTGTCTGGAACCCAACTCGTTCGTAAGTAGGGAAGCGTTTGTCATGCTTAAGTTTGGATAACAAGATTGATGTCACATTTGCCTGAATTATTGTTTGTGAGAGTATAGATTTACGCTGAGATGTTAAAACATCTGTGAGCTTTTATGCTAAAGTTGTGATGTCTTGAGTGTTTTCCAACTGCCGTTGCACGTCAGCTATTGTATGCCCGATCTTCATGCGTCTTTGTTCTCCTCCCTTTCCTTTGCTAATCCATCACGGCTTTTTTTTCTATTGAAACCCTTCCAGCAACACACAATTCATGTGGTGGTGAGTTGTTTTTAACTTTTGTTTATTTTTTCAGTTGAATTTGTTATGTAGTCTATTTTTTTGTTGGTGTCTGACATCACAGACCACATGAATGCCCTTGTGGTGAAATGATGGCAATACAGGACAGCAGGGGAGGAGAAATACATTTGCTTGAATGGTGTTTTAAAAAAAATACCGACAAATTCTTCAAAAGACAAAATTAAACAATCGGATAAGAAGTAAGATGTTGGTAATGATTTTATCTCTTTTTTTCTCTCCTGCTGTACTTGCCACAAAAGTCCACTATCTAAATGCATGGTAACATCTTCCTTTTAGCTTGCTCTGTGTCTCTTCTGATACACATCTTGAGTTAAAAGTACCTTGTAGATTGTAGATAGAAATAAAGTAGCCTTAGTTGAGTTGGATTTAGCAAATATAAGATTCTGTTCTTCCTCAATCGTCTAGGAAAAGTACGGCCTCGGAACACGCCTTCAACGACAGAGGGCCGGAGCGCCCATGTCCGCTCTGGCGGCTCTTTCGTGAGTTGCTTTTTTCCTAATACACTTCACTACATGTTGTGATGTAAAATGAGCAATCTCTGACTCTGATGTTGACATTGTTACATCAAATATATACTTACCGAATGATAGTTGTGATGAGTTGAATTTTTGCAGCCCATCTTATACAGTCGTATAAAGCAATTTATGTTCTTTTAAACATGAATAATTATCGCTGAGAAACATTTATTTTTACTAAGTCTTATAATGCTCTAGGACGACGCTGTCAGGTATTTGAAAACATGGATTCATGGTAATATGAATGTCTAAATGCGTTTGTTCGGCAGTCTTAAAGAGGGGGAGGACCAGCGGGAGATCACCATCGAGCCCGCCCAAGCACTGGACGAGGTAGAGCCGTTGCCTGAAGATTGCTACACAAGGCCCATCTGCTTGCCAGAAGGTAAAGATTTCCACTACGATTAGTTGAATTGAAACTTGTCCTTTGCCAAAGAATAGTTTCACAAATCTTTGAAAAAAACAATCATTTGACGTTACGTTGCAAAGGAATTGGATATTTAACCGATAAAGAAAATAAGTTTTAAGCTTTTGCATATTAATACTTAACCAGTATATTATGCAAATCCTAAGTACAGTATATTCAAACTATTAAATTCAACACGATATACTGGATTTTTACCCACATTTAACGGACCTACCCAACAAAAATGTCATGACTTTTTTTGGTTCTACATGCAAATGACGTGCTGATTTTAGATTCCCCTCTGGTTTTCTTTTCTTTATGGTTATGATTTATTCAAACAATAATTGAGTAAGATTATTTGCTGTATAAATTTGGTAAATTCAGTTAGAAAATCAGGTAAATTTGTTCATGAAATATTTTTTAAATATTTTTTATGAAACTTGTACATTGTATCAGATAATTTTGCTTATTTTTTGATATGGCAAGATAATGAATGACAAACATACAGTACACTGAAGTAGTGCACCAGAAAATATGAGTTTGTAAAATCTGGAAAAAAAAAAAAAAATTAAAATGAGAAAAGTTATCTGTGATTGTACCAGGAACTTTTTCACTATAAACAAATATTGATTTAATGAATATTTCACATTATTTTTGCCGTAAAGGGAGCGTGTGTATTATTTAGCACTTCCTAGTTGTAAATTAAAAACTTCACTCTGTAAACAAATATGAATAATAAGCAAAATACATGCACTGTCATATAAAGTGATTTTTCTTTTTTTTTTTCTCGACACTCGTAAGTCAAGACATTTGTTATTATTTTACATAACATTAGGCTCACCTAAAGGGGATCATCCTGCTGCTAAGCTACCCGCACTCCTGCCCCTTATGGTAATTGCAGGGATGTGATTTTTCCGCTAATTCGCGGAATTCCGCTTTTTTTATCTCCAAAAATAAAATTTTAAAATTTCCGATTTTTTAAGTGGTAAAAAATCCGATTTCGTCTCTACAGCATTCCATTTTAGTGTTTCCGTAACTGAAATGAAACGTACTTGCGATTGGTTGAAGTCTCCGTGTTGACCAATAAACGCGCTTGTTATAAAGGCATAGGAGTATGCCATTGTTCATTTCTCACACGTTTTTGCCGGGTGTTTAAAGAAAGATGTCCGTGATCGAACGCAAAGATGCTCCGCGAGTTAAAGAAATTGATAAGATCGTAAAAAACAAGTTTTGATGGGACTTGTTAGAGAAGGAATTATCTACAAATGTTGGAAAGACGACTGTGACGAATTTGTTCAGTGACTTTATTCGGAAGATCGATCGTGCCGGGAAAGCGCTTTGCTTTGGTGCCATGATACCATTGACTATGGTGGGAGAGGTTTCAAAGCTCTTGAAAGTCACGCAAAGAGCAAAAAACACGTGAAAGAACTCCAGTCAAGAACAACAAATTATTCCATCGCTGGAAGTTTCGGTGCCCAAACGAAAACTCCAAAACTTTACGGCGTCCATCCCTTATTGACATCACAATCGGAAGCGGTAATAGAGAGACGTGATCCACCCCAACAACCTGTACCAGTTGCTGATAGAGTCGTGAATTTTGAGGTAGGTGGTAAACTTTTCAAATTTATTTGACAGTTTTCCCCTTTTTTTCGAAAATATTATAACGTAATAAAAATGGCCATAAATATTTAACAATTACAATAATAGATTTTCATGTGTACATTACACCAACACTTTACTGTAGGGCCTATAATTATTGTATTTTCATTTATAGATAACATTTTCTGCTATAACAAAGACATTTGTGGTATGTTCTAATATGAGTTACTTTTCATTTGGTCATGATACAATTATTTGTTCATGAAATTTGAACTCTTCAACATGATTTATGTGTTAACTTAGTAATCACATGAGTTAGATATGATGATATTCTCAGTGATAGTTTTTAAAAGCAAAGGCAGTCCAATGTTTTTTAATGTGACTGATTTTGAGTTGACTTAAACTGTAATTTTATATGGGATAGTTCAATATACATTGAAAATTTATGCTGTTGTTTTGTCTATTTCTTTGGCATCTGAGTGCATTGAAAGTACTTAAAAACACGGAAAACCCATGAGCTCCGGGGGGCTTCGCCCCACTTGTCCCCCCACCAGGGCACTGCCCTGGACTTAGCTGGGTGCTTGCGGCCCCCAGACCCCCGGCTAATTTTCAGATAATTTCACTTTGGTCAAATCACATCCCTGTAATTGGTAACAAAGGATCTCTCCGCTTGAAAACGTTTGGAGACCCTTTGCACTACACAATCTAGTGGTCAAAAATGACACAGTGTCTCTTTAAGTATCAGTAGTGAATATTTATATTATGTTCAGCCTTCAACATTTTTAACTGATATCAATACCATCCTAACATCAGTACTTCATATTATCAGTACTTCATATTATCATACTATTTAAAAAAAATGAAAGCAGAAGTGATAATAGTGTCCCAAATATTTGGTTGATGCCGGATTTATTTTCTTGTTGCAGTGACCCGCCTGCGCCAGCGCCTTCTGCAGCCGGACTTCCAACCCGCGGGAGCTTCGCAGCTGCACCCGCGCCATAAACACCTCCTCATGAAGCGATCGCTGCGCTGCAGGGTCAGCCAGTGACACCTCATTTCTCGTCGATGCGTTCAGGAATATTTGACTTTGACGCAAATGTTTTTTTTTTCTTTGTCTTTCTTCCTCTTAGAAATGTGAGCACAACCTGAGCAAGCCAGAATTCAATCCGACTTCGATCAAGTTTAAAATTCAACTCGTGGCTGTGTGAGTGTATTGTTTTTTTCAGTTTTTTTCCCCCCAATTTTGCACACGGAACATATTTGCAATGCAGTATTGCCTTTTTCTTGTAGGAGTTACATCCCTGAAGTTAGAATTATGTCAATTCCAAATCTACGCTACATGAAGGTCAGTCTATCTTGTTTTTTCATTATTGTTATTTCAAAAGCAGTTGGAGTCCCCCTGCCAAAAAGTTTCCGAAAAAGGCTCTTAAAGGCCGTGATCAGTTGACAAAATATACTTATTGAAATGGACCAAACCATCTCAACTTGATATTTACATTTCTCAAACAAGCACAAACGTTCCCTTCATTTTGAGATAAACCACACCAGGCCAAAAATACATACATTGGTAAACCCCTAAAAAAAAACACCATTATGTGGCACTGACGTAGAACTCACATTTTTGGAGCTCATCTAACAATGCAGCTAAATTATTAAAAAAAGACGATGCTATTTATTGGCGTGAAAGAAGATAGTGGCCCTTATTTTCAAGGCAGAGGAGGAAAATAATAAATGACGCTAATTTTCACCATTAAAAGAAGATGATGCATATTTCAAGTATAAATGACGAAAATGCAAATTTTCAGTTTAAAATACAATGCTAGCGTTCCATTCAGGAAAAGACCACATGCTAGAACTCAGTAAATAAGAAGATGCTCATGTAGGGTTTAGATCAGGGGATGGTGTAATAATAGTCTGTGGTTTGCAATAATCTGTGACTGTGCATCCCTTTGAGACTCCTTGTGATTAAGGGTTATGCAAATGAACATGACTTGACTTATTTTCACCCTAGAAAAGAATGCGAGCTTTCCGGTAGGAAGAAAATGCAAATTTTCTGCATACAGGACAATGCTACCTTTTATTTACAGGAGAAGAAGACAGAAATTTCAATGTAGAAGACTGTACTAATTTTCAGTGCAGAAAAAGCTGCAAGCATCCTGTAAAGAATACAATTGTACTTACCACTTAAGAAAACAATGCTAACTTTCCGCAAATGAATTTTTTTTAAATTTTCAGTGAAAGACACCGTGCTAGCCTTGCAGGCAGGAGATCTCACACATTTCAGCTTAGAAAACGATGCTAGCATACTCTGAAAAAAAAAAACAACGCTAAGTGTTAGCGTTGAAAATCACACCAGCTTTCCGTAAAGAAGACCGTGCAGATTATCAGTGGCGAAGAGGAAACTGACTTCCCGCGCTAAAGACGATGCTAATTGTCAGCTTAGAAAATGGCCACAATTGTTTAAATGGAAAAACACAATGCTAGTTTTTTGAAGACAATTACTTTTTATTTCAATGGTGAAGAAAGCAACACCATAGCTTCCCACATGAACATGTATCGGTAAACGTACATATTTTTGTATGTATTTGACACAGGATCAGCCAACCTATGCAAAAGTGTTATTTATAGTCTAAAATACAGCAATTGAAATATGATGTCTTCTTACATAATAATACATTTGATTAATGACTTTTTTTGGGCTTTCTTATGGCTAGGAGAGCCAAGTGCTGCTGACTTTGACGAACCCTGTGGAGAATGTCACCCATGTCACGCTGGTTGCTTGCGATGAGGAAGACCCTGATAACTTCAACAGCACTGCTGAGGTATTATGACAACTTCTTCCTTCATGCATTAACTTGCTAGTTTACGTATCGTCAGTTACCGCACCAAAATGTAAAAGGACTACTATGCAGACCATGAGTCAGCATGAATTCTTACTTAAGGCAAGAATAAAGCCTAAAAATACAACAGCCAGGAGTGATTACCGACTTGTTTTTGCGGTTAATATACCTCATTTATCCTGAGGCTGAAGGGAATTACTTACAGCAACAGCCAGCAATGCTTTTGGAAAACACCGCAATGGAGAGACTTGGCCACGCCGGCAAATGTGGGGAAGAAAAATTGTTATCTGGCTTCTATTGACGCTTTGGGATCGTATTTGCAGGACTAATCCAGGCATTTCTTTGTGCTGGGAGATTTCTGATCTCGACTGCTAACTTTGTTTATGAGACATGCGTGTTGTCTTCGGCAAACAGACCAGCGGTGCCATTGAGATTAAATATAACAGCAGTTTCTGCTCCCTTCGGCATTGCTGTAGAAAATATACACCTAGCTTTCTGTAATAGTGGTGCAATGGCTTCTGTTGGAATTTGTCCCCAGTGCAGGGCAGGAAATACTCTGCTGCAATAATGGAAAAAGGTGACTGCTGTTGAACTGTTTTTTTTTTTTTTTTTTTTTTTTTAGGAAATAGTCTTTGTTATGTAAAAAAAAAATCCCGTTTTTTTTTTCCCCAGGAGGATAAAGAAATGTATCCCAAAATGGTTTATTTTCTTCTTTCTTACATAAAGGGAACAATACATTTAATATAGAAAGATTTAGAAAACGATTACTCTTTCAACGCTTTAATAAAAACGAGGAAAGATTTGAATAATGAACAAAGGAAACTCATTTTCGGAGATAAGCGATCAATATATATAAAAAATAAACTATTGGAAAATGTCTTTAGGATAAATACTCCAAAACGGTTATCAATAAAAAATGACTATTTTATTTATTTACAAGGTCTTTTGGTCGAAGTTACAAACAGCTAAATATTCATAAGATGTCCAGGAAAAATATGTAACTCTTACTAAAGTGCTGTACCAGTCGGAATGGTTTTTCTTTATGTAACAAAGAAAATAAATCATTGAAAAATACCATGCTGCCTTTCAGAATATAATTAAAAAAACATAATAAACAATACATGCAAAGGAGAAATTAAATCTTATTTACCTTTAGTGTACCGTGACTTGAGCTGGTACAGAGTAATGTGTGGATGCAGAGAGGTAATGAGATCAAAAGGAAAACTTTCACTTGGGTGGATTATCATGTCCTTAGAAGATTTCCTTGCTTTGATCGCCGCGTTAGTTTTAATCATAGTTCCGACCGTCAATTGGTAATAGCCACATTCATTAGCGGGGGCAATGTAAAACCTCGTGTACAACGCGAATACATACGCTACTTGTGTTTTCTTTTTACCATTTTATACATACATAGATACCTCGCTTCTACGCGCTTCGGTCATCGCTGGTTCACTGCTTCGCAGATGGTGGGTGTGTGTGTGTGAATGGGTAAGTGTGAAGCACATTGTAAAGCGCTTTGGGAGTCTTCATTGACTTGAAAAGCACTATATAAATGCAGACCATTTACCATTTTCATCGTGCATAGTCTCTGATTGGCTAAAGAGAGGAATTTACTTTGTTTGGTAAATGGTCTGCACTTATATTGCGCTTTTCAAGTCATGGAAGACTTCCCAAAGTGCGTTACAGTTTGCTTCACACTTACCCATTCATTCACATACTCACACACCAGAGGCAGCCATGCAAGGCACCTACCTGCATATCAGGGCCATAAGAGGTTCAGTGTCAACAAAAAGCTTTTTACCACTTTATTTTGCTGGAAAAACAGGATACAACAAACAAGACGACAGCAAAAAGAAACATGGAATTACAGTAGTGATTTTCATTTCTTTTTTTTTTTTGAGGGGCATTGTGACTGAAAAGTGGCCTATGTGTCACGTCTGCTCCAGTTCACCTACCTCTCTTCTCTCATAGCAGACAAGCGCTGGAGAGTTATTTTGAAACAATTGATTTCAAAGAAGAAAGTTTTACCTCTCCACCCGCTAAACCTGCTCAGGAGCCACATGCGTGTCTTTGGCGCTCCCTAGTGGCTCCCTGGCGCTTTTCCACAAATGTTTGATTTTTGTAGGACAGAACCGATTGCAAATGCAGTTTTCTGTAACGGCCGCATGATGGCGGCAAAGTACCATGTAAAGTGAAGTGGATCTGCTCCTTATTATATAAAGAGCAACAACTCAGCAAAATTAATTAAAAAATTATAAATTCAAATTTGACAATACAGAAGTTATTTGTAAAATAAATAAAACTTTTTTTGTTAAACAAATTATTGAGCCTGTAAATCGGGTTTGTTCTTGAGTAATTAACAAATAATGAAATAAATAAAGGTTTCTACTTAGCACATTTTTACAAGTTGGGGCGGGGCTGTGGGTTCTGCCGCGATAACCGAGGAATTACTTTATTTTCATGATATTTTTAACATTTTTGTTTTGTGGGCTGGATGAAAAAGTCTGAGGGGTGCTAGGTGGTCTGTAAGCTGTAGTTTGCCCACATGATCTTTTTTTTTTCCCTCATTTTGGTCATTTTGCTTTCGGCGTCGATGTGCGAGGGCACTTTTTGGAGGAAAATGCCGCAGTGCCTGTGGCGCAGAGTATCAATCATAAATGATCATTTTGGAGCTCGGTCGCCAAATTCTTTAAGTGGGCAGGGTACCGGGGAAAACAGCGACTTAGAATATAATAAAACCGGAGTTTACTTTTATCCCTGGCGAAGGGAATAGTCTGTTAAAGACTTAGGGAATCTGATTCATTTTAGAAAACAGTCTTTTTCGGCTCAGCTCACTAAAAAGAGCTGGCTCTTTCGCCTCCCAAACGGCTCTTCAGGATGTTTAAGCCTTATACAGTGGAACCTCGGTTCTCGACCATAATCCGTTCCAGAACCCTGTTCGAAAAGCGATTTGTTCGAACACAGAAATCATTTTTCCCTTTACAAATAATGTAAATCGTTTTAATCCGTTCCAACACCCTGAATGTTTACCTTTGTTTACCTTTAAGACACAAATAACATAAATGTAACCTAGGCTAATCGTACGTTCGCGTTAGCGTAATCTTCTATACGAAAGATTACGCTAACATGAACGTGTAAAAATAAATAAAAAAAAGTATAAAGAAAAGAATTATGAATAGGATTTTTTACCTTTGTGGTGGTCAGCAGAAGGCGCAGATGGACGGTGAGAGGGATGGAGGAGGAAGGAAAATTATTGTTTGGAAGGAGAGTCCCCTTCCATAAAAACTTGGGGGAGCTCTTCTGTCTGAGGGGTGCTCACACGTTCAAATCTCTTTGCTACGGATGACTGGCTACAGAATGTTCTTTTTTCTTAAAATATCTATCCAATGACACTTGCTTCTGCTTTCTTTTTAGCACTTTTCGGAAGTGGTTCATGACAGTGTCATTAAAGTCATGATGACTTTGTTGGCTGCAGCTTAATCGGTGTGGTGAAATTTTGTAACTCGGCGTATTTGCTACACATTTGTTTAATCTCGGACGTCCCCTAGTGTAATAGAGGTGCAATTGCACCTGAGAAAATTAAAAGGAGTAAAAAAATGTGATGTGAAACATCCACCCCTGCAATCGAACTCCGATTGTTTGATCGAACAACGTAGCAAGAATTTCTCGAAATTTTTAGTCGGACTCCGATTTGTTCGAACTGAGAGGTGTTCGAAAACCGAGGTTCCACTGTATTGCCATTTATTATGTATAATTGACGACTTAAAATAAAGCAAAATTAACACTTTAACGGTAATGCGGAAAAACGCAGGAAACCTCTATTAAATATTTATAAATCTACAAATACAAAATAATATTGACTTTGTTTATACTTAACACATTTAAAGTTAACATCATTTTGACCAATCCTAAGAGAAAAACGGCGTTTCGATGGGAACTGGCTATTGATTGGTGGAATGCCGACTCCTGTCATCCACTTCCAAAAGCCGGCTGATTTTGTCCACGGACAACTTCAGTCTGTTGACATCAGCACTTTCAAATGTAGGTCTTAGATTTTTCGGGATTCCGCATTCATTTGCCGTTTCTTTCGGCGAATTAGCCAATACTTGATTTCTAACTGGTATCCAACTATATGTTAGTGGCTTTTTTGAATGGTAACGTGATCCGAAAATACGTATCATGACATTTTGGAGGACAGAGGAAAACTGCTCTGCTGAAGAGCGTCCGGTGTGCAGGGGCACTGTGGCATTCTGCAGCCAAAGGCGTCAACACCGAATTCCCCACGCGGGTGGCGTCAGGTGTGCACGGGGCTTAGCAGTCCATTTCATATCCAATGTTTTATTTACAGAAAAACATTCTGAATTGATTCTGAGCGAGGAGGCTCTCACGGCTATAATTCCCTCACCCATCTGGACTAGGCAGTAATGGTTCCACAAGGGAGTCGGATCCCGTTTGGGCTCCATTTGTCAGCTGTCACAAACTCAAAAGCTGAGCATTGTGATTCCATCCGGGGACGGTCCACTGAGCCGTGTGTTGCCGGGGGCGGATCCGGGGCCCCAGTCTACCGCGACCGCCTGTTTTTCTTGGCCTTTTTTTACCGACGAAGTAACTAGATAAATCAGAGCTCCTGGCCAAAACAAGAACTTGACCCATTTTGCGTCGCATTGCGGCCAAACGGAGTGTGCACTCGTATTTGTGCTTCATTTGAGATTCAAGCACCTGGAGGGCTTCGTGCTGCCATCTCTACTTGGACCAGCTTTTCCACAAATAAAGCAGAGGAAGGAGGCAGGGAGACCTTGGCTCACCTTTAGGTGCGACATGGTGTTGTTGACCCGTGCAACTTCTTGTTTGCTCATGACTCAACGGGCGAGATGTTCATTTTGGCGAATTTGTGCTGGGAGGCGACATGACAACATCAGTCATCATGTCAGCTCCTCGCCGACCGACTGCAGTTGTGCAGGGGACAGATGTTTTTCATGAATTAGGGTTTTGTAGAGGTGCCGCGGATTTGTGAGGGGGTAGGGTTAAATACCAATAATCTGGATTTAAATGGTCAGCTCACCAACAAAATCTGTGGAAATCTGATAACAATCTTATACCTCAAATCACGTTTGTCAATAGAGGGAAGACAAGCAGGACATATGATTATTGCAGTTTAGTGTTGCATAACTACTCAATATATTTTATTTACTCCACTCAACTACCCCTTTAAATATACTTAATACCACACATAATAAACCTAATTAAAACAGGGAGCAAATTTGGAAGTTAGATCAATTCAATGAAATAAGTCATCAAACTAAAATGAAAAATCCTTTAACTGTTTTTTACCCAGTGTCTTTTATCCCAAAATATTCTTGAATCTAAATCATTGAGCTAAATTACAGATCATTACAAGTCAAACTGGTACCTAAGGCAAATTAATGAATTTATATTATATTATACATGTATATTATATTTTGTATTAAGTGACTATTCAAGTAACGATTGGTTAATTGCAACCTTAAGAAAAATTTAAATGTGGAACAAAAATATGCAAAGGTTTATGCTGAGATTACAAATGGAACAACCATGGCATTATAAGTACCATCTGAGAACGTGAAGGATTTCTTCATTGCGAGCATTTCAATGATCACAGCAAAGTGTTTCTTTATTGCAAGGATTCAATGATCAAAAACAGTGATTACGAAAAGAACAACCTTGGAAATAACATTTCCTGAGATACGAATAGCAGATTGTGGTATTCAAAGAACAGCAACACGATTGGTCAACAGTGATCACAAATCAAACAACCCTGGCATAATTTATTGCAAGTGCTCAATACTAGTCAAAATCAAGATTTCAAAAGTCAAAATAAACCAACCACGGCATTATCAAGCGGCCCCTTATTTTTGATATTCGAAATAGAACTACCCTGGACTTTTACGCATTATTCTTAGCATGGGTCTATTAGTCCAAATAGAATTATCTATCTATCTACCTTGGTCATATCCCTCGAGGGGTGACCGAACTACCGAACTAAATAGAACTACCTTGGCATTATAAGCATTCTTTGCAAGTGTTTATTGGTCAAACTAGAATTACCGATGTATTTAGGCATTATTCATAGCAGGCAAAATGAAAACAAATGGAACACACTTGGTAGCACGGCAGTGCAGTGGTTAGCGCGTGTGCGGCACAGTTCTGAGATCATGAAATTGAAATTTCCTGTGTGGAGATTGCATGTTTTCCCTGTGCTTGCGTGGGTTTCCTTCAGGCACTCCGGTTTCCTCCCACATTCCAAATACTTGCATGTCAGGGTTAATTGACCGGTCCAAATTGTCCCTGGGTATGAATAAGCGAGTGAGTTGTCTGTCTCTGTGTCAACCAGTTCAGGGTGTCCCCTGCCCACTGCCTGTAGATAGCTGGGATGGGCTCCAGCACCCCCTGCGACCCTACTGAGGATAAGCGGTGCAGATAATGAATGGGACACACATGTCGACAAATGTGATGTATTGTAGCATAATCAACGTGTTTCAAATAATACTAGCGGCGTCTTGTTGGTTAGTTTGACCTAATGAGCGACCAACGATAATCTTGTTTAAAACAAAATCAATATCTTTATTCTTTATGGCCGCTACACTTTATTATTATTAATTTGTGGTTCTCGAATTTAACACTAATAGATCTGCACTTGGGTCCACTCGGCTCACAGCTCGTCAGTCTACAATTAAACATGAAATGATCATCTTCGGGTTCGCGCCCCGGCCGAGTCATTCCTAAGACTTAAAAAGTGGTCGGCGGCGCCCTCTCTTGGCTGCGGCTGCATCGGGTCAGATGCAATCGACATTTCGTTCTGTGTACATTGTTACACAGAATGACAATACAAGGAAATTATTATTATTATTATTATTATCAGTACCAAAACAATACAGCAGATAAAGTATGCTTCCAAAGTTAGTCGACTTCAGTCCCTTCGCCGTTAACTTCGGATGTAACATTCTGAAGAAACATGCAAAATTATTCTTCAGATGCTGGCTGAAAGTGAGGCATACAGCCCAGGTCCGTCGAGGCGAATCGTCTCGATTATAAAATACGTACAACAAAGCTCCTCTTTTCTATTTCGCTCCTGAAGTTGGGACGCCTAAATATCTTTTCGTTTGCTTGCAAAACGGAAACAGCGGGGGAAGGTCAAAGACGAGGCGCCCGGACGACCTAGCGCGAGAGCCGATGATTGAGCGTTTGGCTTCCGTTTGCCTCGTAGGTCATCGTTCCCCGCAAGGAGCTGGTCTTGGCAGGCAAAGACGCCGCCGCAGAGTATGACGAATTGGCCGAACCGCAGGACTTTCAAGACGACCCCGAGTAAGTTTCCCTCTCCCGCATTCGCCAGACCGAAAACTCAGTCTGCCCGACTCTTCACCTCCTCCCCTCCAGTGTGGTCGCTTTCAGAAAGTCCAACAAGATCGGGTTCTTCATTAAAGTGACTCCCCGCAAAGAAGAGGACGCCGATGTCTGCATCTGCTTCAAGATCCGCCACGATTTCCGGAATCTAACTGCTCCGGTCCGGCCTAGCGAGGATGGACAGGACACCGCCGCTGAAACCATTTGGCTCACGCACCATGTGGAGCTGAAGCTCGGGCCGCTTGTCCCCTGAATGCTCCAAAATAGGGTCAGCTTCTTAACATTATATACCTTCAAACTGTTTCTAATTATGAACACATTGAGGGTTATAAACGTCATTTTATCATAACTCTTACGAACGAGTTATTATAAACAATAACTGCCTGCTCAGTTTTGCATTATGTTACCTGTTCTTGCTTTTGTTTCATTTACAGACAAAAAAAAAAGAAGCACTTCATGAAATATCCTTGCTATAAAATATGGAAAAAGGACACTCTTAAGGGAACATTTTCCCTCCTCGCTTCGACATTCTCGATCATGAACGAGTTATTATAAACAAAGCATGTTTAGCTTAGTTTTGCATCGTATTCAAAAGAGCATCATATTCAACTTGACTTCACAAGCAGTCCTTGCCATAAAATGTCGAAAAACGAGTCTCTTAAGTCAACGTTTCCCTTTTTACTGCCCTATTTTCTCCACAAGCTCCATTACCTCAAGCTTATCTTGTTTTAAACGCAATTTTCTTATAACTATCATGAACAAATTATTATGAAAAATCATTAACAAGTCAGCTCAGTTTTGCACTATGTCGCCTGTTTTCACTTTTGTTCCATTAACAGACAAAAAAAAGACAAGAGCATCATATTCAAGCTGATTTCACGAGTAGTCTTTGCGATGAAATGTCCAAAAACGAGACTCCTAAGTCGACCGTTTGTCTTTTCGCTGCTCTATTGTCCTCACAACCTCCATTCGCTTCAAGTCGATTGTGTTTATTATAACTCATGAACACGTTTTTGTGAGCAAACAATAACAGTCAGCTCAGTTTTGCATTATGTTGCCAGTTTTATCTTTCGTTCCATTTACAGACCAAAAAGATGAGCGGCTCGTATTCAACTTGACTTCACGAGGAGTCCTTGCTATAAAACGTCAAAAAGCGAGACTTAAGTCGACCATTTCCCTTTCCACAGCTCTATTTTCCCCAGAAGTTTATATTTTATGTATTTTTCTTCTGAAGCTCTTTATGATGCATAAATCAACAGCGGCTAGGAATTTACTCACAGGAAAAGATTGAATCTGAACAAATCCATAACACTGCACACACCTCAGACAATAGCCGCCAGCACAAATGATAAATACTGTATTACATTGTCATCACACGCTGCTTTGTTCTTTTGGTAAATTGCGAAACAATGACACTACTAGAAGATCTGCACTTGACAGTCCAACTTGTCTTTTTATTTTCAGCACTCTGATTTGCCGTCTGAGTGTTTGTAAGCTTCTGTCACTTGCGATTTGTAGCCTTGGTGAAATGAAGTGAGAAACTAAGCGAGTATTGCATAATAAAGTATCCTGCAACCAATTGTTTATGTGTATTGATTCATGACTGAGTTAGAAGTTGCGCAAATAAAGCGTTATGAGTGCGTCCCAATTACAGTGTTCGTACGGTTGCTTAAATTTTCAATGTGTTTTCTATGATTTAAAAAAATGCTTAGATTTTTGGTGAAGTGTTTTGTCAATGCTTGAAATGGTTGCAATATTTACAGGCAGTCTTACTTGATATTTCACGGATCCATTGACCACTAGGGTCGTAGTGGCACCACTTTCTGTGGTGTGTCTTTGATAAGTACAACCTAACGGTGTCTGTCTCTCTTCAGAACGTTGTTTTGCGTAGGGGTTTACTCCTCCCCATGAAACGGATTGTACTGGGTTCCATGGATAGACGAGGCATTAAATACGGAAAAATCAAGCCTACACTTCATCTCTGGTGGTTTCGCTTTGCCATTGCATGTCTTCTTCCCTCGTAACTAACGGCAGTTGGCATTAGTTTGTATTCTGTTGTCATGTGAAGCGTCATCGCCCTCAGGAAGGGTTAAGAGACCAAAATGCCCAGTCCTGGAAAAATTTGATAATGTCATTTTAAAGTGCTTAAGTTCTTGAATTTGACCATGAAAAAGGTGTTTAAATCCTGTAATGAACTGATGGCAGAATTCCTGTCCCGGTAAATAAAAAAAAGTACTACTGTATTTCGACTATTCCTTTATAGTTCAAGGTTGTAATCTAGTATAAATTAGCCAAACGGTGCATACAATGTTTGCTTAACTATGGTACGAAGGTTATTTTGAAAAATCCCGCAAATATTTAGGAAATTTTAGTTTGTATTTGCTAAAGCGAATTCAGTCCTACGTTTGTATTAGTTGTAGTACTTTGAATATTTATCCCGACAGTCTTTCGTTTTATATTTCTCTGTAGAGTCTTTATGACAAGTTTACCCCAGAGTGCCATGTCTAATCTCGTTGAATTCAATGTTTCACAACGTTAATAATGACGAGACAATTTAATCCCTGCGTTCGCAGTATGAGTCGTAGTACCCAGTTTGACCTGAAGGGGACAGCAAGGCTTTACAGGGCGTCCACTCTGTTGGTAAACACAATGATGTAGAGCAAGAGAAACACCTCTCCGTCGACAAAAAATAACTAAAATCGTTTCTTTAATGGCCAGTTAATAAGGTAAAACAAATTACTACTGGTTATAAGTTGTAATAATTACACACAACTATGTTAAAACATGTTGTAGTTCGTAGTTCCAAGCATCAATTATGTCATTTTCTACGCGAGGAGCCAAAATGGTCACCCCTGATTTTAACGTGGAAAAGGTGAGTTTAGTGGCACATTTGTTTCAAACTACACTTCATAAATGAGATTTTGTGTTTACACAAGTGTGCTTCATTGAACATAATCATGGGCATTTTCTTTTAAAACTGTCACCTATTAAGGAGTTATTTAACTACTAATAATGGATTTGCCAAGTTTAATATTTAATGACATTAGCTATGCATTTTAAGCAATTAAACAAAACCCTTATTCATAATAACTTGAGTCTTATGAGACTTCACTTTGTATTCTGGCAGTAATAAAGGTTTACTGAGGCTAATAGTGAATTATATTGTCTATAAATGTTGAGGACTTAAATTGTAAACATAAACCTACTACTATTAATTAAAACATGAGACTTTGTACTTCAGGCAGTATAAATGGGCATACTAATGCTATTATTCTATGACAGTGTTTTTCAACCCTTTTTGAACCAAGGCACACTCATTTATAAAAAAGTTCTTAGGCACACGGTCCGTCAAAAATGTTTGAAAATGAAGCTATGTCATATATTTCACTGTATTACCTCATAAGCAGATAATTAGTATATAAAAAGAAGACAATAATACTTGAAATAAAAAAGAATGATGTGCTTTATGTTTTTATTTTTTTACAGAGTAATCTTAAACCGCTTTGTTAAACAAATTAAGTTTTTAAATGTAGTGTGCTACCTCTTGAGCAAATAATATATAAAAAGTATATAGAAATCTACTGCCACCTACTGATATGGATGACTATTACAGTTCCTCGTCTGAAGAAAGCAAAAATACTGAATAATCGCCTTTTGGAAATATAAAATTGGGCAAATTCCAGCGTCACACTAGACAAGGTCTCACGGCACACTTGTGTGCCCTGGCACACTGGTTGAAAAGCACTGTTCTATGACACTGTATTACCAATACATTTTTAGGACTTTTAAATTATAAACACATAAATCTATTAGTCATTCAAGACTTTGTATTCTATCTCTAGGCTGTACTTTTGTACTTCGTATCGTAAAACATTTGATCTATGTGTTCAATTATTATGGCCTTCTAGTCAAGTCTCATTTATTTGAATAGCCCTTGATCACATAATGTCTAAAAGGACTGCAGAGGCTAAAATTACACCATCCCCTGATGTTAAACCAACATCTCTCATTTATACCTCGTACAAGTAAGAAACCACAAAACACTCATTCTTCTATGTTTTCTTATAATGTACATCCTCTTAACTTATGCAAGTTTATTGTATGAGTCTTTTATGAAACATTTCAATATGATCATGAATATGATTTTCACTAAACTTAGCGTTTTAATTTTTTGTTTTCTTTTTCTTTGTAAATGCAGAATATACATGATGGAAATCACTGAAAGGTGAACCAAATGATAGTGGTGGATTCGACCATTGTTTACAAAATCTCTCAAATCTTGTATCATTTTCCATGCCATTGTTTTGTGGTGTGAAAAATAAAAGTAGAAACAAGGCAGAATCTGTAGCTAAACAGAAACACAACTAGAAGTACGTCTTCCAAAAAGGGAATGTATCTTAAGCCATAAAGTGACTCGTACAAAAGCGTTTGACAAGCGCTTTGTAGTCCTTGTAAGAATATTCGACAAAAATAATGCAACGTCACAACAATGGAACAAGTCGAGTTTTTAACACCCTTAGGTTTAAGTGCTGTTCTCATACCTGTCAAAGTAAATGGTTTCCCTGCATTTTATGTTAATTTTAATCATTTCAAACCGTGCACGCCATGTAACAATTTTTGCATGAAAAAAATACCGCTATGTATAATAAAAACACTAAATTTAGTTAAAGTGGGGAAAGAACATAGACAAATTGTGCAATAATTGTGTTGTTTACTTGGTAAATAACAATAAATCTGTTTACACAAACTATCTTTGTTTTTGCTGTGAGTACAAATATTCCTCGTTGGGTTTTTAAGGTTTATCATTGCTTAATACAAGGAATTGCAATCAATTATAAGGGGATCTACTGGCTGACTAAACAGGAATATGTTCTTCAGTAAATATTTTAATACTCATTTTTAAAATCCCTAAACAAAACGAAAAAAAAATGATGGAATACGATTTTGAGCTTGACTTCTACACATTTCAGTTACTCAGGTAAAAATGTTGTAATGGATTCTTCAGACGGTTTATAATGCATTTTTTCATGGGCAGACCACTAGATGACGCTGCAGGCCATGTTTTCCACCTCCACATTTCAAGGCAAACAGGTTGGGTAGTCATCAGACACTTTGCTCATCATCAAGCAGATCTGCTTGAACAGTGATCATGATGTTCTACCGAAGAGGAAAAGCACACATCTGCCCCGCAATGTTAACAAGAAGCCAAGGAAGACCGAACATTATCTGGAGATAACATATTATCGCCCAGACCGGGGTTAGATGCAAAACGCAATTTCACACGGGGGACAGCTTCTGGCCTCCAAGGCAGTTCGGTTAGTCGAGGCGGGTGTGCTCTGTAAACATACCCTCTCCATCTGGGTAATAAAGCAATGATTTTCTTTTATCTTCAGATGACATTAACAGCTTAGAAGCACGGCTACACGGCATCCCACAAAATGAGGTCATAAAATCGTCACAGAGCGAATCCCTGCTAGAGAAATGGCCCAGATGTCCTTAAAACATGTATAGTGTGTCATATTACCCAACAATTGAAGCCAGGTTTGACTTGAGTAGGGTTTTGGTTTGAAATTAGAGTTTGACCTAGGTTTAGGGTTTCAGGGGTTAGGGTTTTGGTTGGAAATAGGGTTGGGGTTAGAGTTTCACTTCTAACCTGGGATTTAAAACTGTTCAGGGTATCGGATTGACCACCAATTGGAGCCAAGTTTTAATTTTATACACATTATCGGTTACTCAACTGGTTAGACGCCTGCCTTACACACTGTTGTGACTTCATGTTCCAGTCAAGTAGAAATTTTAGGGTTAGGGTTGCACCTAGTTTTGGCTTATGGTTGGGGTTAGGGTTTCAGATTTAAACTAGGGCTTTAAAGCCGTTTTGGGTTTCATATTGACCACCAATAGAAGCCAATTTTTGAGTCTGGTTATTACAAATTACTGGTACTTTAATGCCGAGACACTTGCCTTACACACACAATGTTGGGAGTTTAATTCCCAGTCAAGTCAGTAGAATTTCTAGCATTAGTGTTGGAGCTAAAGCTTTGCTTTTTGTAAGAGCTCCGATTAGGGTTTTGGTTGGAACCAGGGTTGGGGTCGGCTAAGACCGCCATAACCCGGGGCTCTACTGTAGTATCCTTTAAATAATGCCGATCGAATCCAATATGTGAATGTGGTTGGTTCTTTGTCGGGTTTTAAGTGTACCTGTGTTGTGCTGGCCATTTTGAAAACATTTGCTTTTTCTCTACCTCAGGCAAACTTTGAAAAGAGCTCCCTAAAACATTATGTAAAAATTGGTTTGGAAGAAGAATCTGGTGATCCTTTAATCTCTATAAAAAATTCCTGCACTAACGCTAGACGTACTTCACACTCACCCTGTTTACGTTGGCGCAGCGCAGTCAAACGATCTAACACATTTGACAGGGATTAGAGATAAATATTGCAGCTGTAATATTACTTGGGAATATGTTTATTATATACCTCTCCTTGAGCTCCTTGGACTTTATTTAGCAATGGAGAAGGCGCGAACCTCAGCCAGATGTAAAATTCCTCCTTGAATCTCAAGCGGGACTGTTCCACAATGACATCATGGTCCATGTTGCCAGGACGGAAACCACAAAAGAAGAGTGACACCGGTTGGAAAAAGAAGGGGAGGGCGGAAAAACATAACCTAAGACAGGCCTTTAAGTTCTTTGAGTTTTCACACAGGGAGCAGAATTCAGAAATAAGCAAGCGCTGATTAAAGGTAATTCTAAACAGTTCTTTTTAGTAGACAGAACGCGTAGTGTTCCTCCCTTCAATTATGCAAATATATTGCAAAATATTCTACGTGCCGGGGTACTTCGAGAAATGAAGTCTTAAAGTCGACCCATCTGGCTTGTTTGCAGTAGAGCTAAGCTGTAAATGAAGGAACACAACACCTTCAAAATGGCAAATCCCATTAACACAAAATGTGAGGCCAGTTTTGAACCAGACAGCGATTTTGGTGAACAGCAATAGCATACCGCTCATTTATGCTTGGAGGTAGGCAATTGTGGCTTTTTGTTAGTGTTTTTCGACGCATGTGTCACGGTTGGTATGATTTTGTCCGGCTAGCTCCCTATTAGCTTAAGGGCCAGTGAAGGCTTTCCTATTTTGGTTTTGTTCCTGTTGGCTGCCTACCTAGCCTGGCATTAGCCGTGTGCCTTGGTTTATTCCCGGCCGGCTTCGTGTTTGTTGCCATAGCTGTTACCGCTTTTCGTTGTTAGTTCCCGGTTAACCTGACTGCTCACTGCATGTTTTAGTCATCCAGCCTCACATTTGTCCGCAGATGCTGCTGCTGCCCTTCTTTGATCCCGGTTAGCTCTCTCCACGTTTTCTTGCCTGTTTTCCCCTTTGTTGCTGTTGTCCCTTGTTGTACCATTACTGCATCCATCTGAAGCAGAACCCTTAGGTATCCTCCACAAAAACTACTAAAACTTGGCTTAAAACACTCATAACCACTTTAACTAACAATATGACAACTTGCTTGCTAGGGTACTGGAGTTCCTCCGATAACATCACAACTCACGATGACAAAAACAACACATTCTGTATTCAAAATGCATTATCTCTGAAAATAATTTGAACATAGTAAGTATGAGTGGATACCTTAACCACTAGGATCGTATGGGCACCATTTCCTGTGGTGTGTCTTGGGCTAGTACAGCCTGGTGGCTCCCATCCCTCTCCAGGCCAACAAACGTTTCCACCCGAGAACCGGGGACCTCTCTTGTGTTACGCGAATGTGCCTACCACTGGACCACAGAAACATAATTGGAATATACTGATAAAATATAGTATATAGATCTTATGCAAAAACTACTATTTCCTCACATTTTGCATGTTTGAGAATTTGTGAATACCTTTAAATCCTCTTAGTAAAGTCTGCACATAGGGATCAGAATTCAGAAATAAGCAAACGCTGATTAATCACCGTCTCTGTTTCTACTCAGCGGACCGTCATTCGCCTCATTAAAGTTCATTAGAGTTCATCATTAGCGAACGTGGCCACCTAGAGGAAAGACTCGTATGTGGCCGACACCTTCAACCCGGCGCTCATTTTCTCCATTTTCTCTCACTTTCGCCCTTGCAGAGCATCCCCGAGGTCGGGGGGCTTGTTTGCAATGTTGACTTTGGACTCAGCGACGTACAAATAAGATCACGACCCAGCTGAGCACCGGTGGAGCGCTTTCTTTTTCTCGCTCAATTGATCACGGGGACAATTACGTGAGGCGCCAATTTGAATTGGAGCCTAACTAGAGTCACCGGTGGGAGAAAATTGTGCAATGGTCCCCTTCGTTGAGATGCAAACAAGGAAGGAAATCAGGGAAGGGGGCGTTAGTTACATTTTGAATTGGACGGTTTGAGCCATTGCGGAATATAAATAGTGTTTTCTTTCATTTTGCCTGGCCTATATTCATAGCATGCAACCCCGCCAAACTGACACATGATGGGGTGTGCTTTAAGTCACAAACTGTATGATTTAGCTTTTTTGTTCAAATGTACCAGAGCGATTGAAACATAGCTCAAATGATCATTAGGAAAACAGTATAACGCACAGCACCCTTACCCCCAAATTATTCAGGATGAAGATAAGACAAAAATAAGAACAAGAAAAAAACAAAAGTGAAAAAGATCATCCACCTGTTATTTTTCAGTTTTGAATTGCAATATATGAGCCTTATTCTCCAATTTAGGCCTATACCATTTGGCATAATAAATGCAAACTTATTTTCTATGCATATTTTTTTCATATTTAGCGCCATTTGTAAAATCTAGATTTAATAAATTAATCGTGATTAATTTATTTAAAAACAGACTAATTTTGTTTATTTATTTTATTCGATTCTAAGCTCTAGTATATCTCTCATCTCATTACCTGCACCGCTTACCCTCAGTAGGGTCGCAGGGGTGCTGGAGCCCATCCCAGCAATCATCGGGCAGTGGGCAGGGGACACCCTGAACTGGTTGCCAGCCAATCGCAGGGCACACAGGGACAGACAACTCGCTCGCTCATTCACACCTAGGGACAATTTGGACCGGCCAATCCACCCAAGACCTTAGAACTGTGCCGCACACGCGCTAACCACTGCGCCGCTGTGCTGCCGCCCTAATATATGTACAGTTCTGAGGTCATGAGATCAAACCGCCTGTGTGGAGTTTGCATGTTCTCCCCGTGCTTGCGTGGGTGTTCTCCGGGCACTCCAGTTTTCTCCGGGCACTCCGGTTTCCTCCCAAATTCCAAAAACCTGCATGTTAGGTTAATTGGCCGGTCCAAATTGTCCCTTGGCTGCGAATGAGCGAGTGAGTTGTCTGTCCCTGTGCGCCCTGCGACTGGATGGCAACCAGTTCAGGGTGTCCCCTGCCCACTGCCCGAAGATAGCTGGGATGGGCTTCTTGGTCAGGTGGCAACCTGTGGCCTGCAGGCACCACGTTAGAGACTCCTGATCCAGAGGACGAGCTGTTGATATATGTACAGTTTTCCACACGAAAACAAGTCATTCTAAGCAAATATTTTATTTATGTGCTGTCAGCTATTTGGGCCCCCGTGATTAGAAGTAATTCTCACTATGCGCCGCATGTATTAAGTCACTCACACCTCAGCTCCGTCTTCCCAGAAGGCTTTGGCTGTCTGCGGGCTGACATATCATTTGAGTCGCAAGGCATCCGGCGCCGGCACGCAAATGACACGCATTCATTTGTATCAGCATGTAGAGTGAAATTCCAGTTCGGGTGACATTTATAAAAGAGAGTCGCGCATTCATGCGACCATCGCGGACCGACAGAGGTTCATTTATCCGTGCTGAGCGCAGCCTTTCTGATTGACCGAAGTTACTAAATTGCACGCCGAGCGTGAGACTACGTCGCGGGCCGGCAATAAAACAAGTTACATACAAGAGGATTTCAATTAGAGGCTCGAATTGTTGTCAGACCATGTTTTTAATTGGAGAAGACTTTCAGATATGAGAACGAGCCAAAAGAAAGCGGGGGAGCCAAATAAACGCCGGTATCACACGGAAAAGTAAAACCAAAATATCAATGTTGATTTGCGTCCAATGTAATAATATGGGATGAAGCACTGGAGGCAGTTGTTGGCATGAACATGTTGGCCTTCACCATGAAAGATTACCGTAGACCCCAGGGGATACGAGATTAATCTGTTCCAAGTTGGGGATCGCATGAGATTGCTGTATAGCAGGGGATGGAAAACTATGGTTATGCATAGCTAATGCGTTTCGAACGCCTGGTAGCCCAGAATACAAATATTAAAATAAGTACTACTCATGTGTACTATACGTTACATGGTTAAATCAAATTCTAAATAAATATACAATCAAAGAAAAAAATGAAATTTTTTTACCTTTGGTTTAACGTAACTTAAGGTGGTCAAGTTGAGAAGCAGTTGGGGAAGAAACTGCAGATTAAAAAAAAAAAGAAGATTTTAAAACATTACTTTAATCGCCTCCTTATTTTTAATAAAAGTCTCGATTGTCGATTGTTTAAAGTGATGTAATTTAGAGAGTGTAGTATTTCATGTGCTTTCTGTATACAGTAGGACCTCGCTACTCCGCAGTTCCACGTTCGCGGGTTCAGAGCTTCGCGGGTCTAAAAAATAATAATAATAAAATAAAATAATTAAAAGTTTTTTTTTTTCTAAGCATTTTTGAAGGGGCGTCGCTACTTCGCGGATTTTCACGTTTTGGTCCCCATTAACTGCGATAACCCAGGGATTACTGTACTTCGTAAACCCTCTTTGTATTTCTTGATAATCACAAACTTTCTTTCCATGGTTATTCTGTTTTTGCTTCTTCCTTTAGCATCACTGCAAGCCTTAGGAATTATAGTGAAGAAATACGGTACAAGAATTACACCAATAACTGGCAAAGTCTTTCCAAAGTACACAAGATTCTGAACTAAAAGAAGAGAAAGGCATTGTGGGAGGTAGTTCAGCCGGTAGCATATCAGCATTTTCATGAAGCCATGACTCAAACCAATAGCAGAGCAGCATGTATTTAACTTCAAATAATATCAAACTGTAAAGCACTGGCCACAAATATCAAAATCTACACCGTAAAGTGTACATGCAAATGAAAAGTACAAATAAATAATCCAGCAAAAATAAATTATTTTAACCAAAACTTTATCGACCCATTTAAATTAAAGACCCAAATTAATTTATTTTTAAACCCGTCTTGCCTTTGTTGCACCGCAAACAGAATGAAAAATGTTTTCAGTCTCATAATTTGAAGGATCGGCTACATTGTAATTTTAAGTGAATTCTTTTTACTGTTTTTTTGAATAATCAAGACACATTTATGGAGTTTTTTTACCAACACTCTAACAAAGAGAACAACGTGAGACAGAAAGACAGGATTTTTGATTTTGGCTGCTACCATTAATATGGAAGGCTATAACTCCAAAACATATTAAATTATTGATTTTGCAGTCCATGAAAATATCGATTGATCAGTCCAAAGGAAAAAGGTTCGGGGACAAACACAGGAACCTGCGGTGTTAAACAATCACCTTATTTAGAGGATTGGGAATTCTTTCGGAGCATGTCAGAAATGACATATTATTTACCCCTCTACCAAAAATAGTTGTTGTAAAAAAGTTTTCTTGGTTTACCTCACAGGAACAAAGGGTATCTTGTCAGAAGCCACACAGGATTATATATATCAATATATCATCATAAATATAATCATACCCTTTTGCTTTTTTTCCGAAAATAAAAACCAAAAATATTTACAGTCAAAATGAGCAAAATGATAGATCAGATGGTAGATTGTTTTTCTCATTCTAAGTATTTTTTTATAACTTTTGTTAATGTCAAAGTTGCCATGGCGCCCAATTGGACAGATTGGCTTTCTGTCTATTTGAGCTCAGTGCTCTCACTCATCTTTTGTCAGTCCGTCAACGAACCTCTGCCCCGCAAGACGTGGGTTTTAACTTGGTCCTGTTCCGTGTTGGTATTTCCAGTCTGGTATTGTTCCCATTTATTTTGTCCTGTTTAATATCGGGTTCCAGTTTCTTTCCCTTATAGTTTGTCCTGTTTATTTTCGATATCCTGTTTTGATATCAATCCTGTCTTTCCCGTCCTGTCCGGTATCGACCCCATCCGTCCGATATCTGCTTGGGCAAATGTTATCGATCTCGTCAGCCTCTGGTTTCCTATCATTCCACGCCAGACTGCTGCCTAACGTGCATGATTCCCCATTCACGTAAAGTAAAAGGCTTGTGTGAGAAACATCACACATTTGGGTCCTGATCCTATTCCGGTTCTTGACTGTACAACATATTTCTAAAAATGAGCAACAGTATCTGCTTGATAAGATAATATAGCTTATTTTAAGGATGCTTATTCAATGTTTTATCAAGAAACAACATAAAATTATACTGTAAATCTTCTGAGATGACAATGTATTCTAGTGCAAGCATAGTATTTAACTGTTTATACCGTTTCAAAATTATGTTTTTTATTGTGTTTCTTATTAAGTGGATCGTTTTGGTCAAATTTTAAATCAACCTCAGAAAAAGCTATTCGGGTTTCTGCAACCCCGCGAAACACATGCAGTTTGGTTTTCTTAGTAAATTATTATAATGAAAAATATGAAACATCTTTTTTCTGTATATGGTCATTAATGCACAAAATAATTTGTATTTGGACTTCATTTCTATTAAAAAAAATTGACCCCCCACATTAAATTTACCAGTGTCAATTTAACACCCTGTACACTGGTCCTATACCTATGATAAGATGAGTATGATAAGAGTAAACATGTTTTACTATCTACAAAGTTTTAAATCAACACTGGCAATTTTCCCGTGCAGAATCAGAAAATTTCATCTTCACAGAAAAAAACTCATGTTGAATTTATTCAACATGAGTTTTTCAAGTACAGGTACACACAAAGAATCCCCAAAGAATGTTAATAATATTAAGTGGCAGTAAAGCATATATATAAAAAAATCTAACAGTATCTTAATCATTTTTTATCATGCAACCACTTGTCAAAATATAATGAAGTCGTCTTTTCAGCGCCTGCCCAAGTGATGATATCGTAGCCTGTTGATTTTCACCGCACGTCACCCGGACTAAGATTCCGTGCGCGTCGTCCGTCTCATCCTCAATCGGATGTTTCATTTTCCTTTTTTATTTGCATAATGATTCATCTCGAACCCGCAGCGGCCGCCGACGGAGTGACGCAACGATTGAAAACCAAAATTCATGAGCACAAAACGCGATGCCGACACGTGGGACAAAGTTGAGTCACCTTCAAGGAATTTGACAAAGCGACCGTCCTTGCGAAGGCAATGACGAGGAGTCAACTTTAATAGAAAGGTGTTAACGATCCGACGACAGCCGATGACACGAGAATCGTTAAAAACGTCCTTCCGCGTTCCCCTTTAAAACAAACGCGGCTTGTTTATCCGCGAAAACGACTAGCCATGAGCGTTCGGTTGTCGGGATGACCTCAAATATCTCGCGGGTTGTGTCACTGTTGATTTTTGCCGCCCAAGGAATCGGATCGGCCGTGGCTTCCTTCCAGTTTGTAAACAGGGACGTTCCGTTTAATTTCCCGTTGATGGGGCTCAAGATTTGCTTTCCTGCTTACGTTGGAAATGATGTTTTGGGTGCCAAATACAGTGACTGAACGTTTCCTAAATCCTGTGTGTTAAAAATACGATTATAGAATCGGGTTAGGTCTGATGATTTCGCAAGGCAGGGTGGTGGAACGGCACCGCTCTGGGAGAGGTCACAGAATTAGAATTGTCCTTAATTGTCATCGATAACAACGTTCTCAAAAATGTAAAGAACACGATTAGACGTGGCACTCCAGGATGAACATGTAAGAAAAGAATGCTAAAATAAATATGAAAGCATATTTATCTTCCTCATGCCACGAGGCTCTTTAACTCCACCCAGGGGAGTAAAAAGCCCACATTAAACCCCACCCCAACATTTGCATATTATCCCATTATTACAGTGTGTATTTTCCGTAGCACTATTTAAATACTCGATATCAACACGTTATATCAGGTATTTTTGTATTCTATATCTTTTATTTTGTTATTTTATTTTTCAACACAAGGATACTGCTGGAAGTGTGAATTTCCCTACTGGGATGAATAAAGTATCTATCTATCTATCTATCTATCTATCTATCTATCTATCTATCTATCTATCTATCTATCTATCTATCTATCTATCTATCTATCTATCTATCTATAATAATAATAATAATAATAATAATTTCCTGTTTTTATTCCTATTTTTCATATACATTAAAAAAAAGGATGATGTTGGTTAAAATTCAGAGTAAAGAAAAACATGTTGAATTCATTGTAAACGTTAAAAATCCACTATACGATCTCTTGTTAAAAGTATCTTGTTAAAATGCAAAGATTTATAAATGTATTGTGATATTCTAAAATGTATTTTCTGTAAAGTGAAAAGACAGCTCTTTGATATGCTTTGTTGTCAGTTTAACCAGAGTACTACAAAGAGATCAAAGAGATCAGACCCAGCAGAAAAAGCTAATGTTGTGACTCATCCATTTGCAGAACTGTAATAATAAAAACCTCATCATCCAGTCCAGCGTGAATGTGGATCTTTGGTGGGACACGTACAACGCCTATCTATCTATCTATCTATCTATCTATCTATCTATCTATCTATCTATCTATCTATCTATCTATCTATCTATCTATCTATCTATCTATCTATCTATCTATCTATCTATCTATCTATCTATCTATCTATCTATCTATCTATCTATCTATCTATCTATCTATCTATCTATCTATCTATCTATCTATCTATCTATCTATCTATCTATCTATCTATCTATCTATCTATCTATCTATCTATCTATCTATCTATCTATCTATCTATCTATCTATCTATCTATCCATCTGTCTACTTTGAATAAGTGGAATTCGTTAGTAAGTTGCTTCAGTGCCATGTTTTGTATGTTTAAGGTTTATATGAGTATGTTTAAGGCTTGTATAAGCAACCTGTATTGTTTTGAAACTGAAAAATAAATGTTTAATAAAGTAGTATGCTCTATAACGTTACAAAGCAGGCTGAATGATAAAGCACAGTACTGAAAAACAAAGCTACTCATTAGGCGTTGACATTCTGTGGTCTGTGAAGCCCTTTGAGACTCCTTGTGATAAAGGGCGTTACAAATAAGCATTATTTAACTTGTCTATAAAGAGTGACTTTTGGAAGAGTTAGGTGACTTCCTCCTACGTGGTAAAAAGAGGACGAAAAAAAGCGATCCAACCATTTTCTCAACCGCATCAAGCTTTCTTATTCCACTTTCATTTCAAAAGAAACAGCTTGCCCACCCCTGGGAGGTCACAGGTTCGAGCCATGGCTGAGTCATACTTAAGACTTACAACATTGGTACCCATTGCCTCCTTGCTTGGCGTTAAGCATTAGGGGTTGAAATTGTGGGGTTTGGTCAAATCTAGAACCCCCCATAACTGCCCCCTGAAATTTGGTGAGTTAAAAGTGGTTATATTTCTAAATAATATTGCAATTTCATGAGGTTAGGGTAAGGGATATTATTGACGCTTTTGTTTAGGTGTCACAGCTTCAGCTGCAGTAAATGTCAGGACCAGAACGGAAACAGGACCCAATTGCGTAACGTTCACCACAAGTTTTATTGAAAGAAGGTGGAAGGACTGCGCCCATGATCCGGTGTTCGCTGGGCGCGGAAAGCAAGTCGCTCTCGTATTCGGATTGTGATCCGAACATGGAAGTGGAACTTACGTCGCGAGCAGGGACGGAAAAACTGATCGGTAGCCGGGACTGGGAGAGCAAAACGTGGTCGGAGCCGGAAACGAGTCGTAAGCCAGGACGGGAGAGCAGACGTAGTCGGGATCAAAAATGGGTCATAAGCCGGGACGGGAGAGCAGACATGGTGGGGATCAAAACAGGTCGTAACCGGAGACAAACGGGAGCAAAAACAGGACAGGCGGGAGTCAGGGTCGAAAAAGGCTTGTCTTGTATAAACAGAGGTTCGCAGATGGACTGACAACAGGGGATTGACAGGACTGGGTTCAAATATGGACAGCGAGCCAATCAGAACCCGCAGCGGTTGCCGCCAAATGAGCGGGCAAGGGTGATTCACATCGGTAATCATGACAGTAAATGTTTTATAGCCATAAAATAGTTATTGAGGGTTGGATTGATTCAGACGTAGCATTACAGAAATACACGGCCCACCACAGTATACTAATAATATAATGATAATTGAGTGCTGTCAGTGAAAAAGTTTAACAAAGAAAAAAAAATAAAGAAGAGAAGCACACGTCTTCAAAGAAGAACAACCCGGGGCTGGAAGCAATTTCTCCGTCATTATTTTTCCATAGCCAGCTCCTCAATAAACGGCGGCGGGCGCCCAAACCGCGCCTGCGAACAATCGTCGGCATAAAACGTAATGATTTTCAGCGGCGGGCCCAAATTAGCCCGCCGGCACGCAGCAGCACGAGTGCTACAGTCCCAAAGACGATGGATGAGATTGACCTCTGAGCACTTGACATTTTCCCACCCCTAGCAAAAGAGAAACGCGTTCCAAAGGCAAAGTGTTATGCTAATGACGGAAGAGGGGCCGCCGTGGCTACCTTGGCCCGGCCGCATTCATCATTTTCAGATGCAGCGGCGGTTTTATTACCTCTGTCAAGACGGTTAGTTTTTTTTTTTTTTTAGTTATGGGTTTCTGTAGGGGTCATTTTGGTTTTTCCATTTATTCTGGAACAATTCAGGGTTAGAAAGGAGGGTATAAATTACCTCAATTATTTGAGTTTTAAGAGCTGGCCTAAGAACCCATTTATTATTTACATAGCTTTTTCATTGGACACCACCTTTTCTTTTTACTATTATTATTGTTGTTTTTTACGTTACATGGATACAACATTAATCCATTCTGACATAGGGATCGCAAACTTAAATTGCCGTATGGCCAGTGTCTAAAACTCATGACAAAAAGTTAGCGGACACCAGGGCAGACAACTCTGAAAAGTTGCCTGCCCAGCCATAAAGTTGCCTGACCCATTTTTCACAACTTGAAACACAATAAGATGACCCATCGCAAAAAAACCATTGTTGCAAAGTATTAAGGATTGATAATCAGAATATATAACAGAACAACACTTTAAAATTAAGTTTATCATAAATCTACTTATAACATTCATTGCTTGTAAATGACATCGCTGTTTGCCATCCGCCATCAGTATGTACCTGTATTTACTCATCTTCATTCATGCAATGTTTGCGTTGCGTCGTCTGCTACAAGCCACGTGAACTCCTCTCTCCACGATGCTTTTAATTTACATTTACATTTTGTAGCGTCATCAATTTTGTTAGCTTCTTTTGAATATTTCTTCTAGGGCTGAGGTTTTGGCTTGATTCCTAAACACTTATCCATTTTTCTTGTGTTCTGTTCACGTCTACTTTGGAAAATAATATGCTCGGGAAAGTCCGAAAGCGCGAAGTTATTCGATGCAGGCTCCTGATTAGCTGCCCAGTATGCAAATTGCTAAACAAACCGAAATTCCGAAATTTCCAAACCGAACGAAGATTTCAAAATCAAAATAAAGCAAACGTTTGATTTGAAAAAAATAAAAAGAATAAAAAGTTGTCGGCCACCCGGGCAGAGACGTTTTGTAAGTTGTACGCCCGACGTAAAAGATGCACGGTCCGGCCGTCCGGGCAGACATTGTTTCAGACACTGGTATAGCGGGGGATATAAACTAGTCCCTAATGCCTTCCAAAAAACCCCAAAACTTTTTTAAAAACATATATTTGTCCGTCGCCGATCTATCTCCATGTGCTACTATTATATCGCTAAATTATTTTTCATTTTTAGTCAAACATCTCCTGTCTTTCCACGTTTGATGTATTCACTACATACACTCTGCACTCTGTACATACTGTGTGTGTGTGTGTGTGTGTGTGTGTGTGTGTGTGTGTGTGTGTGTGTGTGTGTGTGAGAGAGAGAGGGAGGACGTTGTGCTTCGGGAGACAGCGCTGATTGGCTGTTGCCTGGGTGACATGGTATTATGGTATTTTTAACAGTTTTCCATGAGTTGTAGCTCCAGGTCATCCGCTTCATCGGAAATGGATCTGGCGTTAGTGCGATACAGGCTCGGCAGGGGTGGCTTGTGAGAGTTGTTATATAGCCTAGCGGCAGTAAGCCGGACTTGCAGCTCCAATATTGCATTCTCTCCTTACTTGGCCTCAGTTTTTTTAGTTGTTGAATTTCTTTTCAATTGAGCAAGCTGTGGAAATACAAGCTTGAGCTGTAGCCGTGCTTCACAGTTTTTGTGTGGACACCTTGACTTTTGCACCAGCCCACCCCATCTGTTTGACTGACAGCATACACCAGCCTATCAAAGTCCCACAGACGGTCGCACCCACCCAAAACACACATAAACACAAGCTAGCCCTGTGATAGCATTTGCTGTGTGCTGTCTGCTTAGAACACAATGCACAATACTTTGATCTCAATGACAACAAGTAGTGAACTGGTGATAACCGAAGCGCGACGTTAGGAGGGGTCTCTGTACATGTAAAGGGAAAATTACATTCAATTTAACTATTGAGTGACGTGACATGAGCTGGTAGAGTGGAAAATAATCCATGAGTTAAATTGTCTGCAGATGAAACAAGATTATTTTGTCTGTTCATGAAAAAGAACATTTGAGGCATTCAATAGGAAACTACCTGAGCATGGGTCATTTTTGAGCTATTTCAATGATCTAATATCAAAATATAAAATCAAAATGCCAGTTTATTTCTCGTATCTCATATTGACAGAAAATGTAACTAGTGCAGGGATCACCAACTTTGTGCTTGCGGAGCATCTCAGGACTTGACTTGAGTCCTCGGACTGGTTCTGAAAATAGTGATGGGTTATTGAGATTTTCTAGGTAATTTAACTTCAAACTGGCATCATGTTTTAGTGGCTGACTGAGCCTATTTTAACTATACTTCTAATAATTACAGCCTCTTAATAACATTATACTAACATGCTAACAACATTCTAATAACATAAGTTATTTTAGGAATGCATATAGAATTGGTAGCCCTTTGTGCTTATCCGTATAAAAAAGTAGCTCCCAATTTGCAGGGGTCTCAAAGTGGTGCACCAGGGTGTCCCCTAAGGACAGTTGAGGTGCCTGCAGACCTGTTCTGCAAATCGATCACCAGTGCTGAATCACTGTGGTGGGCTGAGTTTTTTAACCCGACTTCCAAAAAGTACCTTGGTAATAACATAGTAACAACATAGTAATAACATAATTAGTTGTTATTATAGAAAGGCACACCAAACTGGGGGCCTTTGGCGCTAATTCATAATAAAAAGGTGCTCTCAGCTTGAAAAAGGATAGAGACTCCTGGTCTAGTGTATTTTGGTGACGCTTTTCAGAAGTTCCTTTATCATGTTCCCTGTTTTAAACATACCTGTAAGTACATTTTGATGAGCTTTTATTACAATCTGAGGTTATGAGAGTCTTTTTTGCGATGCTATTTCAAGATTCCAAACCATTTTTACAGGGAAAGAGAGGTCAGACATCATCCTGAAATGAGATGCGTTTTATCTTTCTATGTTCCATTGCGCTGTCCTTATCGCTTCGGAGGTCAGACTATTGGGAGTCAACATGTGGGCGAAAACCTCATTTAGCGCTAACCTCGCTTTGCCGCCAAGCTTATTTAACATTTTTGTAGGAATTCGGCTGCCAAGAAGAACAACATGATCCGTTATTAGTCTTTCTTTTTGCCTCCCCTTTTATACTGAAATCATAAACATTTAAACGTGGAGTGTTATCATGACACGACCTCACGCAAAGCTAAACAAGGAATTCTTACTCCTACGTCTTGTGTTCATTGGCTAACAATTGAGGCCACCCTCACCTATTTTATGACCATGTACTTTTTCTCATGTAAGCCGATTTATTTTTACAAATATCCATCCATCCATCCATCTATTATCTGCACTGCTTATCCTCATTAGGGTCACGGGGGTGCTGAGGCCCATCCCAGCTGTCCTCGAGCAGTGGGCAGGGGACACCCTAAACTAGTAGCCAGGCAGTCGACGGGCACATAGACACAGACAATTCGCTTGCTCATTAACACCTAGGAACAATTTGGAACGGCCAATTAACCTGACATGCATGTTTTTGGATCGTAGGAGGAAACCGGAGTGTCTGGAGGAAACCCTCACAAGCACGGGGAGAACATGCAAACTCCACACCGGAAGGTTCGATCTCATGACCTCAGAACGGTGCCGCGGACGCGCTAACCTCTCAGATGCCGTGCTGCCCTTCTACAAATATAGTTATCCCAAAAAAACAAAAACAAGGTTAAAGGTTGGGGGGGATGGTGCTTTTGAGTTACTTTAAGTCTCTGTAGTTTGTATTCTTCCTTGTGCTTTGTAGCTTTCGTTTTTGGTTGCACGACACAATGCAGGGGCATCTAATACCGGCATATCAAATATCACGCAGTGTCACTGTAAAGGAAATATGACAAAAAAAAAACAAAAGTACCTTCTCACAACAACTAGTTAGTTTTAATTTGTTTTATGAACTTTAGATCAGGGGTCGCCAACCCGGTGCCCATGGGCACACTGATGCCCGCGGGCCCGTTCTAAAAATAGACCTAATCACGAACTATTTATGTCTAAAATCTGATTAAATTGTGCTACTTTATTTTAACTGAAGTCATGTAAATTCAAAACAAAATATATACTATATAAAACATTTCAGTGCAGTTCAGCTGTTGTGTATGATGACTCTTGGGATCAAGAGGTTGCAGGTTCGATTCCCGGCTCCTCCGTGTTATATGTCCCTGGGCAAGACACTGAATCCCTAATGCCCTCAATAAGCAGGTCGGTGCCTGGCATGGCTGACTCCCTATTGGTGTGTGTGTGTGTGAATGGGTAAGTGTGAAGCACATTGTAAAGCGCTTTGGGAGGTCTTCATTGACTTGAAAAGCGCTATATAAATGCAGACCATTTACCATTTTACCATTTGTCTTCAGCGGGGAGAGCTTAAGGGGGCGCTCTGTGTTGGGGGTGGGTGTGACTGTCTGTGTGTGATAGGCTGCTGTATGGTATCTGTCAAACAGGCCTCCGTAAACAAACTTGGGAACCATAGCGACCGCTAACTTTTAGCGGCTTGATACTTTAAAAAGAAATTCATCAAATATACCAGAATAAAGAAAGTATGAAATTGTGATCACCACCTGGTGCTTTGTGGATTATTATCGTGTTCTAGAAGCAACTTGGGCGGCATCAGGTAGAAGGCAATAGCGGTGCTGCTGATTCAGCCAACTGCTAGCAGCGAGGCTAACAAGTATTCGAAGCCACCGCTGCAGAACGTGTATCTTGGCATGGATGACTTGGAGCCACAACTTGTTGGAAACCACTACATTCGGGACAGTCTTACTTTAACCATTGGGGAGACCTGTCTCTATTCAAGGACACCCGATGCTAGCGCGCAGCTAGCCAGCCACTCTCTAAATTGCTTTCTTACACTTAAAGGAGAAGCCCTCAAATTTGTTTTAACTTTTGTATAATAAAACCATTCGTTCAACTGTTATTATGTGTTGTGTGTTATTATTTGTAGATCGATAATATATATATATATATATATATATATATATATATATATATATATATATATTTTTTACGATCGAATACCTGGAGTCGGTAATGACGTAATCTTGAGCTAAGTTTAACACTTCAGAGCTTTTATGAAGGTCCGCTATTTTCACTTTTCGCTGGTGGTTCTGGTCCCCATTAACCGTGAAAATCTAGGGAACTCTGTACAGCGACATCTAGTGGTCAAATCATACACACAGAAGACCCAATTATGCGATATTGACTTCAGTTAACTGTTAAATAAATATACATTTAAAAAACCCTTAAAACACAATTGTTTGAGTTTGCATCAAAGCAGTAGCTTTTGCACCACCAAGTGTGTATCTGTGCCCGACACTGCTGACTTACTTCCATTTCCGTTTATGAATCCACTGACATTTAATTCTGAGTACGATCATAATTGTTGTCAAGCTTGTTATTAAATAATACGTGTGGTGTGACTTTTTATCTCCAATATTTTTACTATTATTCGTACCCCAATACCTGATGATATTCCGTGTTGCTAAGCAGCCAAGCCCGAAGGGCGTTTTTTTCAATTATTTTAAGGTTGTCACGATTTATTCCCAAGTGTAAATAATCTGTCACTCAAACTTTTATTTGTCCCCTTCAGTGACAGGGCCTTGATGAAAACAAACCAAAAAACGCCTATTTATCAACCTTTTAAAATGCATTTCTTCCCCAAAAGGGTCATTTTTATTTTAATAGTTGAAATGTTTTTTAACTTTGTGTCCCAATTGTCTTGATGCAAGGCTTGTTAACTGGGATTGCTGTTTGCACCTAACGTTTTTGATGAATAGCAAACAAACAAAGATTTGCAAGCAAATACGTTTTTATAAAATGTTGTATGACTCCTTTGTAGAAAATCTTCAGAAATGATCTCGAAAGCCGTCGCAACCCCGCACGGACTATTGATTTTTTATTCTCTATGAAATGTAAAACCAAAAAAAAAAGCCATTATTTTCTGTCATAACACACGGAAGCCCATTGAACCTTTCTTGACCTTTCGTCTACTCTAGGAGAGGCAAACAACGGGGACGAAAAAGGTAGAATCGAATTCCGAAAGGCCACCTGAGTGCGTGATTGCTTTATTGCATCACAGCAGCTACCTGCATTTCAACACCAGACTGTTTTTTCCATCCATTGTATGAATTTACTTTTCTTATTTTATGTTGTATGGTAAAAAACAACCCAAATATCTGTATCAGGGGGCGACATGGCGGCTGGGTGGTTAGTATACAGCCCCACGGTGTGGAGGTTCTGGGTTCAAGTCCAGCTACTGCGGCCTCCCAGTGTGATGTTTGCTCAACTATATCTTCCGATGGAGGAATCTGCCACACTAAACTGTGGAAATTTGGAGGCCTGCCTGCCTGCATGTCACTCAACTTCTTGCGTCTTATCTCTGAAAAGACCGAAATGCTAGTTATTGGTCCATCTAAATGCCGTGACTTGTTCTTGAAAACTGCTCTGAACATTGACAAATGTAAAATCACCCAGAGTAAAAATTTAGGTGTCATATTTGACCCCGATCTGTCCTTTCAAACACAGTTTAAGAATATTACTAGAACAGCTTTCTTCCATCTTCGCAACATTGCTAAAATTCATCCTATGCTGACTCAGGCGGATGCGGAGATTATAATTCACACGTTTGTTACTTCCCGTCTCGATTACTGTAATGCACTACTCTCCGGTCTCCCGAAGTCCAAAATCAAGAGCCTTCCGCTGGTACAAAATGCTGCAGTGAGGCTTTTAACTAGGACAAGAAAGTTTGATCACATGACCCTGATTTTAGCTAATCTGCATTGGCTCGATGTTAGCTTAAGATGTGATTTTAGGGTTCTGTTGGTAGTATACAAGCTCATGCATGGACTTGCGCCCTCATATCTTTCAGATTTTATCTCCCCCCTATGTTCAGGTCCAGAGCCTTCGCTCTGAAAATGCTGGCCTACTAGTGATCCCAAGAGCCAAGAAGGGATCCGCAGGTTCGAGAGCGTTCTCAATCCGGGCCCTGGTGCTGTGGAATGCTCTTCCCCCTGAGATTTAATCTGCAACCTCAGTGGAACTGTTTGAATCTAGGCTTAGAACACACTTCTATTCTATAGCATATGAATAACCTATATTTTATGTTGATAATATCTGTGTATTATTTGTTATTGCAACATCCATTGCAGCCTGGTCATCATGGAAAGGGGATTACCTCATGTGCTGTCCCTTCTCAAGGTTTCTTCATTTCCTCATGTTGAGGTTTTTGAGTTTTTCCTTGCCCTCATGTAGGTTTTAGGGGATGATGTAATAATAGTCTGGTTTGCAATAATCTGTGGTCTGTGCAGCCCTTTGAGACTCTCTGTGATTAAGGGCTATAGAAATAAACATGACTTGACTCCCCTTGCCTGTGTAGGTTTCCTCCGGGCCTGAAACTTTCATCGTCGGGGGAAAAAGCCATGATCTGTGTCTTTAGTTACAATAGACATATTTGTCTTGCCGACGGTTTTTGTTTCCACACGTTCTCTTGACTCTATATCATCAGGCTCCTTACAAACACTCCAAATCTACGTTGCCTTCTCGGTTAGTTCACTATTTGTTCTTCAGTCTCGTCAGTTTATCGTTGCTGTCAAGTGACTCACAAAGGTTAAAAAGAAATAAAAATGATAGCTCCTTTTTTCTCATTTCTTTCTCTGTGCAGATGCCCCAAGAGCGGAGGCTCATCTCACTCCGTAAAACATCGCTCGTAATCTTCACATCATTCTTGTAAAAAGTTTAACATCTTCAGACTTTGGGAAAGCTCTTCAGAATATTTCATGCTGGCTCTACGAGTACAGCTTTATATGACCTTATTTCATTGCTCTGGAATTGTATGAAAAGAATGAGGGACTTATTATATAGTATCTTTTTGAAAGTGCACAATAATATGATCATTTATGTATTTTTTCTTATTTTTCGAATCGATAATGTTGGGTTTTTTTGATGGTTGAAAATATTTTCACTACTAGGAGGGGCAGAATAATACTCAGTGTTCCTTTAAAATATGCAAACATAGTCTTTATTAGTCAGACCGTGGGGAAAAAAAACATTAGAGAAAATAAAATTTAAAAAATACATATATGTTATTTTACTAAAGAATTTAAAATTATTAATTAGAACTGTACAGACGCTACCGACTTACGACCATTCGAGTTACGAAAAACGGTAGATACGAACATTTTTTTCGGGATGTCGAAAAATATCCGGACATTGCTGTAAGTCAGATTTTGTATTGTGTGCACCTTTTTCCAAGTACAGGACACTACTGTAGTGCTTTTTTCCGCTGCTATCAGCGTGTGGCGCTGTGAGAGGTCACCCAGCATCCACCCCGAAGAAGAAATACAGCTTTTACTTCCTAGTTTGTGTGTGAATTTTTAGTGTCTCGTGCATCTATTCAATATGGTTGCTGTAAAGTGTAAAGAAGAGGCGAGCCGCTTCATTTGAAATAAAAGTGGAATAAGAAGGCTTGATGCGGTTGAGATAATGGTCGGATCGCTTTTTTTCCAGCCACTTTTTACCATGGAGAAGGAAGTCGCCTAACTCTTGACGCCCATCTTCCACAAGTGAGTTAAACTTCACTTTATTTCTCTTTTTAGAGCATATTATTTTATGAAATGTTTATTTTTTAGTACGAAACAATACAGGTTACGTATACAAGCCTTAAACATACTTATATAAGCCTCAAACATAGAAAATATAGCACTGAAGCAACTTACTAACAAATCCAACTTACGAACCATCATCCGGAACGTATCTCTTTCGTAAGTAGGGCAGCGTCTGTAGTAAAATGAGAACAAGTATTTTAAAAAACAACTTGTTTTTTTCTGCGAGGGAGTTGACATTTATTTTTGATCGTCTATACACCTTAAAAACAGACACAAATAGGACTTTTCTTATTGTTATTACTACTATAATATTTTATTATTATTAATATTTGTATCTACATTGACAAACTCATTGTCAAAACGAAGACTAAGGTAAATAAACAGTTTCTTTATATTCTTAATGTCAAGACTAGAACGGAAACGGGACCCAATTGCTTTACGTTTCTCACATGTTTTATTGGAAGACAGAGAAAGGGCTGCGTGCACGATCCGGTGTGTGCTGGGCGCGGGAAGCAAGTCGCTCTCGTACTCGGATTGTGATCCGAACACGGAAGTGTATCTTCCGTAGCAAGCGATGGCGGTGTCAAAGAAGGAAAAACGGGTCAGTAGAGCAAAACTGGGGTCGGAATCAAGCCGTAAGCCAGAATAGGAGAGAGGACGTGGTCGGGGACAAAAAAAGGTCGAATGCCTGGACGGGAGAGTCGACGTGATCAAGATAAAAAACGGGTCAAAGCCGGGGACAGACGGGAGCAAAAAACGGGACAGGTGGGAAAGGCTTGCCTAGTGTTAACTGAGGTTCGCAGATGGACTGACAACAGGGGACAGACAGGCCTGGGTTCAAATACTGACAGGGAGCCAATCAGAACCCAAGGTGGGTGGCGCCAAATGAGCCGGCACAGCTGAGTCACATCAGTAATCATGACACTTAATATATTTCTTGATTCTTAATTCTGGACAATGTTCCTGCTAATCTCATTGTATATTTTTTCTGATGTATAATACAATTTAGACCAGTATACTACCACTACCTACCCATCCTAATGTTTTTATCTTATTTTTATAACATAAATGTTATGAAATAAAAAATAATAGCCATCTTTTTTCTCATTTCTTTCTTAAACTACTCCCCCTCCCCTGTAGTTCTGCCAAAAAACCGAGGGAGGAGAAATCTTTATATCATTTTGTCATCTTGTAAAAATTTGGGTTCACTTTTAAGAATATTCCAAGCTGGTTCTACAAGTAAAATATTATATAACCTCATTTCATCGCACTGGAATTTTATAAAAGGATGGAAGGGCCTCAATTGTTTTTGAATTTCCCGAGTGAAGTGTGCACTCGATGTCACTTTGTGATCCGGAGGAAGAGGAAAGGGTGTTGTTGAGGTTATCGGACAAGCATCCTCCTGTTAATGGCCGCCGGCCCTGCAGTGGCCAGGATGTAACTCGGGGAAAGCGTCCAACCCAATTTTGCCGTTCTCCTTCTGCCAAAACACGACACTGTCATTCATCTCCTTGCTTCGCATTGCTCGTTCGTACCCTCACACCCTTGTGTCGGCCCGCTCCACCTCGGTCATCTGTCGCCTCCCATACTTAATCACTCCATTGTATTAAGTGTTGATTTTGGATCGTGTCAAATTCGAATCAACATATTTCATATTTATTCAGTGGAGGGTGTGGGGTTTACCTTATCTTAAAATTATATTGAGATGTTTTTGGCACCTGGATAAACCAGAAAATATAAGGCATCTTCATGAATCACTTTCATGACAACCAGGGGAAAACATGCAGTGCATTGATTATTATCTGCACTGCTTATCCTCAATAGGGTCGCGGGGGTGCTGGAGCCCATCCTAGACAACTCAGTCGCTTATTCACACCTAGGGACAATTTTGGACCAGCCAATTAACCTGACATGTATGTTTTTTGGGGGAAACCAGAGTGCCCGGAGGAAACCTACACAAGTACGGGGAGAACATGCAAACTCCACACATGAAGGCTGATAGCTGGCTTTGATCCCATGACCCCATAACTATGCCGCGGACGCGCTAGCCGTGCTGCCCTCAGTGCATTGAAAATAATATTTGGCTTTTATGAAAATATGTTATGTTTTGAAACACACAGTTAAAAATATTGTCCATGTGCCAAAATTGATGCACCTGACTGTTTCTTTTCATTAGTGAAGTTGTTGGCAGTATCGGCATTGCCAAGAGTTGAAAACTGTCACGACGAGAACAAAAGCAGGACCCAGATGCGTAGCGTTAGTCACAAGTTTATTGAAATATCGAGAAAAGGCAGCGCCAGCGATCCGGTGCTCGCTGGACACAGGAGGCAAGCTGCTCATGGGATCGGAGCATGTTCCGAATGCGGAAGTGGATCTTCTGGAGCGGGAGATCGTAGTGTAGTAGACAGAAAAACAGGTCGTTAGCTGGGACAGGAGAGCAGAACGTGGTCGGGGTCAAAAAACGAGTCGTTAGCCAGGAGACAAACGGAGAAATCAGGAACGGACAGGTGGAAAGCGAGTGAAAAAACGGTAGTGACAGGAGTCAGAGTCAAAATGCTTGCCTTGTGAAAACAGAGGTTCGCTGACGGACTAACAGCAGGCAAGTGAAAGGACTGAGCTTAAGTAGGACGGGGAACCAATCAGGTAGCCAGCATCAGCTGGTGCCAAACGAGCGGGCACAGGTGAAATAAATCAGTCTACAAGACAGAAACCAATTATTCGCAATTCGGGTTACTTTGTGTTTTTAGTGCGCTAAAAACTAGCATTTTCTCATTATATGCTGAAAACAAGTGTCCCAAAGGTTCAAAACCAGCTTCATCTTCTATTCTGAAAACAAACATCTTCTTCCTCTATGGTGAAAACCATCGGGATACTTAGTACTTTTAGCATGCTAGAAACTAGCATGAAGAAGCTAACTTTTTCTTATCAAGTAAAAAACATTTTCTTGGCTGAAAACAAGCTTAATCTAGTAAAAACAAACACTTCTTCCTCTTTGTTGAAAACAATAAGGATATTTTGTTATTTCGGCGTTCAAGTTTTCTCATACACTCAAAACAAACGTCTTCTATGCAGAAAATGGGGCTTATTTTCTATTAAAACAGTAGGGCGCGCTCAATTATTTTCTGCCATGCCTCCTCTTTGGATATTAAAACCTCATGGCTGCAGATTGTTTTTAATAAATGATGTGTGGATTAATGGCTAAAAACGAGCCAAATTTTCAGTACATACTCTACTTTTTGAGGCAGGGTTTGAAGCAGCGCATACCAAATCTAAGCTCCTTCTCAATTACAGGCCTTTTTTTTCGGGATGTCGAAAAATATCCGGACATTGCTTTAAGTTAGATTTTGTGTTGTGCACCTATTTCCGAGTACAGGGCATTATTGTAGTGCTTCTTTCTGCCGCTAGCGGCGTGTGGTAGCGCTGTGAGAGCTCACCCAGCATCCACCCCAAAGTTCCTAGTTCATGTGTAAACATTCTATACTGTACCTCCAGCGCGCTAAGAACTTTGACACTTTAATTCTTTAATATCTCGTGCATCCATCCAATACGGTTGGTGTAAAGTGTAAAGAAGAGGTGAGCCGTTTCTTTTGAAAGTGGAATAAGAAAGCCTGATGCGGTTGAGAAAATGGTTGGATTGCTTTTTGTTGGCCACTTTCGACCACGGAGGAGGAAGTCGCCTAACTCTTGAAGCCCATCTTCTAAAAGTAGGTTAAACTTAACTTTATTAAAAATTTATTTTTCAGTACAGAACAATATAGGTTACTTGTACAAGCCTTAAGCATACTTATATAAACCTTAAACATACACAATATAGCACTTTGGGCTATAGGAGGTAGAGCGCTCGTCTTGATATCGCATTTCGAATCCCGGCTCCTCCGTGTTACATTTCGAAGTGTCCTTGGGTAAGACACTGAACCTCTAATACCCCCAATAAGCAGGTTAGCGCCTTACATGGCTATACGGCCGCTATTGGGAAATGTGAAGCACACTGTAAAGCGCTTTGGGAAGTCTTGACTTGAAAGGCGCTATATAAATGCAGATCATTTCACTTTCACTTCATATTTTCAACTTATGAACAAATTCAACTTACAAACAATTGTTCGTAAGTAGGGCCTCGTCTGTATATGATGCCAACAACGTTTGCAGGTTTACTGAAGTAAGGGTCCGAAATGATTGTTGGGCATTGTTGTGGATCAAACCACAAAAAAAGCACGAGGCTCTCGTGAAATATAGGAAAGGCATTTGTGCTGTGCCTCAGCGCTTGAGGAGAGAACTGGTTTTAACCCTTTCTGCTTTAATCGATCATTTTTTGAAGTGATCACATAATATTGGCAGGGACAAAACAGTGACTGCGCGATATTGTTCACCTAGGTATGTGTTGTATCAAGTCAAGTCACATTTATCTGTGACGCCCTTAATCCCTAAATGTCTCAAAGGACTGCACAGGCCCCATTTACACCATCCCCTGATCTGAAACCGGCATGCGGGCAAGGAAAAACTCAAAACCCCAGCGTGAAGAAAAAAATAAACCTTGAGAAGGGGGCCTCACAAGTGGTAATCTGTGCTGAATCTACGCATTGGATCATCACATAAAAAAGAAAAGAGATAAAAAACCTAAAGCGGCTCAGCGTGAAATGAATGGCAAAGTTTTTTGGCTTCATTCCCTCTGCTGCCAACATTTTTAGTCACAATAAGGACACTGATCTTTTCCTCGTTCATAGTCACGCTTCGTCATATTTCATTGGCTTTCGGGAGACGTTCATTTCTCTCTATCTCCGTCAACTCCGCCATTTTTCTCATTTCTGTTAAATATCGTTTCCGAAGTTTAACTTGAGGGTCCGCTACACTTTGTGTCAACACTTCACACTCAGTGAGAGCGCTAAAGCTAAATGTAAACAAAGCTTCTTCACCATAAGCGCACACTCTGCCAATGAGAACGCTACGGCCCCCTAGAGTAGTGGGGGTGCACAATTGCAGTTTATTCTATCACAGTAAAAAAAAAATGAAGCGCCCCCTTAACACGCCCCACTATTGGAGAACCACTGTTTTACACTGACAACAAACACTTGGAGTTGCAGTTATTGCCTGAAAAGAGCTATATAAAATATACAGTGGAACCCCGGTTCTCCACCATAATCCGTTCCAGAACCCTGTTCGAAAAGCGATTTGTTCAAACACAGAAATCATTTTTCCCATTACATATAATGTAAATCGTTTTAATCTGTTCCAACACCCTGAATGTTTACCTTTGTTTACCTTTAAGACACAAATAACATAAATGTAACCCAGGCTAATCGTACGTTCGCGTTAGCGTAATCTTCCGTATCTGCTCTGAAGCAATAATTCCTTCTACATGAAAAACAAGCTTATTTTGCCAGCTAACATCATCTACCTTGCCCAAAACTCATGTTTCCTTTTCACCTAGGCAACTAAGGTCTTCTACGTCCTCAGGGCCAAAAAGTAGCATAGCCTTTTGGAATATTTTACCACATCCATTGTGCAAGTGCAATTTATGTATGTTTTTTCATCCTAAGATAGACTTTTATACCAAATATTTTGGTGTCAATTATGACAGGTACATTTGGGCTGCATCACAAGTGTAGAACTGGAACTCATTCCCTTTAAATTGCTGATGGATTCCGACTGTCTTACAGGCAATTTACCGCTCAATAACCCGCTACATCATTGAGAAGTGAGCTGGACAATGGCCCAAAGCATCTTACGAAGGACATTCTATTACCTAAAAATAAAACTGAAGGGAAATCACAGAGAAAAAGCGGGAACCGAAGACAGTTGCAGTAGAAGCCTAGTAGAACATCCCCAGGAATGAAAACGAGCATCTGGCTCCAGATTTAAGGCTATAATCGACTACATTGGAGTAGTAAACAAGTCATAAATGTGACAGCTCAATATATGGTTGTTAATTTATCCAATTACTATTGTTTCATTTAAAACATTTCTGGCATTCCTCAAGACCAGTACTCTCATTTGAGAAATAACTTAATTGCAATGATGGTGACTGAACTGTCCTCTACCAAAGCCCTTGTTTTAGTTTTTATCCTGTTTCCATGATTGCTTATTTCACATACTTTGGTAGGTTCCAGTGGTAGACCTCACTCGAGAAGAATTTGGGATAAAATCTAGCCCGATTTAACTTATCGTATTTTCCACACTATATGGTGCACCGGATTAACAGTATATCACAAAAGTAAATACACCCCTTACATTTCTGCAGAGATTTTAGGATAATGTTTATTAGAACATAACTGAAGAAGCATCATTTTGACATAATAAAAATAAGTATGTTACGAAAGGCCATGGCTTACTGAAAAGATATCTATTATTTGATGAGACAAAGATGAATTAACTTGGCTCAGATGGTGTGAAGCATGTGTGGCGGCAAACATTAGAGACAAGCATATTGTTGGGAATGTCATGGTTTGGGGCTGCATGAGTGCAACTGGAATTGGGGACTTGCATGTCATTGAGGAAAACATGAACTCAAGCATGTACTATGAAATACTGGTGCAGAGAATGATCGCCTACCTCCAGAAACTGGGTCGTGGGGCAATGTTCCAGCCTGACAATGACCCCAAATACACCTCTAAGATGACCAATGCTTTTCTGAAGGGGCTAATGGATAAGGGGATGGACTGGCCAAGCATGCCTCCAGATCTAATTCCAAAAGAACATCTTTGGGGCAGTATCAATCGGAAGGTGGCGAAGCACAAGATCTCGATTATCCCCCCAGCTCCTTCATGTTGTCATGGAAGAGTGGAAGAGTGTTGCAGTGGCAATTTGTGAGGCTCTGGTGAAATCCATGGCCAGGAGGATTAAAGTGGTTCTGCAAAATCATGGTGGCCGCACAAATTATTTAACTTAAAGAACGTTTACTAAAGGGTGTACTCACTTTTGTTACCACGGGTTTAGCTTCTAAAGGCTACATTTTGAGTTTTTGGGGGGGCGGGGATACATTTGGATAGATAGATAGATACTTTGTTCATCTTCCAGCAGTATCCTTTTGTTGTTTATTAACAGATTAACAGGACGGCCTCGGGGTGCTGTGTTGTAGTTTAGCAACAGCGGAGTGGATGAGGTCACACGCTAGGCCAAAAGTTCAACGTCCCTTCAGCAGATGGAAATCTTTGTGCCCAGGGTTACACAACCTCGTGTTCACGTAGATAGCGAGTCCACGTCCTATCTGCATCCTGCAGGCTTTTGTGTCTCTGTCTGTCCTAACAGCGCTGAAGCCGGGTAGCTCCACGTTAGCGTCCGGGATGCTAGACGTGAGCCACGTTTCCGTAAAACACAGCAAACTGCACTCCTGTACGCTTTGATGTTTTTCACCAACGCAGTCAGTTCGTCGGTCTTATTTGGTAGAGAGTTCACATTTACCATGATTACGGATGGTACCGAAGGCTAATGTTGCCGCTAGCCGTTTAGCCTTAGCTCCGGCTCTGCATCCACAATAGGGCCCCACATCACGCCGGCACAAGAATTACTCAGGGCAAGGAGTTGATTCCTCGAATAAATGCATTTTTGTGCGTTAAAACCCATAACGATAGGATAGAAAGTAATCCAAAGTGTAGTTGTCAAACGGGACGAAAAACACAGAAGATAGAAGCAGACATTTAGAACAATAAATCACAAAAAGAGCGAAACAAGAGGGAGCTGCTGGAAAGGCTGCCGCTCGCTTTATAAGCTATACAGTGCATCCGGAAAGTATTCACAGCGCTTCACTTTTTCCACATTTTGTTATGTTACAGCCTCATTCCAAATTGTATTAATTTAATCTTTTATCTCAAAATTCTACACAAAATACTCCATTATGACAATGTGAAAACGTTTTTTTTTTAACTTTTTTTGAATTAATTAAAAATAGAAAACTAAGAAATCACATTTACATAAGTATTCACAGCCTTTGCCATGAAACTCAAAATTGAGCTCAGGTGCATCTTTTTTCCACTGATCATCCTTGAGATCTTTCTACAGCTTAATTGGAGTCCACCTGCAGTAAATTCAGTTGATTGGACATGATTTGGAAAGGCACACCTGTCTATACAAGGTCCCACAGTTGAGTGTGCATGTCAGAGCACAAACACCAAGCATGAAGTCAAAAGAACTGTCTGTAGACCTGTGAGACAGGATTGTCTTGAGGCACAAATCTGGGGAAGGATACAGAAAAATTTCTGCTGCTTTGAAGGTCCCAATGAGCACAGTGGCCTCCATTATTCGTAAATGGAAGACATTTGGAACCACCAGGACTCTTCCTAGAGCCGGCCGGCCTTCTAAACTGAGCGATCGGGGAAGAAGGGCCTTAGTCAGGGAGGTGACCAAGAACCCGATGGTCACTCTGTCAGAGCTCCAGCGTTCCTCTGTGGAGAGAGGAGAGCCTCCCAGAAGGACAACCATCTCTGCAGCAATCCACCAATCAGGCCTGTATGGTAGAGTGGCCAGACGAAAGCCACTCCTTAGTTGGGGTTGTCCATCGATTCGATGATGACCATCTTCTTTTATTTGTGAGTCTGCTGATGTTTGAACAGTCCGATCCTCGATTGTGGTCGGAGACTCAGGTAAAAGAGTATACCTGCGCAATGATGGTTTTTAAAGTGAAGTAAGGGGTGCGCTTTCCCCAATTCCACTATCTTGATTGTAAAGAAGATGGTTCCAGTGGCAAGGGAGACCCTAGACGACCGGCATCTTTCTACAACTGCAGGCGGCTGCCGGGATCCAGGTCTGTAGGAAACCGCCTCAAAGCGTGCCGCCACCAGCTTTTGGGATCACTCTTAGTCTGGACTCTACCCTTCGACCTGTTCGGCTTGGGTAACCCTACCAGGAGTACGAGACTCCCTCGACATAGCTCTAGGGGTCATGGAAACGCGCAAAGTGCCCCACCACGATAAGGTGTAAAAGGAACATGGAAGCCCGTCTGGAATTTGCCAAAAAGCACCTGAATGACTCTCAGACCATGAAAAACAAAATTCTCTGGTCTGATGAGACAAAGATTGAACTCTTTGGTGTGAATGCCAGGCGCCATGTTTGGAGGAAACCAGGCACCGCTCATCACCAGGCCAATAGCATCCCTACAGTGAAGCATGGTGGTGGCAGCATCATGCTGTGGGGATGTTTTTCAGCAGCAGGAACTGGCAGACTAGTCAGGATAGAAGGAAAAATGAATGCAGCAATATATAGAGATATCCTGGATGAAAACCTGCTCCAGAGGGCTCTTGACCTCAGGCTGGGGCGAAGGTTCATTTTTCAGCAGGACAATGACCCACAGCACACAGCCAAGATCTCAAAAGATTGGCTTCAGAACCACTCCGTGAATGTCCTGGAGTGGCCCAGCCAGAGTCCAGACTTGAATCCGATCGAACATCACTGGAGAGATCTGAAAATGGCTGTGCACAAACGTCTCCCATCCGACATGATTGAGCTTGAGACTTATTGCAAAGAAGAATGGGCAAAACTGCCTAAAGATAGGTGTGCTAAACTTGTGGGATCATATTCAAAAAGACTTGAGGCTGTATTTGCTGCCAAAAGTGGATCAACAAAGTATTAAGCAAAGGCTGTGAATCCTTATGTAAATGTGATTTCTTAATTTTCTATTTTTAATCAATTCAAAAAAAGTAAAAAAAAAACGTTTTCACATCGTCATAATGGAGTATTTTGTGTAGAATTTTGGAATGAGGCTGTAACATAACAAAATGTGGAAAAAGTGAAGCGCTGTGAATACTTTCCGGATGCACTGTATAAGCTTTACGCAGACTACCTTTCATTGTGTCAAAGCGATGTTTAATTAAACATTATGATGAAATCTGAGGGGGGCACATACTGTACGGCGCAAACAGTTTTTTGTGGTATATTTTCATATATAAGGCACACTGTACTATAAGGTGCATGGAAATAAAACTACAGTAAGAACTAGGGTTGCATTAAAAATACATTTAAATTAAAATAATTATTTCAGAACATAAATTAACATCATGAGATCTGATTTCACCATTAGAGTTAATTAAGTCATAAATGTTTTCTTTGCTGTCCTTACTCCCTCACAGACTTCTTTCTCTTGTTGCTGTTTATTGAGACAATGGCCTCAGCCGTTACCCTTATAAGGTCACTGTGAAACTAAAAACAAGGTACAAAAAGTCCCGTTAGCTTGCTAATGTTGTAATGGTGAAATATGTCTCTGCCCATATTTAGTGATGATTGCACAGCTGCACCCCAGCGTTAAAGCGGCGGAACAAACCCCCCAAAAGATGAAAAAAGAAGAGTTTATTCAAGCCCGTCATAGAAATGCACGTAAATTATGTGTTACACCATTTTAGGTGGATTCGGCATTTGAAAACTTAAAGCTGCAATCATGAGTCTGAGCCAGGAGATGGTGGCAGATTAACACGATTAGCGTGCATTTCCTAGACGCGTTCGAAAAAAATCTTTTGGGGGTTTGTTCCGTCCTGAACAAGCCTTATAAAAGTAAGATAAAAGCAGATAGGCGCAATGGAAAATAAAGCCTAGGGGCTCTTTGAACTCAGTTGTGCAGTGAATGCTAAGACATACTTAGTAGAGAAAATATTTAACTGTAAGGGCACCTCAAATAATGCACCTTACTTTTAAAGGGAGTGGTTAGCGCGTGTGTGGCACAGTTCTAAGGTCTTGGGAACCTCCTGTGTGGGTTCAAATCCAGCTACCGGACTTCCTGTGCGGAGTTTGTATGTTCTCCCCGTGCTTGTGTAGGTTTCCTCCGGGCACTCCGGTTTCCTCCCCCATTCCAAAGACATGCATTTCAGGTGGATTGGCCGGTCCAAATTTTCCCTAGGTGTGAATGAGCGAACGAGTTGTCTGTCCCTGTGTGCCCTGCGATTGGCTGGCAACCAGTTCAGGGTGTCCCCTGCCCACTGCCCGGTGATGGCTGGGATGGGCTCCAGCACCCCCGCGACCCCACTGAGGATAAGCGGTGCAGCTAATGAGATGAGATGAGACTTTTAAAGGGACACTGTGCAATATTTAGTGCCTCCTAGTGGTACAAAAAAAACCTTCATTCAGTAAAAAATATTGATTTGATTAATAGGCAAAAATACATGAACTATAATACCAACGTTATTCTTTTATAAATATTCAAAGATCAAGACATTTGTATTTCTTAGCCATGTAGCCATGTTTGTCGGGCATCTTGCTACTATGCTGTGCTTTTTTGGCACTGTTTTTTGATCGCATTAAGTCAAGTCAAGTCATGTTTATTTGTGACGCCCTTAATCACAAGGAGTCTCAAAGGGCTGAACAGACCACAGACTATTACAGACTATTACTACACCATCCCCTGATCTAAAACCTACATGAAGCAATACAGTGCCATCTAGTGGTCAAATATTACACAATGTACCATTAGTTGAATTTAATTGTCTTTATTGTCATTTATATCAACATTGTTATAAATGGTATTCAATGAGACTGGACATGGCACTCAGGGTAAACATGTGATAAAAATTTCAAGGAGATGAAAATATAGAAAGACTTTCAGGATAAAGGGCAGAAACAAATATTTACAACGTAGTGCTTTGAAGAAATAGCTAAAAAGGATATGCAATGAGAATTTAAAAAGTTGGCGTCTGAGCTACCATTGACTTTCTGTGCTTTGCTTTTGTTTCCTCCTAGCAAAAAACAATTAACATATTAACCACAAGGGGCACTTTAATACCACTGTATATGTTTCCCAAAGGAAGAACAGTTACCATATACAGTATAATTTAATTGTAACTGTGCTTTTCTAATTGTATCTGCTGTATTTTCTGGTAAATAAAAAAAACCTGAAAAACTCTTGCAAAACACTACCTCACACGAATGTAAAATGGTACTCATGTCTATGTTTTTGCACTATGTTTAGTGCTCACCTTGCACAATGTTGACCATTTTTTTCTGCACTATGATAACTATGTTTGCACCAATGCATATGTTGACTATTTTTTGCACCAAGATGACTTTTGCACCAAATGCAAAATTGCACAACCCTTACGATGAAGCACTGTATTGCTTCATGTAGGTTTTAGATCAGGGGATGGTGTAATAATAGTCTGTAACATCCGACATTTCTTGTGTAAATATCGTGTAAATTATAACTATAGCCTTATCCTCCTTGTTTTATATCTTGTTTTTATATCTTATCTTCTCTGTTCCTTGATTTTCTTGGCTTTTTGCCTCACTGTGAATATGTGAAACTGGAGTGTCTTGCCCAATTTCGTTGTCACAATATGTTAACCCATTTTGTAACAATGACAATAAAGGTATATTCTATTCTATTCTATATAAGTGGCACAAGATAATAAGGTGCACTTTCAAATTTCTGGAATTTTCTTTTTTTTTTTTTTGTACCATATAGTCCGGAAAATACGATAATTCTGTATCCGGGCAGGAAGCGTGAAGGCAGAAACAAAATCCAAACTGATAAGACACTTGACTAGCTCTGTAAACAACAAGCAAGTACCAGACTCAGTTGTCCTCACATCCAAAATGTGCCGTAGCTGTATCGGAAATATCCTGCGGGCACTTCCCGGCCATACAAATCTTTTGTTTCCTTAGCTATGCCATACAGCAACGGGAAGCGGACATAAAGGTCCATCAGGTTGTTGTAAAAACAAAAAGTCGGTCCGTTCCGTACCCACTTTCGCCTCACATCTGTTAAAGCTTAAAACCGAAAAGCCGCAGTGGCTGGAATCAAAGACGCAGAGCTCGGCTTTGTCAGCTGGGACCCGACCGCGGCATGTTTTGAAACCCTGTCAGGGAGTTCACCGCCCTCGCCCGGCTGCCATCAGCAGAGCGATGGTCCAAGGAGACCGGAGACTGCTCCCTGTCCCTATGAGGATTTATTTTTATGATGTTTTTCAACTCAGTGGAGAGGAGATGATGATGTCGGCAGAGTCACACCCGTGAGGTGATAACTAAGGATTATACCCACTGAAGAGACGTTAGCTAAATGTAATTCAGTGCGCTGTTTTTGGTCTATGTGCATTTTAGACCTACAGTTTTTAGGTATACAGGGCGGAGGAGACAGCGGATTAAAAATTAAAACTTATTTTACACTTCCACTTGCTAGAATTGTCATGCCCTTCGAGTACCGTATTTTCCACACTATAAGGCGCACCGGGTTATAGGGCGCACCCCCTAAAAATAGTTTTTGGTCCTATATTTTCCATAGATAAGGCGCACCGGATTATAAGGCGCTACAATGGGAACGTCGACAAAACAGTCAGATAGTTCAGTCCAACTTACCCCCTTAACATTCCGAAAGCTTGCAAAGAAGCAAATACGTGTCTCAGACATGTACAGAAACAGTGTCTGTACGATGTCACCAATCACTCAAATGCATAGTTCCACATCTCATTCGGAAGGTTAAAGTCTTGGGATTCAAGAAATGCCAAACATTTCTTAGTTTCCATTTTAATTTTTGCTGGCAACTGTGTGGACAGCAAAGTAAGAATTTTTTTGTGCAGGGAAACGGGGTTCTTTACTGTGCATATGACAATAAACACTTTGAATTGAATTTAGTTTAAAAATAGACTCATCACAGAAACATCAAGATCGTTCTAAAACAAGATACCGGGAAAATATAAAGCCGCATAGCTCACCTAAGTTCTCTTGCAGCCATCACGTTCAATAATGATACGTAACCATGGTCTTCTTACAACCGTGAGTGTAGTAAATCCAGGAGAGTAAGATATTTACAATTACAGAATAGTAAAAAATGTTTTCTCTATGCCGTAGTGCAACCCAACGTGGGATTCACATTCATCTTTTTCGGCCAATTGCAGGCTTTGTTTCGCCCCTTTAGCCTATGCGAGGCTGTAAATGATAAAAAGGATCCGTCCCCTTTACCTCCGAATAACTTTAGCCAATAGTGACTGATTCAAATGATGATTGACACATTGGTTAGGAAATGAAACGCCGGTATATACATCCCAGCATACACCGCGGACTACTTCGCCTTATGGGAAAAATCTAGTCGGCGGCTGCTTGCCTTAGTTGCAAGACTTTGCGACTTAATATTGAGCCATATATAAGGCGCACTGTATTATAAAACAATAAAGGCTTTTAGGTGCGCCTCATAGTGCGGAAAATACGGTACTTTGTTGCTTTAATCATCTCCTTACTTCTATAGTCATCCCAATCTTCGAATGGCAACAGCTATAATCCTAGAGCTACAGATTGATGACCCTTGTCAGAGACTTCTGGTTTACCAACCCTTAAGAAGCCGAAAACTGCTTTATGTGCGAAGTGCTAACAGTTTGATATGCATTTTTAAAATAACAACTTTACATGTTATTATCATGTTGTTACAAGCTTGTTATCATGTTATTACTGGGTTCTAATTCGTAGAAGTACGTTTACAAGATACTCAGTCAACCACTAAAACATCGGCCTCTTAGAGAGTCAGGTCATGCTTATTTGTTTATTCCTTAATCACAAGAAGTTTCAAAGGGCTGTACCGACTTACATGCTATTGTTACACAGCCCCCTGATCTACAACCTACATAAGGGCAAGGAAAAACTCAAAACATCTGCATGAGAAAATTAAGAAACATTTAGAGTGGGCCAGGCTGCAATGGATGTTGCAAGGGCATCAACAAACATTACAAAGAAATCATCAACTTTAAATATAGGTGATTCATATGCTATAGAATATATGTGTGTTTTAAGCTTAGATTTAAACAGGTTGCAGATCAAAAATCTAAATTAAATCCGTATAATACCAACAGAACCTCATAATCACATCATAAACAGTCAATGGAGGTTAGCCAAATTAGAGTATTGTGATTCTTGTCTTAGTTAAAACTACGGGATATCGGAGACATGACATGACAGAAACTGTCGTAGGGGCACCATTTCCTGAGGTGTGTCTTGGACAAGTCCAGCTTGGTGGTGCCCATCCCTCTCCAGGGCAACGAATTGGAGACCTTCATGTGTTAGACCAGGGGTGTCAAACTCATTTTAACTCGGGGGCCACACGATAGTACAAACATTCTGTCGGGGGCCAGACTAGTAGATTAAAGAGAAAGAAAAAGAGAGAGAAAGAAATAAGAGAAAGAGGAAGGGAAAAGGAGAGAGGGCAGAACAAAGAAAGAAAAAGAGGGAGAGAGCGTGAGAAACAAAAGATAAAAAGTTGTGAGAGAGGGGGAAAAGAAAGGGCGATGAGGAAAGAAATCCAAACAGAAATAAAAAGACAGAAGGAGAGAAAAGAGAAAAGGGAAAAGAAAGCGCGAAGGGTATGAAGAGAGAAAGAAAAAAGAGAGAAAAGGAAAAAAGGAAATTAGAGGTTAAAAGATACAGAGAGAGAAAGAGGCAAAAGCAACAAAGGAAGAGAAAAAGAGACACAGAGAAGGAAAGAGACAGAGAGAGAGTGGGAAAAAAATGGGTGGAAAATAATAAGAGAGAGAGGGAGAGAGAGAGAAATAAGTACAGTTGCTTTTTTTTCTCTTGCGCTTCTCTGAGTGTTGTCTCGCGGGCCGGATTCAATCCCCTGTTTGACACCTGTGTGCAGGGTTGGGTAGGGTTACTTTAACTTGATTACTTTCAATTACTTTTGGATTACTCCAATACCAAAAATGCTAATAAAAGACAAAATAAACTAAATATGAATACAATGACTACATTTTGTGCAGGCTTGGGGATTAACGGAACACATGGAACGGCAAAAATGATGTTGGCAAGCTGTTTGGATTTATTTTCATTTTGTTTCTGTCGCATTTTATGTGAGTTTTGCCGGAGATCAAAGAGATCAAAGCCAGGAGAGAAAGCTTACCACGTGTTGTGAGTCATCATTTTATTCATATTTAGTTGTCTTTTCTTAGCATATTTGGTATTGGAGTAATCCTAAAGTAATTGAAAGTAATCAAGTTAAAGTAACCCTACCCAACCCTGCCTGTGTATTAGACAATTGAGCTAACCACTGCACCACAAAAACACTGAGTGATCTACATATATAAATCTAAAGATTTAAAGGCACTGGAGATGTCAACTATCATGCCAGATAGAAATCAAATTTCCTAGAAAATCAGAACAACCCATCACTGGTGTTTTCAGAACTGGCTACTCAAGTGTTCTTAAAAGGCTACCTGGTGCCTGTGGGCACCATGCTGCTCCTAGACATTTGAATTTTCAGATTTAAGGCCTAAATCGTTTTTTTATGTTCTAAAATATCCCTCTATTCTTCATGCAAATGTCTTTGAGGACATAACTCATTAACCCCCATCGACGCCAAAGATCCATTTTTAACTGGACCGGCTGTAAATAAGGGAAAGAATGGAGGAAGAACACAAAACACCACCTCCTCTATTTCTTTTTTGTGTTTTGTTTTGGCTGCTGCCATATAATGGGCACATGTTTGGATTGGTGTAGCAGTGGAAAGCAGCATATTGTCTGGACAGGATCTGGGCCCAGATCAGCAGATATGCGGTACGGTGGGCCCAGGCACTGCTCCATGTTCCTTTTTGTTTTTCTTGGACTTTGCAAACACTTAGCAAACTTCAGAAAAGTGCCAGACGTTCAGGAAATAGGAACTCGGGAAAATAAGCACCAGGGCCTGTCAGCCTTATTCATTATGAATACGTTAATTTTGATTGTGTGTGTGTGAACGTTATCATTTTAAACTCCGACGTGAAATAGAAGCACTTATGGAACAATAAACCATATAATAATTTGATATGTTTTGACTTTATTGTTGTTTCTCGGAGGCCATTTTTTATGCTAGCCTTCAAGTGCAAAAGCAAGCTTTGTTAGGTTAGTGCAGGCGGTATTACTCAATGGAATTCTTAGCAAGGACAAGTTGAATGGCAGTGCGCATAAATGAGTCTTCTATTTCTATTTAATATTATTATTACGCCCGCATGGTTTTAAATTGTTCTGTGAACCAAGTATTACAATCGTAAATACTATGGGGGAATCTAAAACCAAAGTAAAGGACCCTGCTGGATCTTTTGCACAGAGGATAAAGACTGTATGTCTGTGATATATAATTTAAAGTCAAACCAATCTAGGGTATGTACTGAGGCAACTCCGGCTAATTTATGCCATTTCAAGCTCAAATGAAGAAAAATGAGGTTATAATGGAGACAAAAATTTTACAGACCCTACTAAACATTCTCCAAAGAGGATAAAAAAATGAATGTCTGTGATAAACTGCATGATTACAGTGGAACCTCGGTTTTCGAATGCCTCTCAGTTCGAACATATCGGAGTCCGACCAAAAATTTCGAGAAATTCGGAGTGAGTGCTATAAGCAAGCAACGGCCGTCCACCTGCGCCTTCTGCTGACCACCACAAATGTAAGAAATCCTATCCATAATTATTTTCTTTATCCTTTTTTTTATTTTTACTTGTTCATGTTAGAGTAATCTTTCGTACGGAAGATTACGATAACGCGAACGTACGATTAGCCTGGGTTAGCTCTATGTTTAGGTTAAACATTCAAGGTAAACATTGGGGGTGTTGGAACGTAGCCCCCTTTCCAATGAACCGCTCATCACTTGTTGTAGAGACCCGGGTGCTAAATGACTTGTAAATGACCTGATTTTTTTATTTTTACACGTTCATGTTAGCGTTATCTTTCGTACAGAAAATTACGATAACGCGAACGTACGATTAGCCTGGGTTAGCTTTATGTTTACATTAAACATTCAAGGTAAACATTCGGGGTGTTGGAACGGATTAAAACGATTTACATTATTTTTAATGGGAAAAATGATTTCGGTGATCGAACAAATCGGTTTTCAAACAGGGTTCTGGAACGGATTATGGTCGAGAACCGAGGTTCCACTGTATAGTAGAATTTATTCACATGTAAAAATGTATCAACAAACCCAAAAGGACTTCAAGTAAAAATACAATACTCTTAATTATCATGGATATCAACATTGTATGCAGCGAGATTAGAAATTGCACTCCAGGGTAAAGACTTAAAAGAGAAAAAAGGATAAAGGATTATTAGGATGAATAGGCAAGAAAAAATAATAATCACAACGTTGTGCTTAGAAAAACTGGCCCAAGTTATAATGTGATCAAAAAGACAAGTGCATTGTAACAATAGTGCAATAAAAATTGGTGTAGTAAGAATGTTGATATTAAATTATAATATTCCCTGTAATGCATTTTTAATGAAATCCAAAATGCATCACATCTGTGGCTTTTTTCATATTAAAATCCTTATCTCAAATACTTTGCTTGTATCTGCGTTTAAAATACTTAATCAGTCTTTTTCTCAAAGTTTCTTCATTTTCCTCATGTTGATGTTTTTGAGTTTTTCCTTGCCCTCATGTAGGTTTTAGATCAGGGGATGGTGTAATAATAGTCAGTGGTTTGCAATAATCAATGGTCTGTGCATCCCTTTGAGACTCTTAGTGATTAAGGGCTATACAAATAAACATGACTTGACTTGACTTATTTACGAGGGCTAATGCTATTCCAGCTAATTTTTGCCATTTCCCGCTACACATTAGCAATAGGTTAGAAAACTGCCAGACAAAGAATGTTTTTATGACAAAGACAAATGTTATGGACCCTTTCTGTACAAAGGATAAACAACTTTATGCCTGATATGTGTAATGTAAAGGGAAACTAATTTAAGGTATCTACAAGGGCTGAAGCTAGTCCAGCTACTCTATGCAGTTTCCTGCTATGCGTTAGCAATAGGTTAGCAAACTGGCAGACAAAGAGTGTTATCAAAATGAAGACAATGGTTGGGGAACCTACTACACTTTCTGCATATATGTTATATATATATGAATACATGCTTTTGATATATAATTCAAAATGAAACCCATTTGAAGTACAGTATTTGCAGGGGCTAATGCTAATCCAGCTAATCTGTGCTGTGTTCTGCGACACGTTAAAGGTTACCAAACTGCCTAAAGTTATAATTGTAACCGCGGTGCACCTGTCCCACCAAAGATCCACATTCACGCTGAACTGGATGACGAGGTTTTTATTACAGTTTCTGCAGAAGAAATGAGTCACAACATTAGCTTCTCTGCTGGCTTTGATCTCTTTGATTTCGTTGGCAGCTCGCTCTGTAGACTGCCCAAAGCATATCAAAGAGCTTTCTTTTCAATTTACATAAGACATTTTAGAATATCACAATACATTTTTACATCCATTTTAACAAGATACTTTTATCAAGAGATTGTATAGACGTTTTTTTTAACGTTTACAATGAATTCAACATATTTTTCTTTAGTCTGAATTTTAACCAACATCATCCTTTTTATATATATATGAGAAAATAGAAATAATAACAATAATGAGTATAAAAACTGATTTACCTGCAGATGAAATGAGTCACAACAATAGCTTCTCTGCTGGCTTTGATCTCTTTGATCTCTACAAGGGGAATTAACATTTTAGCACAACAGAAACAAAACGAAAATAAATCCAAACACCTTGACAACATCAATCACATTACTGTGCATGTTGAGAGATTTGTCAGCTGTGGTTATAATGTTTAAAATTAACTCTTCTTGTGGAAAAAGATGTGTCTTACCGTTGGCAGCTCGCTCTGTAGACTGCCAACAAAACCCCGCCTTCCGGTCACATGTCAAACGCCAAAACAAACCCTACCCCATACCAGCAGGTGGCACTGTTGGACTCATCATTGCAGGACACTTACCAAAAACACACACCTGTTACATAATGATATAGACAAAAGTTAGAGCCCCTACGAGACCTACTGCACAGAGGATAAAGAATATATATGCCTGTGATTTATGATGTAATGGCAAATTATTTAAGGTATTTACAGGGGTTAATGCTAGTCCAGCTAATCCACTAGACTTTGCCAATAGGTTAGCAATCAGCCAAATTAAGAACTTGGTTATAATAAAGACAAAGGTTAAGGACCCTTCTAGAACTTTAACACAGAGGATAAAGAATGTATGCCTGTGATATATTACAAAAATGCAAAACAATTTAACGTATTTACAGGGGATAATTCCAGTCGGGCTATGCTGTTTCCACCTACGCATTAATAATAGGTTAGCAAACTCCGGATGAAGAATGTGGTCATAATCAAGACCCAACGTGTTCTTTTTAAATAGTTTGTTTGTTGACACTCAATAAACAGCTTGAAGCTTTTTCGGAGGGCATTTTGTTTACCGCAACTTGCTCGGAGTTTATACCCACACTTCTCTCTTCACTTCTCCAGTTCAACTAAGGCAGGGGTGTCAAACAGGTGGCCCGTGGGCCGAATCAGGCCCGTTAAGGGATTGAATCCGGCCCGCAAGACAACGCTGAGAGAAGCGCAGGAGAAAAATGAGTTGCAGGTGGAAATGTGTCCAGTTGATGTTGCCAAAGCCAGGTGCCTCTTACAAAGACGCTGTCCTTTTATTTCTATCTCTCTCTCTCTCTCTCTCTCTCTCTCTCTCTCTCTCTCTCTCTCTTCCTCCCTTTTTCACTCACTCTGTCTCTCTCTCTTTCACTCCCTCCGTCTCTCTTTTTCTCTTTGTCTTTTTACAATATTTTCTCTCTCTCCTCCTTTTTTCCTTTTCTCTCTTTTCTCACTTTCTCTCTCTTTTGCTTTCCCTTTCTCGTTCTCTTTTTTCTCCTCTCTATTTCTCTTTGGATTTCTTTGTTTCTCCCTCTTTCCCCCCTCCCTTACTATTTCTCTTTTTATCTCTTTTGTTTTGCACATTCTTTCTCCCTCTGTTTTTCTCCCCTTCTCTCTTTCCTTGCCCCACACTTTCTCTTTCCCTCTCCTTCTTTTATTTATTTTTCTTTTTTCTTTCTCTCTAATCTACTAGTCCGGCCCCCGAGAGAATGTTTTGTCTATCGTGTGGCCCCCGAAGTAAAATGGGTTTGACACCCCTGAACTAAGACTAGCAACTCAAAATTCCTAACCTGACTTGGGTGTATCTCAAAGCCTCACTCTATACTTAATGATTACTCCCAAACATTGGTTTCCTAGTTGATTACTACCCAAATCTAGCATTTCATTAGGCTAATTGTCACATGTACTGACAGTCGAAAAGATACAGAGGCTAAATGTAAGTTTACCAGCGAAAAAAAGTCAATTAAGCTCCGGTGACAGGCTCAAATTACTACCCGAGTGCTATGCTCTGGCAGTATCCGAAATAGCTTATGTGTCACTGCCGTGAATCCGATCAGATGCAGTAGCAGGCCAATATGGAACCGGGTGTGAAGAGTAATCCGTTCCATGTGGCCTTGTTCGCTTTTATCCAACCTCAAAGGGAGTTTATAGACTTTCAGCTGAGGCTCGGCACATAAACTCTTTCGTTATCTAACCCTTACTCTATAAATCTTACATTTAGGTGGCACAGATTTAGAACAAATAATAACGAGGACAGAAAGTTCTACAAGCGAGACCGGCCCACTGAGCGTTTCAGCCCAGGAAATATTTGAGATAGAAGGATTGCTTGCTCAGTGCGTGGCATATTTTCCTTGCTGACCTCACCCGGACATTCCTTCTCGGCCGGCTCTTTTACGGGAATAACGCCCCGTGCGTGAGACTAACTAGGGGAAAACGGCGCAGCACATGCGGAGTATTGATTTTCGATCTATTCCCCCGTAGCAGCGCGGAAAGCTTGGCGTAGAGATTGAAATTTTCATCAGGGTTGAACCCAAACCCGCCGGTCTGTGGGATTCAAGGCCTCTGAGGCTTTCCACACTGTGTCATTTCCTCCCCATAGATCAGGCAAATCACTTCCTATTGTCCTTGCCAAGGAGCCGCCCACTCGGCCTTTCTTTGTCCGGGACTATTTCTGTGGTGAGCCCTGCCCAACGCAGTGTGAAAACCTTTGCTTTGCTTTTCCCTGTGTGTTTAAACTCGAAACACTCGGACCAACGGTGCGTTTTTTTTTCCTTTTCTTCGACTTTAACGTTATGTAAGGTTGACGTTGTATCCGAAAGGGTAAATATGGAGCATGTATGACGCAACAGCGAGATGTAGGGTGAAATCAAGCACAAATCCTTTCTGGTGGTTTGGTCAAATCCAACAAAATGGCATCATGTGTCCGGCACCACAACTTAGACATGATTTAGCTGGGTTAGCATGGGCTGCCAAATGCTAAACATAGTAAAAAAAGACTTGTTTAGGCAGGAAACTGAAGGATGCCTTGTCATGATGACTGACTAGTTTCACCTGTGCTAGCTCGTTTGGCGCCAGCCGCTGCTGGCTCCCTGATTGGTTCCCCGTCCTACTTAAGCTCAGTCCTTGCACTCACCTGTTGTCAGTCCCTCAGCAAACCTCTGTTTCTACAAGACAAGCATTTTGAATCGCATTGGTCCCGATTTTTTTTCACCCGTTTTCCGCCCGTCCGTTCCTGATTTCCCCGTTTGTCTCCGGCTATAACTTATTTTGATCCCGACCATGTTTTGCTCTCCTGTCCCGACTCTATACTGCCTATACCAATGGTTAACTTTTGCAGGCTGGCGCCTCCTTGGCTTCCCAGTGTACTGCTAGTGCCTTATTTGTCCTTTACTTGTAATACTTTTTACATGCTGTGATAATTTTCAAGATGCTGTTACAAATTACTTGTGTTTCCTCTGGACCTAGCGACTGAGCGAAAGTAAATTTTGCAACGGGTGTTTTCTTCAGTTCCATGTCCGCTTCGTCAAAACCAAAATAGGTCCAAACAAGTGATGTACCGCCCTTCTTCGGTGCAAGCTTCGTTACCTTCTCGTTTGTTGACTTTGGGACTATGTTTACGGAGGCCGCCATGACACTCAATGAGCACACACGGTGGATGTGACATAGTGTGGTGCTTGCGAACTTTGAATCATGTTTATTGGCTTGTGCTATTATTAAAACTTACCTCTGATTGGTCGGCGCTTTTAAAACTCGAACAGTAACTATTGTGGTTGGACAAAACTCCATCACTCGCTACAAAACCTTGAAAAAAACGCAGTGCTTCTGCCTTCTTCTTCCTCACCACCCCCTAAGATTTTTCCAGGAGGGCGGTACCGCACATTTTGGGAACCACTGGTCTATACTATGTTTATACTAGCTCCAGCTCGCTAAGAACTTTGACGTTTTTATTGTTAAATATCTTGTGCAGCCATTCAATATGGTTGGTGTAAAGTGTAAAGAAGATGCGAGCCGTTTCTTTTGAAACGAAAGTGGAATAAGAAAGCTTGATGCGGTTGAGAAACTGGTAGGATCGCTTTTTTTTCGACCACTTTTTACCACAGAGGAGAAAGTCGCCTAACTGTCGAAGCTCTAATCCCAAAAGTAAGTTAAACTTCACTTTATTTATCTCTATAGGGCAGATTATTTTATGAAAGGTTTATTTTTTTAGTACAAAACAATACAGGTAACTTATACAAGCCTTAAACATACTTATACTGTATAAACCTTAAACATACAAAATATAGCACGGATGCAACTTATGAACGAATTCAACTTACGAACGATCGTCGATCCTATCTCGTTCGTAAGTAGGGCAGTGTCTGTATATCTGTGGTGTATAGTCCTTGTTGTTAAATCATTTCTACTGTAAATTCCGGACTATAGAGCGCACCTGATTATAAGCCGCACCCACCACATTTTAAGAGGAAAACCGATTTTGTACTTACACAAGCCGCACCTGTATATAAGCCGCATGCGCCTACATTAAAACATGTAACATAATCACAAAATTAACTCAACCCCGGCTTTGTGTCCCGCGATTGTAACTGAATATCAAGTGCACAGTCTATAAACTGCGGCCGGCAAAATGAACAGAAAATTATACCGGTACTTAAGGCTTGATGCAGACCTGCAGAGTCCGGGTACCCGTTAAAACTAATCCAAGGAAAAAAAGTCTATATTTCCAAAGGTAAGGGTGGGAAAAATATATATCCACTATTGTGCGCCGCGACAACAGGTCTCACTCACCTTTACCCCACTTCCCGTCAGCCTGCGTTTGCTCCGCCCCTCTTTTTTAATTCGCAAAACATCAGAATAAGTGTCTCAAACAAATACATTACAAAAATATACAGGTGCAAATACATATTATACATCGGTTACACATATTTACAAAGAAAGACGGTACACCGAGAGAGTTTTCAAAGCTTTAATTATAAAATTATGACTTTCATCCCAAACTGTGCCTGTGGAGGGTAGCAAAACGCTACTAACAACACGCTCGCAACACAGTAAACGGGTCTGTTAAAAAAAACATACCGTACTTGTAGAAACCACGGTAAACCGTCCTCATCTTCCTCCTTATAACTGGCGTCATCAAAGTCGTATTCCCCAGTTTGGGAAAGAGACTATGTCATATAGACGTCGTCCCACGCTCCCTTATTCAAAAACACGCTAGCAACATGCTCGCAAAGTGAAGTTTACGTACAGTAGCTCTGTTTCCTTCTTTATCGGACTGGTTATATGCTTTTAGCTTGAAAGCTACGTCATGTGCCTTTCTTTTTGCAATTTGCATGATGAGGATATGTCTACGCTAATTTAATTTGTGCACATACCAAGAAGTTGCAGTCTTCCTCGGCGCATATATTCCACCGGTTTAAATCTTACCTTTTGTATTCGAGCGCCGCTGGCGGCTGTTAGAAAAATTACATAAATTGGCCGCATCACTGAATAAGCCGCAGGGTTGAAGGATTGGGAAAAAAGTAGCGGCTTCTAGTCCGGAATTTACGGTATTCCCTTATGCATAAATCACTCAAGATTATACGCCTCAGGCAACGCCAACCTATAAAAAATACGACACTTCACCTTTAACATTAACAAGGATAACAAGCGCACAAAGACACTAAGATCATGTTAACCATCACGGTGTACATTAACATCAATATAATCAAACACGACTTCATTAGAATGACCTCCCCGGCTCTTCTCACGTCGTGCGAGACGTTCAAGGACTTCAGTTACCGAATTTGCATGCGCGCCCTGAGAAAAAGGAAGCACAACATCACTTAAAAATTCGAGACCGAAGAGCCAGGAGCGATAGAACTGTCATTATAACGTCATTCCCAGACGCTGAATAGCTAGCTAGCCGCGTGAAAAGGTTACCCCTGCTTGGTTTATTCCGTAAAGTTCAACTGGAAGCGAATTGAGTGACCCTGGATTGCGTTGTTGAGAAAACAGCTTCTCGGATGTCAACAAGTTTTCCGTGGGTCAGTCATTTTCAAGGGCTTTAACTCGGCCTTGGCCGCACGGAAAAAGAAGCGAAAAATGCAGAGAGTCGGCCTCTTGGACGTCCCAGTGGAAGTTTTAACGCGAGTCAGATGTTCGTCTAATCGAAGGAAAATGGTGGGAAACATTAAGGAGGCCGAGTGAATAAGAAATGCAGGAAACACGATAAGGGCAACAAATTACAGGCGCTTCAGAGAGTCTAACAAATATGCTCTTGGCACGCCGTTGATCCTGGAACTTGACTGCTGTTTAATTTATGAGCTTGTGTTGAGTCAGGGTGGGCGGCGCGGTCCGAATATCGATCTTATCGATACTGAGCGAGTACTTGGATCGGATCGATTCTATCGTCTTGGATTCGATACTGTCTTATCATTTCAACTCGCACAATAGTAATGCTCTTAGTAAGGTTATACATACCGTATTTTCCGCACTATAAGGCGCACCTAAAAGCCTTTATTTTTTTCAAAAGCTGACCATGCGCCTTATAATACAGTGCGCCTTATTTATGGATCAACATTAAGTTTTCCAACTAACTTGCAGCCGCCGACTCGATTTTCCCCCGAACGCCAAGTAGTACGCGGTGGATGCTGGGATTTATTTACCGACGTTTCATTGGCTAACCAATGTGTCAATCATCATTTGAATTGATCTTTATTGGCTAAAGTTATTCGGAGGTCAAGAGGCGGATCCTTTTTATAATTTACAGGCTGCCATTGGCTTAAACAGCGAAACAAAGCCTGCAATTGGCCGAAAATACGTATGCGTATAGCATGTGGCTGACGGCATAGAGAAAGCATTTTTTTCTATTCTGTATTTGTAAATATTGTATTCTCCTGGATTTACTACCCTCACGGATATAAGAGGACATTGCCTGCACATTATTATGAACACAACGACTTCGGTGAGCTACTCCGGCTTTCTATATTATCCCTGTATCTTGTTTCAGACTGAACTCGATGTTTCTGTGATAAGCGGTGCAGATAATGGATGGAATGCAGTGTCTATTTTTAAATTCAACTCAATTCCAAGTGTTTATTGTCATATGCACAGTAAAGTTGCGAGCGAAAAAGAAAATAGATACGAAGGAATGGTTATCATTTATTGAATCCCAAGACTTTAACCTTCCGAATGATGGAAAGATGCATTTGAGTGACATCTTACGGACACCGCATCCGCACGTGTTCTCGACACGTATTTGCGTCTTTGCAAGCTTTGGGAATGTTAAGGGGGTAATAAGTTGGACTGAACTATCTGACTGTTTTGTCGGCGTTCCCATTGTAGCGCCTTATAACCCGGTGCGCCTTATAGTGCGGAAAATACGGTACATGATTACATTCAAATTGGATTTACAATGTATTGTGATGAGTTCATTTTCCAAATATTGTGAAAGGAAAGTTTTAATTGTCTTGTTGACAACGTTATACAGTAGAATGGTTTATTCCTTTATACAGCGTGTATTGTTTGACAACTTCATGATGATATACTGTGTAATGCTACAGAAAATGATTGCTAAAAAGCACAAAGCACAAGGAAAAATACCATGTCACATCCATCCATCCATTATCTGAACCGCTTATTCTAAGTAGGTTCGCGGGGGGTGCTGGAGCCCATCCCAGCCATCCTCGGGCAGTGGGCAGGGGACACAGGGACAGACAATTCGCTCGCTCATTCACACCTAGGGACAATTTGGACCGGCCAATTAACCTGACATGCATGTTTTTGGAATGTGGGAGGAAACCGGAGTGCCCAGAGGAAACCCACACAAGCACGGGGAGAACATGCAAACTACACACAGGAGGTTCGATCTCATGACCTCAGAACTGTGACGTACACGAGCTAACTGCGCTGCCGTGCTGCCCTCCATGTCACCATGTTTCTTTTTATTTTTTCCCAGCCTTTTTGAGATTTTTTGAAGTACCGGTAGCTGCAAGACGGTTGACAATGATGTCAACTTCTGATAGCTTCTTTGGCTCATATTATGTCATGTAATTTTTTTGAACAAAAGCAGGTTTATATGATGGTTCAGTTTGCTTATTAGTCACATCAGAAATGGTTTACGGACCCCTCCAGACCTATGAACAAGTGAGGTTTTGAAAGATCGTTCGAAGTTGCTTCAGTGCTATATTTTGTATTTTGGTTTGGTTTGAACAAATTTATTGACACTAATAACAGAAAACAATCATGACAATCTCAACAGCAATTAAGCACATTCACAATATTATATTTCAATATGACGTTGTTAACAGCAAACACAATGTGAGGTTTGAACAACCCTTCTCGAAAATCTGAATAGCAATCAAGCATATTCACAATTTCATTCTATAACATCTTTGTTAGTGTCGATAGATCCGTCCAGGCCAAAGTCGATTGTCTTTGGTCTGAACAAATCCACCGACACCAACAGCAGCAAAACAAACACGACAATCTCAACAGCCATCAAGCATATTCACAATTTTGTTATATCTGACAATATGACGTGACGATATGACGTTTTAACATTTTTTCCTGACATTTTCAACATCAATTAAACAATTTCAGAGTTATTATCTTTTAACAGTAGTTAACCAACGTGTAAAGGGCAATACTATTGTGCAAAGGCATAGCTCTGCCATCCCACCCTATGTTTAAGGCTTGTATAAGTAACCTGTATTGTTTTGTATTAAGAAAAAGAAAATCCTAAAATTATATGCTCCATAATGATAAATAAAGTGAGGTTTTACTTAAATTTTTTCTTGCGCTTCAAAAGGTCTTCCTCTGTGGTAAAAAGTGTCAGAAAGAAAGCGATCCAACCATTTTCAAGCTTTCTTATTTCACTTTAATTTCAAAAGAAATGGTTCGCCTTTTCTTCTTTTTTCACTTCCGGGTGGATGCTGGGTAACCTCTCACAGCGCCACACACCGGTAGCGGCGGAAAGAAGCACTACAGTCATGTCCTCTACTCTAAAAATTTAACTTACAGCAATGTCTGGATATTTTTCGACATACCAATTTTTTTTTTTCGTATTTACGGTTTTACGTAAGTTGAATGGTCGTTCGTAGGGGACTGTCTGTATTTAATGAATACACTTTTTCACCACTAGGAGGGGCTAAATAATACACACGTTCCCTTTAAGTATATTAAAAGTGAAACTTACTAATTTTTATGAAAACATGTATTTTTAATTACTTACAAAAAAACTGTAGATACGAACATTTTTTCGGGATGTCGAAATTTTTTCGGACATTGCTGTAAGTTAAGTGCTGTAGTGCTTCTTTCCGCATACACCCCGAAGAAGAAATCCACTTCCTCTTCCAAGTTAATGTGCAAACATTCTATACTGTCTATGTCTATACTATCTGCAGCGCGCTAAGAACTTTGACATTTTTGTTGTTTAATATCTCGGGCATCCATTCAATATTGTTGGTGTAAAGTGTAAAGAAGAGGTGAGACGTTTGTTTTGAAATGAAAGTAGAATAAGAAAGAGTGATGCGGTTGAGAAAATGGTCGCAACGCTTTTTTTCGGCCACTTCTACCATGGAGGAGGACCTCTTGAAGCGCATCTTCCAACTTTATATATACTTTGTATATCTTTATAGAGCATATTATTTTATGAAATGTTTATTTTTTTAGTACAAAACAATACAGGCTACTTAGAAATCTGGCTTCTACATTCTAGTTCGTCTGTAAACATTATATACTGTATCTCCAGCTCACTGAGAACTTTGACATTTTTATTGTTTAATATCTTGCGCATCCATTCGAAAAAGGTTGGTGTAAAGTGTAAAGGACAGGTGAGCCATTTCTTTTGAAATGAAAGTGGTATAAGAAAGCTTGATGCGGTTGAGAAAATGGTTGGATCGCTTTTTTTCGGCCACTCTCTAACAAGGAATTCTTGAAGCTTATCTTCCGAAAGTAGTTAAATTAAACTTTATTCATCCTTATAGCGAATATTATTTAATGAAATGTTTATTTTTTAGTACAAAACAATACAGGTTATGTATACAAGCCTTAACCACACTTATATAAACCTTAAACATACAAAATATAGCACTGAAGCAACTTACGAAGAAATTCAACTTACGAACGATCTCGTTCGTAAGTAGGGCAGCGTCTGTATCGCCCACCCTCAGTGTTGAGCATAACAAGGTAATTACGTTTTTTTGGAGCCCGGCTTTTAGATGGCAATGTTATGATTTTAAACATGTCAGCAATGCAAATCCAATTAACGGTGGAAAACATGAGGGTGGATTTAAAAAAAAAAAAAAAAAAAAAACTTCCAAGAGGGGTGCGAGCAAATCAATTTAGCGGGGTCTTTTCTGGGACCCCTAAAATACATAAATTCCACTTCCCGCACATGACTCCCAAGTCGAGTTTTATGTTATGATAAAGTCTTCAAAAGGGAATTCCTTTGGGAGGGGTGAAGGAGGAATAATATGATGAAATAGTGCAGTTTATAGAGGACCAACATACCTCTTTGGTGTTTCAAAAAGATGGAATCCCACATTTGGGAGACTTTAAAATGTAATTGGAACCCCCTTGACATCATTAATAGAACATGAACTCAATACAAAAAAGGTCAGGTATGTTTAAGGGAGACATTATACGTTTTTTCCCCCACTCTCAATCGTAATACCATCTGCCACGTCCATCGAAACGTAGAAGGGATACGTATTATCGTACGTTATTTCCATGATCTCTGAAATAAAGTCGTTTTAGGGGCCCACTGTCCGTGCAAGAGTTAAAATGATGAGGTGGGATTTATACCGGGAATGGGCTATTTATCGTCTGCCTGCGTTGTTTAAGCCAATCCCACGAGGAAATAAAACATGTATATATATACTGCATATTTCCAATTAAAACATTGCATGCAACTAAGCTAGCTTAGACACTACTGTCAAAATAATATTGCATTTCTTTAATATAAATCAAACATGTGAAATCCTACAATGAACAAGTAAAATACATTAGAAAAAAATGATACCAATTATTTAAAAATGATTACCGTATTTTCCAGACTGTAGGGTGCACCTCAAAACCTCAATATGGACTGAAATTAGAGAGTCCGCCTTGTGAAACCGTGCGCTCTATAAACCTCAATACACTGGTGGATATAATTGGAAATGCGTAGGGCAGCACGGCGGCGCAGTGGTTAGCGCGTGCGCGGCACAGTTCTGCGTGGGTTCAAATCCAGCTACCTTACTGTGCGGAGTTTGTATGTTCTCCCCGTGCTTGCGTGGGTTTCCTCCGGGCACTCCGGTTTCCTCCCACATTCCAAAGACATGAATTTCAGGTGAATTGGCTGGTCCAAATTGTCCCTAGGTGTGACTGAGCGAGTGAGTTGACCCTAATAAGGATAAGCGGTACAGCTGATGAGATGAGATGCGTACAGTATTTATGCGTATGAGGTTTTATGGTAGACGTACTACTGTAATTGTGCAATGATTGAGTATCTCTGACCAAAATCACTAAACATTGTATTCAATTGGAATCCAACCTAAATTGCGGTGGTGAGTGCACCAAATGGTAATCCCTGGTGATACAAATAACATCCGAAAAGGCATTAGATGTTATCTCATATCACAATATTTTTACTCATGGTGCCAGAATGGAGAAACCAAAAGTCGACCTTAAAATAGACGCAAGGTCCGATTCATCATTAGATACACCAAAGAGTTGTTTCCCTCGCCGTGTTTTTTTTGCGTTTATTTATCCATCCATCCATTATCTTACGCTTATCCGGGGTCGGGCGGCGGGAAGCCCAAACCTCCCTATCCCCAGCCACTTCATCCAGCTCATCTGGCTGGATCCCAAGGCTTTCCCAGGCCAACCTAGAGACGTAGTCTCTCCAGCATGTCCTGGGTCATCCCTGGGGCCTCCTCCTGGTGGGACATGCCCAGAACACCTCCCGAAGGAGACGTCCAGGGGACATCCTTAACAGATGCCCGAGCCACCTCAACTGTCTTCTCTCAATGTGGAGGAGCAGTGGCTCTACAGTCCCTCCCGGATGACTGAGCTTCTCACCCTATTTCTATGTGAGAGCCCAGCCACCCTGCGGAGAAAACTCATTTCAGCCACTTGTATCGTGTTCTTTCGGTCATAATCCACAGCATAATCCACACAACCATTGGTGAAGGTAGGAACATAGATCGACCAGTAAATCGAAAGCTTTGCCTTTCGGCTTAGCTCCTTTTTCACCACGATGGACCAGTACAGAGTCCGCATGACGGCAGACACTGCACCGATCCGTCCGTCGATCTCCCGTTCCATCCTACCCTCACTCGTGAACAAGACCCTGAGATACTTGAACTCCTTAACTTTGGGCAGGATCTCGTCCCCAACCTGGAAGGAACATGGCACCCTTTTCCAGCTGGTCTTCAACTAGGAGGTGCCCCGCTTCACACTCGGCTGTGAATCGCTCCAGTGAGAGCTGAGAATCACGACCTAAGGGAAGCTGACAGCACCACATCATGTACAAAAAGCAGAGATGCGATACTGGGGCCTCCAAACCGGACCCCTCCTCCACCAAGGTTGCGCCTAGAAGTTCTGTCCATAAAAGTTATGAACAGAATCGGTGACAAAGGGCAGTCCAACACTTTATTTATGCCATTGGTGATTTTCAACAACTAATGACGACAATGATTCTTACTTTTGCACATAATAAAAAAACATCACCGTATATTTAGCCAGCCAAACTAACTCATGTGCGCTCATGCATCCTACCCACATTAAAGAGACCAGCATAAAAAATAAGCAATGATGTCATCCACTGATAGGTGGTCACAAAGTGATCCAGTTCTCCAAAGCGAGCTTTCTTCTCAGAGTAGACTAAACACACGGAGGCCAGCGAGTGCCTAATGCAAAACCATAGCCGCCACACACAGCTATATAAAACACACTTAAGAGACTTCTGTTGTTTATACACAGTCGTATATATGCGGGGGCACAGATACGCATCGTCGTTTTATACAGATCCTTCATGGAGTGCCGTGTAAGTGACGCTAACACACACATATCTTTGCCAGCTGTGAATTTACTTCCCCCTAAATATACATTTTTGCTTGGAAAAAAAATTGATATAGCGCTAGGAAATATTCAGTGTGACTACAGAGATTAGTTTCTGACCACTTAATTCCACGATGGTTTTATGATTGTCCTATTTACTGTAAAAATCGTAGAAATCCATCCATCTTCCCATCAATTTTAACAATCTTCCCTGTCCCTGCTGAAGAAAAGCAGGCCCAAACCATGATGCTGCCACCACCATGTTTGACCGTGGGAATTACTTTTTCAGTTTTCAAGTTTTCAACCATGCGGCTGATGGGGGGACCTCTTCAAGCGCATCTTCCAAAAGTAAGTTAAACTTAAATTTAATTATCTTTATAGTGTCAGGACCAGAACGGAGACAGGACCCACTCGCGTAACGTCTCTCACAGTTTTATTGGGAAAAAGGGAAAGGAGTGCACACACGATCGGGAGATCGCTGGTCGTGGGGAGTGGGTTGCTCAGAGGCGTAAGTGGGACTTCCGTGGCGAGCGATGGCGGTGTCGGGAACGGAAAAAAACGGGCCGGTAGAAGAGCAAAAACATGGTCAATATGAAAGAAAGGTCGTTATTTGGGACAGGAGAACAGATGAGGTTTAGCTTAAAATAATAATAATAATAATAATAATTTCCTTGTATTGTCATTCTGTGTAACAATGTACACAGAACGAAATGTCGATTGCACCTGACCCGTTGTAGCGAGCCGATGCAGCCGCAGCCAACAGAGGGCACCGCCGACCACTTTTTAAGTCTTAGGAATGACTCGGCCGGGGCGCGAACCACCGACCTTTCAGTCTCAAAGCGGGCGCCTTACCATCTAGGCTACTGCAGATTGTAGCAGGAGAAAAACAGGAGCAAAAACAAAGGACAGGCGAAAAAAACGGCTTGCCGTGTAAAAACGGAGATTCGCAGACGGACCGACCAAAGGGGACTGACATGACAGAGTTTAAACACTGACAGGGAGCCAATCTGTCAACAAGCTGCAGCTGGCGCCCACGGGCGGGGCCAATTGGGCGCAATGGCAACTGTGACATAAGGAGCATATCATTTTATCAAATGTTTATTTTTTAGTACAAAACAACACAGGTTAGTTATACAAGCCTTAAACATACAAAATACAGCACTGAAGCAACTTACAAACAAATTCAACTTACAGACGATCGTCCGGAACGTCGTTTGTAAGTGGGGCAGTGTCTGTACATACAAGAAAAGGTCCTCTGTTTTATTTTTACCTGTTACGTGTTAATGGAGATATAGAACTGCGCTCAATTGGGGGTGGGATGGTGTCCTTCGTTGGGTTTGCGGGAGTGGATGACTGTCCTCCCCTGAGTCTGGGATAGGGGCAGGGGAAGGGGACCTACCCTGGTGGACAATGTATAGATAGATAGATAGATAGATAGATAGATAGATACTTTATTCATCCCCGAAGGGAAATTCACTTTTCCAGCAGCATCCCTAAGCTGAGAACAATCGAAAATAACTGAGAACAATCGAAAATAACACGGGAGCTGCTGGAGTGGCTGCCATTCGTGACGGCGCCGGAGAAACGATTCAATTTGAATCATGTACAAACAAACAAACAATTATAATAACAAACTAAAAATGATGCCCATACCAAAGCACCCGAAACCAAAACAAAACATTAACTCAGGAGGTAGAGCGCTCGTCTTGGGATCAAGAGATCGCAGGTTCGATTCCCGGCTCCTCCGTGTTATATGTCGAACTGTCCTTGGGCAAGACACTGAATCCCTAATGCCCTCAATAAGCAAGTCGGCGCCTTGCATGGCTGCACGACCGCTATTGGTGTGTGAGTGTGTGAATGGGTAAGTGTAAAGTGCTTAAGGAAGTCTTCATTGACTTGAAAAGCGCTATATAAATGCAGACCATTTACCATTTACCATTCCAAAAATGTACAGTCATACCCTCATGAAAAAGAGGGGAATTTTGCACCCCAATAGCTCAAACAGCCCCTGAGCTTGGGGCGGCATTGAATCATTCGCTGGACACAATGAATTTTTTCACACGTGCTGCAAAAAAGTTTGCATACGCAACCGCTTTGGTCACAGTCTGTAGTCATAAAAAGATCGAGTGTCACGAGGTGTTGATTGCATTCCACCGCCTCGCTAACATTTCCCATTACACACATTGGGGATGAAAGAGAAAAAGGGAGATTACACAAAACGAAAATGCCACAAGCCCACTCACTCCCGCCATCTTTTAGGAGTTTTCCCAGAAGAGTGCAAGCTATTATGTCTCCAATAAAAAAAAAACAACATACTTCTATTCTCACCCCGCTGTCGGTGCAATGTTTTCCGTCCGAAGGCTGCAGGGACTAAAGACATTAAAAAGAAGGACGCCTTTTCAAAGCCTGTTGAAGCGTGTTGCGTTTGTTTACAACACGGTCGCTGCTGCCTGTCTGGAATGCTTTCGTTTGACTGCAAGAGAAATAATGACAGCTGCAGGCAAGAGAGGCCGCCGATAGTCCGCGTTTTGCACAAATTGCACTCTGGCCTTGTTGCTCCGTCATGCTCGCGAAAACTAGGTAGGGAGCTCTCGTCTGCCTGGAATTCCCGGCGGCGGCCGGCAAGGTGGGTGGCTGCGCCATCGCGCAAATGCATGACGGGTTTATCGAGGGAGGAGAGGTTTTCCGTGACAAATTGTATCAGGTGGAAAAACCTTTTCTTAATTGGTCATTTCACACAGCGGTAAGCCGGTTTTTATATCTATATATCTTGACTCCATATGCTAAGCAGATGACGGGCGACCCAGAAGGCAAATTTGGCTAAAGCAACTGGGACGGGCTTTGTCGGTAGTGAATTCAAAATCCCAAAGGTGAGAACAACCAGGAAAAGTATGTGTGTGTCTGTGTGTGGAGTCTAACTTTGGAATAATTTACAAGATGAGATCAAACAATGTCCAACTATCCATGTGTTCAAATTTAAATACAAAAAAGCATTACTGTCGAAATACAGGGATGAAGAAAATGGGATATGAGGGAGATTGGAAATACTGCGTTTAAAACTATGGTTAACTTGTTGTTATTGTTGCTATTATTATATCAGAACTGTTATTATAAATATTATGTTTATTTTTATTGTTGTTATTATCAATGGTGCTGCAGTGACATTTGGTAACTAGCGCATTATGACGTTGAGGGATAGGTATTACGAAGATTAGTGTATGAAATATGTGATTATTGTAATTATTATAATTATTGATATTTGACCTATGTAATAAGTATATCCATGAGATTTTGTTATATTAGACATAAGAGGAAAGGAGGATTTCTGGAATGTATTTAGTGGGGAAGATAAAGGGGTAGGGAAAATAAGTATCTGCTTCTGACTACCCCTTTTCGAACATGTTAGGTGACATTATTTTGTTGTTGACTCGTTGTTTTTGTCCTGTTTTTATTATAATGTTCGAAATAAAAGTTTTCATTCATCATAACTTCCTGTAAAAAAAAAAAAAAAAATCACCAAGTACAGTAATCCCTTGTTTTTTTGCAGGGGTTGTGTTCCAAAAAGCCATGCATTGGTCAAAAGCAGAAAAGTAGAAACATTTCCTTTTTTCTCAGATATCAGCAATATATAAGATGTATGAATGCAACCAAATGAAAACTTTAAATAAAAACACAAAACACAGATTTAAAACAAACAAGTCATCTGTAAATTAGCAAGGGCACTCCTCGCTGCTTATTGTACAGCTTTTTCATGGCTGAATTCAAGCAGAAGCTGTACCACTGTATACAAAAACTATGGCTGACCATGAAAATAGAAAACGACTTTACCAGGTTGGAGTAAAAAACACACCTTCCCATAATCCCCTCTGTCAAGCAGATGGTAAATGGCTCACATTGGTGCATTGACAAAAAAAAGAACCTTCCTCTCTCCTCATCTCCTAACTCTCGACCATAAATACTAGTCGAAAAACATCTAATGACGTAGTTCGAAGCTTCATCGTGACCCATCCGTTGGCCTCCATTGGCTCTCTTTAATGACCACAACGTGTCCCTTGCCGTAGCTTGACTCATCTTGCAAGTAATGGGATCCTCTGCAGGTCAGTGTAAGCTCATTACACCTGTCCCGTGATGGGGGAAGACTACGCTGAGGAATTTTAACGTCAATAGCAGAAACAACCCTTACCGCAAAGCTGGAAAAACATTCACCTTCACCCTGCAGAGCTTCAGTTTTCAGGAATTGACATTAAGTTCAGATTGGTCTTTCATTCTAACTACTTTTCTTACAGATATAAAGGAATATAAAGTACAGTATGTATCATGGGAACAGTAAAATAAACCCAGCTATATATAGTACATAACTAAAAAGTAATTAGTTTTAGTTACTCACTACTTCTTTCAAAAAGCAACTGAGTTAGTATTTGAATTACTCTATAGTAAAAGTAATCACTTAGCAGGAAAAGTAACTATCTCTGCTACTTTAAAAATAAGTAGTTGCATATCAATGAATTTGAAATTTTCTAAACAGTATTTGAGTCAGTTCAATAGAGAAGAACAGACAGGTAGTTGTGTTATAGAACCTTGTAATATTTACTCCACCTCATCATTAACAGATTCATTCTACTGTCAAGAACCGGAAAAGGAGGAGAACCCAAATGCATGACGTTTCTCACACAAGCATTTATTTTACGGGAAATGGGGCAGTCATGCACGTTAAGCCAAACGCCAGTGATTCGGCGATTGTTGGGCGGAAGACGTAAGGCAGCAGTCTGGCGTGGAATGACAGGAAGCCAGAGGCCGACGAGATCGATAACAATTGCACGAGCAGATATAAGACAGATGGGGTCGATACCGAACAAGACGGGACAGACAGGATTGATATCAAAACTGGATATCGAAATTAAACAAGACAAAATAGACGGGGACAATACCGGACAGGAAACACAAGCAGGAAACCGGACAGGGTCAAAACCCACGTCTTGCGGGTGCAGAGGTTCGTTGATGGACTGACAAAAGGTGAGTGAAGGGAAGGGAAGCCAATCTGTCAACGAGCCGCAGCTGGCGCCACACGGGCGGGGCCAATTGAGCGCCATGGCAAATTTGACATTCTACACTTGAAGTGCATCAAATATAAACAGTAAACACTATGATAAAATAATAATCAACAGCAGACAATATAGGGTGAGTTTAATGAATTAAATAAAGAAAAAAAGGAAAAACAAACCAAAAAGTACAATAACAAATCGAAAAAAAGAGAGGTAAAAGAAGAAAGACAAATAAACTTTACACTTTTATACAAACACTGAAGAAACACAGGAAATAAAATTAAAATATTTAGAAATTTACAAAAAAAAACATAAAATGTCATGATTACTGATACGAGACACCTGAGCCTGCTCCTTTGTCGCCAACTGCCTCGGACGCTGATTGGCTACCTGTCACTTTTTATACCCCCGTCTCCTTGTCACCGGTTGTCAGTCCATCTGCAAACCTCAGCCTACGCTAGGCAAGCTTTTCGACCCTGACTCTCCCCTGTTCTGATTCCCGTCTGTTTCCCGGCTCCGACCCCTTTTCTGATCTCGACCACGATTTTTGCTCCCCCATCCCGGCTACTGATCTGTTTTTTCCGCTCTCGACACCGCCATCGCTCGCCACAGAAATACAACTTCCGCGTCTGAGAAACCTGTTCCCCGCGACCAGCGATCTACAGATCGTGTGTACTATCCCTTCCCTTCTTACCAATAAAACTAAGAGAAACGCACGCAAGTGGGTCCTGTCTCCGTTCTGGTCCTGACATACAATAAAAAACAAACAAAACAACCTTTTTTCTGCTCAACGAATTTAAAGTCAAGAACAGAGAATGCACGTGCAAATGGATATTGACCAATAAAAAGAGAAATATGTCATCTCAGATGGAACAAGCTGTTTATTTGCTGGGAGCCGGCTCCCTTTGTTCACTCTCTATTTTGCAGCACCAGTAGAGCTAAGATTCATGGCCCGAGCCCGAACCCGAACCCGAACCCGAGGCAATTTCGGGCCGGGTCGGGCCTGAAATGTCAGTCATACGGTCGGGTCGGGTCGGGTTCGGTCCTGCTTTTTTTTTTTTTTTTTTTTTTTTTTTTTTAATTAATTAATAATTATAAATATATGTTCATTAAAAATATATACTTAAACTATGTATGGATACTAGACCAAGGAATACTTGTTATAAAATAAATAATTTGGATAAAACGGAGAAGGAGCTGTAATTGCTTTTAACGGAGCCAGAGCATGCTCTGTGCACGTGACGTGACGTGAATGCTGTCCTCTTAATAATCTTCCCCTCCGCAAATTCGCGTGATTTTGGCCTGGTATCCCCGATATGGAGTCGGACCAACAAGAAGTTAAGGATAAACTCAAGAGAGGAGAACTGACGAGGAAAACGCACTCTGGTAAGAGTTTTAATAAGCGTTTTATATAGAATACGATCGCTTTTGTCGGAAGTGTACATTGACGTTGGTGACATTTTCATCCGCGTTAAAAAACGCAATTTGCAGAATAAAATCACGCTTTATTGTTTAAATAAACGCGTTATATAGACTAGGATCTCCCAATTATTATAATTAGCTCGCTTTATTGTTTTAATAAGCGTTTTATATAGAATACGATCAGGGGGGGGGGGGGGGGATTTGCATAGGAGTCGGAAAAGGGCACAACACGTCAACACCCCCTCAATGATAGTGCCGCGCTAAAATCTTAAGGACGTACTACTACTGCTGCTGTGGATTATGGCCCAATGATCAAGTCGTCAAAATGACGGACGCCCTTAAATGTTTTCGCTACCTCAAAAAAAAAAACCCGTCAATGACAGATTGTCGCTTAATGTAACATCTGCAGTGCAGACACAGAAATATAAAAGATGTAAATGTTTATACAGTTTTATTTAACTTAGGCCTAGATGTTGTAACAAAAGGCAGAGTTTAATTTGTTATCATAAATCACCCCTCCTTATAAATAAAATATGTAATTTCGGGCCCCCTCGGGCCGGGCCAGCAAATCCAGTTAATTAGTCGGGCTCGGTCCGGGTCGGGTTTAATACCCCTCGGGCCTGCGTCGGGCTCGGGTGCTTTTTTTGGGCCCGATCTTACCTCTAAGCACCAGCCCTCATTCGCCTTTTCTTTCGGCGCATTAGGAAATACATTTTTTTTTATTGCTCTCTAATTATATGCTAGTCGCTACTTTAAATGGTGACATGATTTGAAAAGACGTGACATAAACAACTCAGAGGAGAGCGGAAAACCGCGCCGCTGAGGTTTGCTGGGGCAGGCTGCTTTTGACGTTTTGCAGCCAAAGTAACACACCACTTTTGACCGGCAGTAATAGTAACAACTTAAAAAAATAATAAGTTAGATTGCACCATTACTGAAAACATAATGCTATTACGTAACGGCGTTTTTTATTAGCCCTTTATTCTCAACAGTGATAACTAATTCTACATGCACATCATTACCAGTCAGGTAGGAAGCCTACATATATGTTAGCTTAGCATTAGCTGTATTAGCTGCACACTTTATTATAAATTAAAACGTAAATAATAACATGATTTTTGCAGTACTCACAAATTTGATGTCCCCCAAGTGTCTGTAGCACGTTAAACATATTTATGAGAAAAACTTGTAATGTGAAATGATAGCATCCCCGGAATAGCTAGCTTGCATCAAAGTTGCACTATTACCAACAGATGTCTTACTCTACACAGTTTCACTCTGTACACATTAAATGCACTCTATGAAAGTAACAAAACAAAAGGTAACCAATTCTACTTGTACATAATTATCAAACAAGTAGTAAGCTTAATTAGTTTAGATTAGCATTAGCTGCATTTAGCTGCCCACGTTCTTACTGTCAAGAACCGGAACAGGATCAGGACCCAAATGCGTGACGTTTCTCACACAAGCCTTTTATTTTACGGGAAATGGGGAGTGATGCACGTTAGGCAGCAGTCTGGCGTGGAATGATAGGAAGCCAGAGGTCGATGAGATCGATCCCAATTGTCGAGCAGATATCGGACGGATGGGGTCGATACCGGACAGGACGGGAGAGATAGGATTGGTATCAAAACAGGACAAACTAGACAGGAACGAAACTGGAAACTGATATTAAATAACAGGACCGACAGGATTGATATCGAAACAGGATATTGAAATTAAACAGGACAAACTAGACGGCAACAATACTTTAAACATATATTAAACTACCTATCTAGCTATCTACCTTGGTCATATCCCTAAAGAGGGGTGACCGACAGCAAGACAAACACATACAATAACAAAGAAATTAAAAAAGGGAAAAAAATAGCAAAAAACACACACAAACATTTTTGGACCATGGCCAACCCAAATGCCCAAACACCCAAAAAAGTTAGGCACCTCATCACCTAAGTTGGTCATGCTTTCGTCCCTCCAGATGAAACGGGACACAAGAAAGCGGTCATGTCACTTGGGTCAGGGTGACACAACACACTCTTCTCTTCAACAACAGGGCCCGACAGCTTTCTCTGGTTTACTAAACGGGAACCATACCAGACAGGAAATACCAACAGGAAACAGGACAGAATCAAAACCCATGTCTTGCGGGACAGAGGTTTGTTGACGGACTGACAAGTCAAGTCAAGTCATTTTTATTTGTATTGCCCTTAATCACAAAGAGTCTCAAAGCGCTTCACAGGTTATTACACAGACTATTTTTTCAGACTCTTATTACACCATCCCCTGACCTGCAACCAACATGAGGGCAAGGAAAAACTCAAAAAACCTCAACATGAGGAAAATGAAGAAACCTTGAGATGGGACTGCGCATGTGGCAAAGGAAAGAAAGATACCAATTGCCAATACCAATTGTCCGATATCAACGGAAGAGTGAGAGCACTGAGCTTAAATAGACGGAAAGCCAATCTGTCAACGAGCCGCAGCTGGCGCCACACGGGTGGGGCCAATTGGGCGCCATGGCAACCGTGACACTTACACATTGAAACATAAATAGTAACCTAAACTAACACCATGGAATCTTTTCAGGTCTCACAAGGACAAAGTCCCCCTAGCTTAAAATGTTTATAGCAAATTTTTGGATATTAATTATGAGGAAGAAATGTTTTGTTTTTGTTTTTAGCATCCCTTCCTATCGGTCTTAATGACAACTCAAGGGTTCCTTCAAGTACTTGTAGTAATATTTGTATCAAACGTCTCGCGTTTTAAACGAAAACACCCATATCCAAGAATGTTTCATTTCATCTTAAACTCCTCTAAGCAAATCTTATTATAGTAAATGATTCCCAGTCGTGAAGGAACAGATCTCCAGTGGCTTATTTGCCCCTAAGAAAATGAAGAAAGACGGCGTTGGCGTGTGTTTAACAAAGCTTCTTGTGTCCTTGGAAAAAAAAGGGGGAAAATATGAAGCCTTCGGAACGGAAAATATCCAGTGTAGATTCTTAATTCGGAGCAAACGGAGCAGATGGCTGGAGCTATGAACCAATCCGTTTAATTGCTTGCAGATGCAATGCGAGCGAAAGAGTCTTGTTTGTGTATGTGGGGGTAGAATTTCCAAAGAGGAAGTTGGTGGTGTTTTAAGTGTGGACTTATTGAATCACAATGTTAAATCAATCCGGGATTCAAGTGATAATTGTTCAAAATCGGGTCAGCAAGGAGTAAAGCACTGGTAAACATCCAAATGAAGTCACTTTTCTCATAAACCCTCAATCGGCGGTTTCTCGACACGACTTAGAAACGTTTGCCTCGGTCCTTTGATTTGGAGTGATGTCGCTATTGGTGAATCAAACGATAGGGGTGGGCGATACTGGAAATGTTGGTATCCCATCCAAGTAAATTTCAATTACTTTTGGATTACTCCAATACCAAATATGCTAATAAAAGACAAAAGAAACTAAATATGAATAAAATGATGACTCATAACACGTGGTAAGCTTTCTCTCCTGGCTTTGACCTCTTTGATCGCAAAACGAACATCAAATGCGACAGAAACAAAATGAAAATAAATCCAAACAGCTTGCCAACATAATTAATATAATAATTAATAATTATTAATAATAATAATAATTAATAATAATAATAATAATTTCCTTTGTATTGTCATTCTTTGTAACAATGTACACAGAACGAAATGTCGATACACCTGACCCGTTGTAGCGAGACGATGCAGCCGCAGCCAACAGAGGGCGCCGTCATTTTACCAATGTTATAAGTCTTAGGTATGACTCGGCCGAGGCGCGAACCAGCGACCTCCCAGTCTCAAAGCGGGCGCCCTACCATCTAGGCTACTGAGCTGGTATCATCATGTCGTTCCATGTATTCCGTTACTCCCCAAGCCTGCACAAAATTGAGTCATTTTATTCATATTTAGTTTCTTTTGTCTTTTATTAGCATATTTGGTATTGGAGTAATCCAAAAGTAATTGAAAGTAATCCAGTTAAAGTAACCTTACCCAACCCTGGTATCGATCAATCCGATACATTTTGCTCAGGAATTTCATGATATTATAATACAATACAGTACAACTTGGACATCCTGGATTACCTCATGTGCAGTCCCTTCTCAAGGTTTCTTCATTTTCCTCATGTTGAGGTTTTTGAGTTTTTCCTTGCCCTCATGTAGGTTTTAGATCAGGGGATGGTATAATAATAGTCTGTAGTTTGCAATAATCTGTGGTCTGTGCAGCCCTTTGAGATTAAGGGCTATACAAATAAACATGACATGACTACAATAAAATACAGTACAATACAATATAATGTAGTATGAATATCCATCCATCCATTATCTGTACCGCTTATCCTCAGTAGGGTCGCGGGGGCACTGGAGCCCATCCCAGGTATCTTCGGGCAGTGGGCAGGGGACACCCTGAACTGGTTGACAGCCAGTCGGAGGGCACACAGGTTTTTTTTGGGAATGTGGGAGGAAACCGCAGTGCCCGGCAGAAACCCACGCAAGCACGGGGAGAACATGCAAACTCCACACAGGAAGGTTAATAGCTGGATTTGAACCCATGACCTCAGAACTTCCTCAGAACTAACCACCGCGCCGCCGTGCTGCCCTAGTAGATAGATAGATAGATAGATAGATAGATACTTTATTCATCCCCGAAGGGAAATTCACTTTTCCAGCAGCATCCCTGAGCTGAGAACAATCGAGAACAATCGAAAATAACACGGGAGCTGCTGGAGTGGCTGCCATTCGTATGAATATAATATAGTATAATAATTGAACCTTTCCTTCCTTGAGTTAGATTTCTTTTGTTTTCTATATATACAAACCCTCAAGACACCAAAAATGCTTAATGCTTTATTAACTAACTAAATTGCTATTTTTAAAGTTTAAAAATATAGAAATATTTCTATTACAAATGTTTCAGAATTAAAAGCCGAGAGAGTCAAACTCAAAAACGCAGCGATGTAAAGAAAATACAAATACTGTTAAACTATGTCAACATAAGTACTGCCCATTGCCCAATTTTTGAAATTAAATATATTTTGTCTCTTAATGGCTTTGTTGCCATATTAACAACAGATTTAAATGTTTTTGTTCAGGAACAGTAACACGGTTACTTTGCTCTCTGCAGGGGAGCTTTTTCCGGAGTGTTTATGTCAATTGTTGGGGTTGCCACAGTAGCAGACCACATTAACAAACAAAAGACATTTAGCATTGTTTTTTACTAAGCTTGGAGTCAACACTGTGCTGCGCTTGCTATCTGTCCCTGTCATTTTTAGCTTCTGGTAGGGGTGGTCGCATGGGTTTGACCATCTCTTGTGCTTAGCAGGCAGGATGCAGTAACAGGCCAGGTAGGGAGAGGTACTAAAAGTGTCAGTGCAAATCTGTCAGTCGCACACTCAGGCATAAACCTAGAGAGTAGCCATGAGCGCTGGGTGAGAGAAAAAGGTTGAGTTCGCCACTTAGAGAAGCTGTGCTTTGAGTAAATTGGCACAGGAGCAGAAGTTGTTTTTGCCGTTAGACAAAAAAATACACTGTTGTGTTGATATAGGAGCAAAAACTTGGACAACTCCAAAGCAAGCAAGTTTTGTCCGCCACTTACAGCCCAGAGGTAAGAGTCTAAAGCCCGAGCCCAAGTAGCCCAAGTCTGTCTTGACCCGATACGAATTTTGGGATGGTCAGCAGAGAGAAGCTCTGCCTAACCCAACATGAGTCTCTCTGCTTATTTTTGTTTTTATAATCCACTCGTCGTTGTTTAGTGACTCTGTTTACACAGTTTTGTCTAACTTAGACATTATTACAAAAGACAGCCTTTATGTGTACCCCAGTAACAGACATTACCTTTCTATTGATGCTTTTATTCAAAAGTCGCAGCACATAGACTTTGTTAATAAGTTAGGGTAAGGCAATAGAATGTCACTTTTTTGTAAAGTTTATACAGTGGCTTGCGAAACTATTTGGCCCCCTTGAACTTTGTGACCTTTTGCCACATTTGCATGCTGGTTTAAGATCAGGTAATTGTGTAATTTTGTAATTGTAATCCTGTGCAGTCCTTTGAGACATTTTTGTGATTAAGGGCTATATAAATAAATGTGACTTGACTTGATTTCAGACTACAAAGATAAAAATATAAAACGGATACTCCTTGCATTTCAATATTATTGCTTGCACAGTGCTCCTTGGGATGTTTAAAGCTTGGGAATTCATTTTGTATCCAGCTTTAAACTTCTCCACAACAGTATCTCGGACCTGCCTGGTGTGTTCCTCGCTCTTCATGATGCTCTCTGCGCTTTAAACAGACCTCTGAGATTATCACAGTGCATTTATACATAGACAGGTGGATTCCATTTATCATCGTTAGTCATTTAGATCGACATTGAATCATTCAGAGATCCTCACTGAACTTCTGGACAGAGTTTGCTGCACCGAAAGTAAAGGGGCTGAATAATTTTGCGCACACACTTTTTTGTGTGTTTTTTTTTGTTAAAAAAGTTTAAAATATCCAATAAAGTGTGTTCCACTTCATGATTGTGTCCCACTTATTGTTGATGCTTCACAAGAAATTACAGTTTTATATCTTTACGTTTGAAGTCTGAACTGTGGCAAAAGGTCACAAAGTTGAATAGGCCAAATAGTTTTGCCAGCCACTGTATATTGCTTTTGTGCTGTGCCAATCAAATGATGAACAGGATAGATAGATGATAGATGGATAGATACTTTATTCATCCCTGTAGGGAAATTCACACTTCCAGCAGTCTACCCTGTTGTTTATTAACAGATTAACATGATGCCCTAGGGGTGCTTGTAGCGGAGTGGATGACGTCACAAGCAGTCCAAAAGTTCGACATCCCTGCGGCAGATGGAAATCTTTTCTTTGTGTCCAGGGATACACCACCTCGTGTTAGCAAGTCCGCCTCCTCTCCGATTCCCCAGGCTTTCGTGTCTCTGTATAGCGGCGCTGAAGCCAGATTGCTCCGGGTAACTCCGGGTGGCTACACGTTAGCGTCCGGAATGCTAAACGTGAGCCACGTTTCCGCAAAACACAGCAACTGCGCTCCCTGTGCGCTTCGATGTTTTCCACCAGCACTCGTTGGTCTTATTTGGTCGTGAGTTCGCATTTACCATGATTACGGATGGTACCGAAGACTTATAACGCCGCTAGCCGCTTAGCTAGCTCCGGCTCTTCTTCCACGATAGGCCCCTGCATCACGCCGGCACGAGAATTCTTCAGGGCAAGGAGTTGATTCCTTGAATAAACGCATTTTTGTGCGCTAAAACCCATGTCAGTAGGATAGAAGTAATCCATAGTGTAGTTGTCAAAAACGGGAAGAAAAAAACCGAAGATAGAAGCAGACAATAAAACAAAAAATTACAAAAAGTGAGAGATAACAGGGGAGCTGCTGGAAAGGCAGCCGCTCGATGTAGGTTCCTTTAATGCAAATCAGACTGTGCCTCGCCAGACACGAACCCCACCGCACTAAAACGAAGCTAACTGGCATTATTCCTTCCATGTTCATTTCCCTCTCTATCTGGCTTGCATTTTGTCATTTTCATTCCGAGCTGGGCCTCGATCCGCAGTGAGGCCCAGGCATTTCCACACAATCGACACGCAACACACAGAAGCACTAGCCATGTCATATGCAATCATCCATATGTTTGCGCACCGCTTTTGATGGATTACAGTCGGATCGGATCGGTTCACTTTAATGTTAATGTTCACATCTGATTTATACGTATCATGTGTTGGCCTGATGGAATACCGCATACACTTTTAATGCTAAATGAGCAGTATGTCTCTGAGTGACGTATCCAAACCTCTCTTGTGTCATCGTAATAAAAAATCCCGCGGGAGACATTAATACATCCAGTCCGTGTACTAGGTGCTGCTGGATTGTTCTCACATGGAAACAATGCGCTAAAAAGCAACATCCGGCCTTTGTTTGAATTGGATCCCGGCGGCATACCGACACTCATGAGCAGGCTTTTCGACCGGATCACTTCATGTTTTATGTATTGGATTTAAATGTGATGAGAAGCAGAGAAGGTCGGGATGAAAGAAAACAGCAATCGAGTTTCAAAAACACACTGGGATTGAGTCGGAATTTTAGAGAGCCTCCAAAAATGAAAAGAAAACGTTGGTAGTACACATTCTTCAAGATGGGTTTCGTCGTTTGAGGTGTCCGGAAAAAAGTTAAAGATTTTATCTAATAAGTATGTGTTACCGATGTCAAACTGAGTTCAAAGAGCACTTATTGCTTCTCATCTCATCAGCTGCACCGCTTATCCTCAGTAGGGTCGCGGGGGTGCTGGAGCCCATCCCAGCAATCATTGGGCAGTGGGTAGGGGACACCCTGAACTGGTTGCCAGCCTAGGGACAATTTGGACCAGCCAATCCACCTGAAATGCATGTGTTTGGAATGTGGGAGGAAACCGGAGTGCCCGGAGGAAACTCACGCAAGCACGGGGAGAACATACAAACTCCGCACAGGAAGTCTGGAGCTGGATTTGAACCCATGCAGGAGGTTCCCATGACATGAACTGTGCCGCACATGCGCTAACCACTGCTCCGCCGTGCTGCCCTCCCTTATTGCTTTATGTACTTTACTTTTAGCAAAGCTGCTCGGGCCGTAACACTTTGGGTAAGAGGAATCAGGTCTGGAGGGAGTCCTGGAGTGTGACATTATTCTCGTTCCTATGTTTTTTGGGTATTTATTTGTTAATCTAGCATGAAAGCATGGTGAAAGTAATAAGTACAGTCCAAATGTATGCAAGCATGTCTAAATATTTTAGTATAGAATAGAATAGAATATACCTTTATTGTCATTGTTACAAAATGGGTTGAACATATTGTGACAACGAAATTGGACGTGGCACTCCAGGTTCACATTTAACAGTGGGGATAAAAGAAAACAAAGAAGATAAAGGAACAAAGAAGATAAAGGTTATAATTTACACAATATTTACACAAGAAAGTGTGGGCATGTAGGATGTTACATACAGTTTTGGGATCGTATTAGTGCAATATGCGGTAGTGCAAAATTTTCAGTTTCATATCAATAAATTAAAACAATACTTTTTATCCCCCATTTTTTACGGTTGTGTAAACAGAACGTTTACCCCATAAAAGGCAGAACTTTTATTACGTAGACGTCTGCTCGTGAAATGCTATACAGTGAACCCTCGTTTACAGGAGAGGGGATTCATGTTAAAAAGACAAAACTATACGTGATAGGCAAAGTACGTGAAGCAGAAATATGTATGTTTTTTCCAACCATTCTACAAGTAACCATTATGTTATACACTAAAACCAAAGAACAGGATCAAGCATTTTTGTAACACAAAAAGTACTATAAAAATAACTAATGGACTGTCAAATAAGGTGTTATTCATATTCTGAATTGAAGGATTCAAAAAGCTTTAGCCAATCAGAATGAATGATTCAAATTAGTGAATTGGCGAGACAGTGAAAAGTGAACCGTGTTACAGCGAGGGTTCAATGTATTTTGAACAAGTTTTTAATATATGAAAACAATGCACAAGACTCACCTTTTTTACTGCTGTGTTGGATATTCTTACTGGTATCAGGAAAAATTGTATTAATTCAATCAATTCTATTAAAATGTTGTCATAGGACAATCAAGTCCAAATTCCGGCCTGCGGGCCAGTTAGGGCCCGTGATTCAATTTTTACTGGCCTCAAAATTAACCAGTAATGTTGACCGATGCAGAAAATAAAATTGTAAAATCAAAAAAATAAATCACCATTTCACAGGATGACCTTACCCTTGGCTTTCCGTGAGAATTTTAGCCCACCCAATTTCTGACAAGGCGACTGTGAATAAAAAAAGGAAAGTTGACTGTGAAGGCCGCTGCTTCCAGGACAAGTGGATATTGTAATATTTTTACAGAGACCTGAAACAACTGTGTGTGCCTAATTTGTGGCTGTTTTCAAATCAAGGGGCACAGACAGACAAAACATGCTGACGACAAAAAGCCAACTGGAAACAACGCTGTGAAAAGGTGAATCAACTGGAAGCTGTTTTAACGGCAGAGCTGGCTTTTTCATGAGACCCTGCAAGTCAAATGAAAAGGCTCCAAAAGTGAGCTACGATGTCGCAACGCGGATTGCCAAGCACCGCAAACCTCTAACGCAGGGTGAATTCATTAAAGACAGTTCAAAGAATTCCAGGCTAAATCGTCGGCCCTCACACATTTTCAGCTGACCAAATCTGTTCGTCCTTCAGAAAAATTGGACACCCCTATCATAGGATTTAGGATTTTATAGTATCAGGAAAAACAACTTAATTATGCGGTCAGTATTTCCCCGTAATTACAGAATACAGCCCCATGTGTTTTCAATTTTAGCCAGAACAATCTGAACTGATTGTGGTTTGAGTCTATTAGCATGGGTACGAGTAGTATACTGTAAACGCTGAAGTGCGCTAATGGGTCTGTGGGAGGGGAACACGTCTTGAAAATCATTTCAGTTTTAGGTGCCCTGCCCAGTCTGTGGAAGTATTTCAAACCACAAAACTAAAACCTGGACTGACTGACTTTGTAGGATATTTTAGGATAGGAAATTGGATTGAAATGAACTGTAATAGAAATATTGTGATGGCATTCATCCGACTGTCCATCCGTTCATGTGTCCATCCATCCCTCCATCCATCTAGTTATCTATCTGTCCATCTATCTATTTAAAAGTTAGCATGCTATCAAACTGTCTATCTAAAAGCTAGCAGGCTATAAATGTATTTACCTAAAAGCTAGCATGCTATGAATCTATCAATAAATCTGTCTATAGCTCTGTGCATATATCTACAAATCTATCTTAAAGCTATCTATCTATCTATCTATCTATCTATCTATCTATCTATCTATCTATCTATCTATCTATCTATCTATCTATCTATCTATCTATCTATCTATCTATCTATCTATCTATCTATCTATCTATCTATCTATCTATCTATCTATCTATCTATCTATCTATCTATCTATCTATCTATCTATCTATCTATCTATCTATCTATCTATCTATCTATCTGAGAGCTAGCAATCTATACATCTTACTATCTGAAAGCTAGCAAGCTATAAATTCTTCTATCTGGAAGCTAGAAAGCTATAAATTTGTATCCGTCCGTTCGGATATATGTATCTATCTAAGACCTAGCAAGCTATAAATCTTTCCATTTGAAAGCTAGCAAGCTATTAATCCATCTATCCACCTATCTGAGAGCTAGCAAGCTATATACCTTTTTATTTAAAAGCTAGCAAGCTATAAATTCATTCCTCTATCTATCCATCTATGTATCCAAGAGTTAGCGCGCTATTAATCTATCTATCTGACAGTTAGAAAGCTGTGAATCTACATATCTGACAGCTAGCAAGCTATACATCTATCCATCATTCTCTCCATCCATCCATCTATCCATCTGTCCAGAGCTAAAAAGCTACAAATATATCTATCTGAGAGCTAGCAAGATTTAAATCCATCCATCTAGCTAGCTAGCTATGGTTTTTGCTAGCTTAGACAAAAGTCTTCTTGCTTGGTTATCTGCACTGCATTGTAAGTCTTATATTTCCATTTTCTCTTTTTTTCAATCTTAAAGGTTCTTTAAATTAAAAACACTGTAAAGTTTGAATACATCACCAATAAATTGTCCTAGTGTTGTTGAGCACAGTACTCAGCTGACTGTAGCATGAGCTTTTGTTTAATACACAGTAAACTTTCCCTCCAGTGTCTCCCACATAGACCCATGACCCAAAACCACAAAAAAACATTTTTACAATTTTCAGACGAATCCGAGGCCGTTTATGAGAAATACAGATGTCTTCTCCAGAAAATAAACACAGGAAACAGTGAAACACGAGCGTGCCTGAACAAAATTAGCCTTCAACATGCATATCGAGTACCCAGAGGGCCGGCTTGTCAGACCGATTGGAATCTCAAACCGTCAATAATCATCGCCGAGCACCCCGGTAACCAAAACATCGAAAAATATGCACGAATGTATCCGTTTCTCTCTGTGAAGCTTCGCCTTTGAACACTGTATCCCGTTACAGCCGCAGGGACGTTATCTGGGCCCGCGTATGATTCCAATCAATGAAACGACCATAGTTATAGCTCTAGCACTATCCATCTATCTACATTTATAGCTCTCGCACTATATATCTATCTATGTCTATATATCTACAGACACTGCCCTCCTTACGAACGAGATAGTTTCTCTACGATCATTCATCAGTTGAATTGGTTCGTTAGGTGCTTCAGTGCTATATTTTGTATGGAATGTGTGTTTAAGGTTTATTTAAGTATGTTTCAGGCTTGTATAAGTAACCTGTATTGTTTTGTACTAAAAAAATAACCCTTTCATAAAATAATATGCCCTATAAAGAGAAATAAAGTTAAGAGTAATTTACTTTTGGAAGTTTAGCTTCAAGAAGTTAAGAGGTGTTAGAGAGTGGCCAAAAAAAAGTAATACAACCATTTTCTCAACCGTATCAAGCTTTCTTATTCCACTTTTATTTAAAAAAAATCTCGAGAAAAAGGTTCGCATATACCGTTTTATGAAAGTCGAATGGTCGTAAGTAGGGAAGTATATGTATAGTTATAGCTCTAGCACTATTTGTCTATCTATAGTTACATCTATCTATCTATCTATCTATCTATCTATCTATCTATCTATCTATCAGCTCTAGCACTATCTATTTATCTCTCTATATATAGTTATAGCTCTAGCTCCATCTGTTGAAATGAAATGATCTGCATTTATATAGCGCTTTTCAAGTCAAGACTTCCCAAAGCGCTTTACAATCTGCTTCACATTTCCCAATAGCGGCCATGCAGCCATGTAAGGCACTAACCTGCTTATTGGGGGTATTATGGGTTCAGTGTCTTACCCAAGGACACTTCGACAGGAGCCGGGATTCGAACTGCGATCTCTTGATGCCAAGACGAGCGCTCTACCTCCTGAGCCACTGCCGCCCCAAATCTGTCTGTCTGTCTGTCTGTCTGTCTGTCTGTCTGTCCGTCTGTCCATTGTTACAGCTCTAGTACTGTCGATATATCTATTGTTATAGCTCTAGCTCTATCGATCTATCTATAGTTGTAGCTCTAGCACTGTCTGTCTGTCTGTCTGTCTGTCTGTCTGCCTGCCTGTAGTTCTAGCTTTGGACCGACTGGGATCTCAAACCATCAACAATCATCGCCAGGTACCCCAGTCACCAAAACATGGAAAAACACGCACGATTGTATCCGTTTCTCTCCGTTTCTCTCCGTGAAGCTTCGCCTTTGAACACTGTATCCCGTTACATCCGCGGGGACGTAACCTGGGTCGACGGAGCGGGGCCCGCGTATGATTCCAATCAATGAAACGACATCTAATAACTTCTGTCGGAACCATGTTGAGGGATCAAACTAGAGAGGCAATGCGAAACAGATCGCTTAAGAAATTCCACCGCCGGGCTTTTTGTCACAAGAAGCCCAAGGAAGGTCTGCAAACGATTCCCCTGAGCTCCCACACACCGAGTCACGCCATTGCACAAGAAAAGTAAGACGCAAAGGGGGGAAGGAGGGAAGAGAAAGCAGACTTTTCCACAAATAGTTTCTCTTGGATCACAGGGTCTGACACAGGGGTCGGGAACCTATGGCTTGCGAGCCATATATGGCTATTTTCATGAGTCAATATGGCTCTGGGTTAAAAGGCTACTTATCCAGAATCTACCGCATCATTCCAATTCTAGTAAGCTCAGTGTCGGGTTTGGTGCGTGCTTGGCCGAAGCTACTTTAATTATGAACGCCGTTCGGTCCAATAAATAAAGGGCACAGTTTTACCTGCAGTTTACGGTCAATCTGTCACACCAACAAACCCCGTTTACGCTTTTCTTCGCTACAGAATCCTTTATATTGAAGCTCGTTAAATAATGTATGTCCACTGTGGAGACAATTCATGATAAAAACCCACACAACAAACTGTAATTACCCACAAACGCTACAGAACAGAACTATTTGATTAGGGGAGCTGTAGAGGTGGGCGGAGCTTTGCAAGACAGCACGCTTCCTTTCTCTCACACGTGCCCACTACGCTGAAGGGAAGTTGTTTGTTTTGTGTTTTAATTGTGATTATTTTTTGGGACAACTTGGTCTTTAAAATTATTTTCAAAGTCATTAAAAAAGTCTTAAATTTAACTTGTCTTAAGCTGTAGGAACCATGTCTTGGATGCTAACCCAATTTGAAAGTTATTATGCTACTGAACAGAATTGTCCCTCCAAACATGAATTAATTCCAAAGCCTCACTTTACCTCCATTGAATGCTTTCTGTTTTCATCCGCCATGATGTGTTGATTTCTACGCTACACGGAAAAACATGGGAACCGAAGTAGCTGCAAGAGAATAGTAAGATGTATGAATCGATGGTTCGCAAGTGGAGGAAGCTGAAAAACTAACCTTATTTGAGCATTCATTAGGATTAGGGTTTACGGTTAGAGGTTAGGGTTAGAGGTTAGGGTTAGGGTTTAGGGTTAGAGGTTAGAGTTAGGGGTTAGGTTTAGGGTTAAGTTTAGGGGTTAGGTTTTCTCCCTCTGTATATTTAAATCCGCACACTTGTATGCTTGCATGTGTTGCTGTCAAGTGGCCGCACGATTGTGCGGTGCGCCCTGTGTAGTGTTAAGTCAAGTCAAGTCAAGTCACATTTATTTATATAGCCCTTAATCACAAAAATGTCTCAAAGGACTGCACAGGATTACAAAGACACAATGACCTGATCTTAAACCAACATGCGGGCAAGGAACAACTCAAAACCTCAGCGTGAGGAAAAAGAGAAGCCTTGCGAAAGGACCTCACAAGTGGTAATCCCCCTTCCAGGATGACCAGGGTGAATCACAATTAGCATTACTATACACAAGCATAGTAAATACTAGGTAACAATGTTGAAAATGTGTCCAGAAAGTGTATGACAGCAGCGATGCCCCCAGACTGTAAACTAGTCTAAAAAGTCTATGACGGCCATGACACAGTTTTCCATCTCTGCCAGCTGGTCCATGCGGGCGTTCACATGCTTCAGGTCAAATGCTGGTCCGCTGACTCATCTCCAAATCGTCCTTCTCCTTCATATCACCACCAGGCAGGCAGTCGGAAAAAGACAGGACAATACAGAATATGAAATGGGCATCAATCATAAGCTTTGGAATAGAAGTGTGTGTTAAATACAAAAATAAAACAAGCTATCGAGACTGTGCCTTTTAACACCTATGGGCGTGAAAATACGTATCGTAGGCCACAGTGTTAAAAACGTAGCGGCCCGTAGTCTGGAATTTACGGTAATGGTATCATTTGGGATTGAACGGGTGTTGATGGCGATTTTTATGTCGGAGCTTGTTTTCGCCTTCCACTCTCGCCGAGCTGATTGATGGTCTCAGCAAGACGTTGATCCGATCCGTCAGCTCAAGGCTTCTTGAGTAACATCCCTGCCACTTCTTCTCCCTCAAGACCTCTTCCCTCCTGCTTTCTGTCATCCTCTCTGTATTTATCTAACCTTATCGTTTTCATCTCCTCGCCCCGCGCAGCCATCCGTCATGGCGGACGGCTTTTCCCTCCACTTTATCCTTTTCTTCCCCTTGCCGTCCCGTTGGAGGGCAGCTCGAGTAGCTAGCGGTTAGCTTGTCCGCCTCACAGTTTGGGTGTCTGTTATTTAAAAGGTCGTTCCGTCGGATGCGCAGCGTGATGATATTAGATTGTGAATTACGTCGAAGCATGGGTGTCAAGCATGTTCCCCGCGGGCCTGGTCAGGCCTGAAGAGGGATTTAACCCCTGACCCACAAGACAATGCTCTCAATTCCTCTCTCTCTCCTTGTCCCTTTGTCTCTCTCTATTTTTGCCTCTATTTCTATTCCTCTCTCTCTCTCTTTCTCTTTCATTTTATATCTCTCTCTCTCACACATTTTCTATCTCTCTCTCTATTTCTATTTTTTGCTCACTCAATTTCTATTTCTGTCTCCATCTCTTTCATTCTCTTTCTCTATTTCTCTCTCGATTCCCATCCCTCTCTATTTCTATCTTTATCTCTCTATTTCTATTCCTCTTACTCTCTCTCATTTTCTCTCTCATTCTCTCTTTCTCCCTCTATCTATCTATCTATCTATCTATCTATCTATCGACCTACCTACCTACCTACCTACCTACCTACCTACCTACCTACCTATCTATCTATCTATCTATCTATCTATCTATCTATCTATCTATCTATCTATCTATCTATCTATCTATCTATCTATCTATCTATCTATCTATCTATCTATATCTTTCTATCTATCTATTTCTATTTCTTGCTCTCTCAATTTTGATTTATTTTGCTCATTGTCTCTCTATTTCTCTCTATATTCTTATCTCTCTATTTCCATCTCTCTCTCTCTCATTTTCCCCCTCCCTCTCTCTTTCTCTCTCTATTTCTATTTCTCGCTCTCTCAATTTCTATTTCTCTCTCTCATTCTCTCTCAATTTCTCTCTTTCTCTCTCGATTCCTATCTCTCTCTATTTCTATCTTTATCTCTCCATTTCTGTCTCCCTCTCTATTTTATCTCTATCTCTCCATTTTTCTCTCTATTTCTTTCCCACTCTCCATTTCTCTCTTTCTCTTTTTTTTTCTAGCCTCTCTACATTTCTCTGTCCCTACCTCTATTTCTCTCTCTCTTCTTTTCTTTCCCTCCATTTCTCTCACTCTCTCTCTTGGTTTTAGTTGTCAGAGCTGGTGTAAGAGGCTAACTATAGAAGCTAGCGGGAGAAACTACTAAAAAGTATACGATTGCAAAGGCATCAAAGAAGCTGCAGATGTATTTTCCATATAATTTAAATTTAAATCGTTAGCGTTTTATCCAAATAAATGAAGTGTTTTTACACCACCGGGGGTCGTTTCATAATACACACAAGGGCATTAAATACGGTTTTAATTAATGAGCTGCCAATCACAGTGTGGAAAATTGTGTCATCCGTCTGTGACACGTATTGGCTGTAGGCAAGCAAATGAGTACGAGAAATAAATTGACGTTGTGTCACTCTGACCCGAAACCATAAAGCAAAAGCAAACACCAAGAAATTATGTTGTAAATTAAACGCAGGAAAGGGTTATTTTCTCCTCGCTTGCATGTTAGTATGCTGGACAAGGTTGTGAATAGAAAAAACAACATTTAGCTATTGTACAGCGAGCAGGGATGTCAAACTCAATTGCACGAGGGGCCAAAATTCAAAACACACTTAAGGTCGCGGGCCAACCAGGAAAAACATTTATTGAACACACTTAAACTGAATGTTTTTAAAACATAAATATGAATAAAAACAGACAAGAATATTAAATTTAAACCTTAAATCGCTTATATAGTATTTATTATTTTGCTGTAAATAAAAATATCTTGTTAAATTATACAACTTAGGACTTAACTTAAACAACTTAACATTAAAATAACATTCAAATTCCTTTGTTCCTATGTCAACGTATATATTAAAAAAAAACTTAAATATCCCAAAAGATTTTGCTCTCCTTAATATATCTCCTGTCAAAAGTCGAAATATGAAAATGCTACACAAATTATTTAGTAAAAACGTCACAACATTCTGAGAACAGGGAGCCTGATGTGCTTACCTTTGGCGCAGACGGAGTAGGGCGAGAGATGGGAGGGAGTGCTTGCACTTTTTGCACAACTCCACCCATCCATCCCACTCACCCAATCAAAATAACTTTCTTTCTCTTCCGGTGTTTTGGCGTATTTACAATTTGTTCCATGGATTCATCAAAAAGTATCTGAACACTGAACACAGATTATATAATGAGCTTTTATATAAAGAATTCTTTAGCGTTGTACAGCCAAAACGAGTTTATTTTGTGTGACACCTTGACTGTAAATCGTAATGACAACGTTCCCTATATATTCTGAAAAGTACTTCTTTGCAATTCAGCTTTGGTTTGGCTTTGCGTGTATCTGAACAGGATCAATGGCTCAAGTTTTGAACGAGATGGAGAAAGTTTGCTTGCAATTAAATTTGTCTCTGAGTCATAGGTACTCGTAGAAAGAGCCATATATGGCTCGCCAGCCATAGGTTCCCGAACCCTGGTATATAGTATAGTATGCGTCATATATGAAGGAATAGGTCCAGTGACTAAATCGTCAGAATATGATGTCCAGGGATGAGACGGCGTTGTTCATATTGACGGGCCATTAATAACAATAATGTCAAATGGTTTTGCGGGCCGGATATGATTACACAGCGGGCCGGATGTGGCCCGCGAGCCGGGAGTTTGACACATGTGTCCTTAGGCATGGTACGACAGACCAACCTCTACTCCTGAAAAACAGAGTCGCTGGATGCTTTCAAGCAATAACCATAAAAAAAGACATAGGTGTGACGAGACGCCGTGCCAAAACCATTTTCCTCGCGTCTTTTTTTACGAGGTGGCGCAGAGGGCGAGTGTTTTATCCATAGGTTCAATCCGAGCATGGAGAAACTCATCTAATATCCTGCCGTTTCTTTTGAAATCTGCCGCTAAACCTTGCGCGACCTTCTATTTCATGAAAGGTTGAAATATCGTAGGAAGAAATATACTTTCAAAGTTGACTTATCCAGCAGCCTGAGGGTCATTAAGACGTTTCTGCTCTCGCCTTTAAGAAACGTTTCCACTGTGCGCTTTGAAATCCCTTTGTAAACTTCTGCATTTGCCATCTGACTATTTATCCTCCTACTTTTTCTACTAAAATATCAATATATATATGAATGAGAACTTTTTTTCGGACATTATAAAATAAAAACAGGACAAAAACAATGACGCAGCAACAAAAATAATGTTAAGATAACATGTTCGAAAAGGGGTAGTCAGAAGCAGATGCTTATTTTCCCTACCCCTTTATCTTCCCTAATAAATACATTTTACAAATCCTCCTTTCCTCTTGTATCTAAGATAACAAAATCTCATGGATATACATATTACATAGGTCGGATATCAATAATTTTAATAATAACAATAGTCACATATGTAATATACCAATCATCATAGTATCCATCTATTCACGTTATAATGCTACTAGTCACTAAATATCATTGTGACACCAATGATAATAACAACAATAGCAATAATAACAGTTATGATATAATAATAGTAACAATAACAACAAGATTAACTGGAGGTAGAGCGCTCGTCTTGGGATCAAGGGATCCCAGTTCGAATCCCGGCTCGTCCGTGTAACATATTGAAGTGTCCTTGGGTAAGACACTGAACCCCTAATACCCCCAATAAGCCGGTTAGCGCCGTACATGGCTGCAAGGCCGCTATTGGGAAATGTGGAGCACATTGTAAAGCGCTTTGGGAAGTCATTGACTTGAAAAGCGCTGTAAAAATGCAGATCATTTTTTCACTATAGTTGTAAACACAGTATTTCCAATCTCTAGTATCACTCATACCTTATTTTCTTGATCTCTGTATTCTGCCAATATTGTTTTTTGGATCTGGATTTGAACAGGTGAATATTTGGACATTGTTTAATCTCGTCTTGTTAATTGTTCCAAAGTTTGACTCCGCACACAGACACACACATACTTTTCCTGGTGGTTCTCACCGATGAGATATAGAATTTACTACAGCCCCTTGAGTTGTAACTTCCCTCTTTCCGAGTGAATAATTTTTGGATGTTTTCTGGCACTGTGTTTTTGTTGACCTTAAATATCAGTTGTGAAGTAAAAAAAATTACTAAATCATCCAATTTTAATAAAGGGGACTGCAGGAATAAAATATTTGTATGATCGCGATATCCTACCCTGTGAATGGTTCTAATTGCACGTTTGAGGTTAAAAAGGGGCTGTAGGGAACTTTTGTAATACTTGCCCCAGACTTCTGCACAATATGTTAAGTATGGCAGAACTAGAGAACAATCTAATAAATACAATCCATCATAGTTTTAAAATTGATTGAAATGCTTATATATATATATATATATATATATATATGCATAAGTCCCTTTTTTTGTCCCTGTAAACGTTGGCCTCAAGAAACCTTCTTTTTGTTAGCAGGGTAAACCACAGCCAGGAGCAACACACTTTAAAATCGGGCTTATCCGCCAGCTTGGGGGGTAATTAAAACATTTTGCTGAACCCCCTTGGACCTTCCCAACAAAACTTTCTTCCACCTAAAACTTCATTTCCGCTGTAAGCCTCCAGATTTACGGAGCATCTATCTCCTACAGTGACCTTTAACTCTCTTGTGAAGCACCTAGTTTCTTGTATTGAATGTCAGTTGGTGTTCAATGAATAAACAACAAGGATAGTTTAATTTTAGGACTGTGCAAATCAGAAATGATAACCCTTCCTTGGAACCCTAATTTTGAAACCTAACCCTACTTTAAAGTGACAATCCTTAGATAACCTTACCCAACATTGCAATTCGTTTTCGAAACTCTCCTTCAATATTGAAAAACGTACCCCATTTTGAAACGAAACCATACATAATTTCTGACCGTACAGTCTGGCGTGAAATGATAGGAAGCCAGAGGCCGATGAGATCGATACCAATTGCCGCCATCATTTGGATGCTATGGAAAACTCCATTTACCTTCCAGTTCTGCCCTACAGAAACCATCCATGTTTTCAATATCAAACATTTTTCAAAAAGTGCCAAGGAGCGCCAAAGACTTGCATATGGCCGCAGATTGAGTTTAGCAGGTCGACAACTCCAGTTTTTTTGGCGATAGAAAGCATCTTCCTCTCTTTAGCCAATCAGAATGCAGAACAAAAATGCACGATGACAATACGCGAAGTATCTTGAACCGTGCTACAGCAAGGGCTTACTCTATTGTAATTGAGTTCAATTGGAGGTTTCTTTTTTTCATTATAACCATTTACAGCATGCACGACTCTACACTGCACCCAAGAGGCTAAAACGCACAAGAATAGAATAGTTCTATAAAAACATTGATAATAAGGTAGTAAATATCGTTTGCAACAAGATTAGACCCTGTACTCCAGGATAAACACTTAATAAAACCAGAACAGGATCAGGACCCAAACGTCTGACGTTACTCACACAAGCCTTTTATTTTACGGGAAATGGGGAGTCATGCACGTTAGGCAGCAGTCTGGCGTGAAATGATAGGAAGCCAGAGGCCGACGAGCTCGATACCAATTGCCCGAGTTGATATCGTACAGATGGGGTCGATACCGGACAGGACGGGACAGACAGGGTGGATAATGAAACAGGATATCGAAAATAAACAGGACAAACTAGAAGGGAACGAGAATTGGAGAAAATGATAAGCCAGACAAAAATATGCTCTATAGAGATAAATAAAGTTAAGTGTAACTTACTTTTGGAAGATAAGCTTCAAAAGGTCCTTCTCCATGAGAGCGGCCGACAGAAAGCGATCTAACCAATTTCTCAACCGCATCAAGCTTTCTTATTCCACTTTTATTTCAAAAGAAACGGCTCCCCTTTTCTTCACGCTTTACACCAACGAAATTGAATGGATGCATGAGATATTAATCAATGCAAATGTCAAAGTTCCTAGCGCGCTGAAGATAGTATAGACATAATATAGACAGTATAGTATGTTTACACACAAACTAGGAAGTAGAAACCGGATTTCCTCTTCGGGGTGGATGCTAGGTGACCTCTCACAGCGCCACATGCCGGTAGCGGCGGAGAAAAGCACTACAGTAATGTCCTGTACTTGGAAAAAGGTGCACACAATACAAAATCTTACCCACAGCAATGTCCGGATATTTTTCGATATCCCGAAAAAAATGTTTGTAGCTATCGTTTTATGTAAGTAGAATGGTCGTGAGTAGGGAGCGTCTGTATATATATTTGTATATTATAACTCTCTATGCATGTTGTATACAAAATCCTAAAGCCTTCTATTGTTTTAATACCACAGGGTAGTAACAAGTATAATCTCCTTAAGTGTTTCTAATGTTTCTATTTCAATGAATCTCAATTCGTTTCAATAAAGATTAATTGACATCTAGGTTTTAATTCAGTGGATTGAGGTTAAAACAGACCGCCGTGCAAAACATCTGTCGGTTATTTCTCAGATTACCGGGAAAAAACCTGCACGCCGCGTGTGTCTTTCACGACGATAGGTCTGTTTGGAATTATCCCTACTGTTTTCGGGTTAAGGTTGACATAAATAAACTAATCCCACTCCGGATTTCACGCACCAGTTACGGAATACATTTCAGTCATATGGCGCCTCTACTACGGAATCAAGACAAACATTCATTGTCATTGTTCTTAATGTACTCACTAAGGCATTTAGCACATTAGATGCTGAAGAGGGGAAAAGATGAGCATCTTCTTACCTTACTGGCAGAAGCATTTGCTCATTTAAGTATTTATTTTCCTTTTTATAGAAATACAATTGTCTTTATTGTGATTGATAACAATGCATTGTGCATTGTTAATAACATGATTAGACATGGCACTCCAGGATAAACATAAGACTTAAAAGAGAAAAATGGGATAAAAAAGTAAACATATTTTCAAGGTAGTGCTTGAAGACTGAACCTAAATCATAAGTACATCACAACAGTAGAGCAATAAAAATACTGTAGTGCATTATAACAAGAGTGCAATGAAAAATAGTGCAATAACATTTGGCAGTGAACATTAAATGTTTTAATGTATGTGATATTGTCGATACATATACAGAATTATAAAATACTTTATCTTGTTTCTTGATTAAATAACTCAAAAACTCCTTAAAATAAGCTAAGTTGCCTTGTCTACCAAGCAGAAACATACTAAAAATGAGAATAACAAGCGTCCCTTTGCCAGATTCAACAAGGAAAATCAATTGCTCAAGAAAAACATACCGTATTTTTCGCACTATAAGGCGCACCGGGTTATAGGGCGCACCCCCAAAAAATGGTTTTTGGTCCTATATTTTCCATACATAAGGCGCACTGGATTATAAGGCGCAACAATGGGAACGTCGACAAAACAGTCAGATAGTTCAGTCAAACTTATTACCCCCTTAACATTCCCAAAGCTTGTGAAGAAGCAAATACGTGTCGTAGACACGTGCGGATGCGGTGTCCGTACGATGTCACCAAACAAACATTTCTTAGTTTCCATTTTAATTTTTGCTGGCAACTGTGTGGACAGCAAAGTAAGAATTTTATTGTGCAGGGAAACGGGGTTCTTTACTGTGCATATGACAATAAACACTTTGAATTGAATTTAGTTTAAAAATAGACTCATCACAGAAACATCAAAATCGTTCTAAAAGAATATACCGGGAAAATATAAATCCGCATAGCTCACCTAAGTTCTCTTGCAGCCTTCACGTTCATTAATGATACGTAACCATGGTCTTCTTACAACCGTGAGTGTAGTAAATCCAGGAGAGTAAAATATTTACAAATACAGAATATTAAAAAATGTTTTCTCTATGCCGTAGTGCAACCCAACCAACGTGTGATTCACATTCATCTTTTTCGGCCAATTGCAGGCTTTGTTTCGCCCCTTTAGCCTATGCAAGCCTGTAAATGATAAAAAGGATCCGCCCCCTTTATCTCCGAATAACTTTAGCCAATAGTGACTGATTCAAATGATGATTGACACATTGGTTAGGAAATGAAACGCCGGTATATAAATCCCAGCATACACCGCGGACGACTTCGCCTTCGGGGAAAACCTAGTCGGCGGCTGCTTGCTTTAGTTGCAAGACTTTGCGACTTAATATTGATCCATATATAAGGCGCACTGTATTATAAGGCTCATGGTCAGCTTTTGAAAAAAATAAAGGCTTTTAGGAGCGCCTTATAGTGCCGAAATTACGGTAATCAAATAAGAAAAACATACAGAATTCAAAATAAAAACATTTCTGCCAATAGAATAATATTTTTGGAAGTTTTGATGTGAAATTCATGCCCAGATCTTGAATGTATCACACGGAAACATGCTTTTGGTTATTCTCTTTACACAATTTAGGATTCAATTACTGTATTTATTTGAGTTAAACGCATTATTGCTTTTTTTTTACCTTTGGGTGCAGGTTATACTCGAGGTTTTATGGTAATATATTACCATTGTTAGGGTCTGACACACCTCATACCATCAGAGGACCCCAACCGGGTTTCGAACTGGGCACATGTGTGTGATAATTGGACACAATTAGCCTGCACCTTTTTAAAAGGCTTGTTTTGTGTTTGTTTCTGCTGTTTCTTTTTAACTTTCCATTTCCATTTCTAGTTGTGGTACTTGTTTTTTGTTTAAACTTTGTCAGGTTTGGTTTTTGTTTCTGGTTTTCTTGCTTGGACATTTTGTTAGTTGCTTTGTGCTCACTTCTTTGTTTGCAACTTTGGCGCTGGTATTGTTATCAAATAAAACCTTCTTTTTGAGCACCCCTGCCCGCAATTCCTGCCTTCCCCGTAGGGGTCCATAATCCTCCAAATTTAACAACAGTATTTGTGCAAAGATTGATCAGTCGATAAATATTGCTGACCACAATCACTAAAAATTTGGATGCAACAGGAATTCAACATGGGTTGCGACTGTGAAAGAGCAGTTCAGACGCTGCCCTACTTACGAACGATCCGGACAATCGTTCGTAAGTTGAATTTGTTTGTAAGTTGCTTCAGTGCTATATTTTGTATGTTGAATGTTTATATAAGTAGGTTTAAGGCTTGTATACGTAACCTGTATTGTTTTGTACTAAGAAAAAACATCTGATAAAATAATATGCTCTATAAAGATAAATAAAGTGGGGTTTAACTTACTTTTGGGAGATGCTCTTCAAGAGGTCATCCTTGTGGTAAAAAGTGCCCAAAAAAAAGCGTTCCGACCATTTTTTCAACCGCATCAAGCTTTCTTATTCACTTTCATTTCAAAAGAAACTATTCTTTACACTTCACACCAACCATATTGAATTGATGCACAAGATATTAAACAATAAAAATGTCAACGTTCTTAGCGCTCTAGTGATACAGTACATGTTATGTTTACGCGAACTAGGAAATAGAAGTCGGATTTATTCTTCGGGGTGGGTGCTGGGTGACCTCTCTCAGCGCCACCACAAACCGGTAGCGGTGGAAAGAAGCATTACAGTAGTGTCCTCTACTCGGAAAAAGGTGCACACAATGCAAAATCTAACTTACAGCAATGTCCGTATATTTCTCGACATCCCGATTTTCTTTTCATATCGACCGTTTTGCGTAAGTCAAATGGTCGTAAGTAGGGGAGCGTCTGTATACTTACCATTAAACCGCCAGTGATAGACGGCATACGGAAAAACATTTGATTTTCTCATTATCACACTCATTTTAGTCACAGTACCAGGGACAAATGTTGGAGAATGGAGGAAACAAAGTCGTCCTAAAAGGAGGGAAACAAGTCTTTGTATGTAATGATGAATCCAACTTCCATCCATCCATTATCTGCACTGCTTATCCTCAGTTGGGTCGCGGGGGTGCTGGAGCCCATCCCAGCTATCTTCGGGCTGTGGGCAGAGGACACCCTGAACTGGTTGCCAGCCAGTCGCAGGGCACACAGAGATGGACAACTCACTCGCAGGGACAATTTGGACTGGCCAGTTTAACCTGACATGCATGTTGTTGGAATGTGGGAGGAAACCGGAGTGCCCGGAAACCCACGCAAGCACGGGGAGAACATGCAAACTCCACACAGGAGGTTTAATCTCATGACCTAAGAACTGTGCCGCACACGCGCTAACCACTGCGCCGCCGTGCTGCCCGAATCCAACTTTTCTTTGTAAATGTTAATATTGTGTTTGATAAATGATTGTATCAATGGCTGCACATATTCAGCAACGTTTGTCACTTACAGGTAGACAAAATTTTGTACTGATGTTCGTGTTACATGTCGAAGTGTCCTTGGGTAAGACACTGAACCCCTAATACCCCCAATAAGCAGGTTAGCGACTTACATGGCTGCAAGGCCGCTATTGGGATATGTGGAGCACATTGCAAAGCGCTTTGGGAAGTCATTGACTTGAAAAGCGCTATATAAATGCAGATCATTTCATTTCATTTCATGTTTTATTTAAAAAAAGTGTCATGCTCAAGTATTTCATAGATGAATAAATACGGCATATTTTAAACAACAAAAATGTATGGAGGTAAGATTCTAATGATTTCGCAGTCCAAGATATCCTGAATCCATCTCACAGAAGCAAGCCTATGCTTATCCTGTACATAAGGATTAAATTACATAACTTTCCCGTTCCCCGATGTCTTGTTCAAATGAATCCTGCCATTTCAGTTCTTTTCGGAGCAGTTTGCATTTGGCGGGAAACTGGGTCAAGAATGAAAAACGGAAGGAGGCAGGGTCCACGATGTGCTCGGCATCCTAGCGTTGAATATGAAAGTATTATAGCATAATGTGTTGAGTATGCAAGCTTGAAGGAAACCATATGAGAAAGATTCTAGACAAAGAGGCCTCTGTGTTCCAGCTGACCCTCCACCCCGCCCCATCCATCGTCTGTTTCACTAGTGAGTGAGTGGAGAGGGGGGGCAATGGTTGGGTGTGTGTGCGGAGTCATATAGGAAACTGCAAAAAGGGGGCCGGTCCACTTTGCCTCAAGAAGAAAGTCCCTGCAGAGTACAGGTGAGCTGCAGGGAGCAGACCAGCAAAGGCCTCACAACGAGGAGTAACACCGCTGCACAGTTGTTACCTGCAGGACTTTCCTTTTATCCTCACGGGGTAAGTCGCTTTCTTTTGTTTAAGGAGAGCTGACGGGGGTGGGGGGGATAGCTTATCGGAATAAAAGGATGAAAAGTTTTGAGGAGATAGCAAACATCTGGGAATTCATTGGGGACTTGCAGGGTTCTTTGTCTCAATGGCACGACTCTGGAAACCAGAACGGTACTGTTCAAGTAAGTAAAATAACTCTTTCAATGCACAATTCTCATTTTCTATTGAAGGATATTTTTTCCAGTTTTTACAAAAATAATCATAACTGTTAAAATAATTGTTAAAATAAATTGTAAATATTGTCTGAAATAAGCAAATTAATTTGGCCTTTGAATTTGGATACATTGCTTGTTTTGAGTATTGTTTTATTTTTGTACAAAATTTTAAAATGAATTATTTTTATCTAAAATGTGCATTATAGTCTTGCTCATTTAAAGCATTTTTATTTCAAGTACAGTATTTTTTTTAATGTTACAATGTCCACTCTTTTTTTAGATAAAATAACGGCATTTGGTATTTTGGTTAACTTGTTTTTTTAAGTATTTTGTTTTCAAGTTGTCTTTGTTTTTTTGCACAATGTAGTAAAATCAATTATATTTGACTAAAAATGTGCATGATAGTCTTGAAGCATTTGTATTTCGAGTACAGAATTCTTTTTTCATATTTTACAATTTCAACTCGTTTTCCCAGGTAAAATAAATTGTAAATAATGAAAATATGCAAAATAATCTGGCATTTATCATTTTAGCTAACTTGATTATTTAAAAAAAAGTGTTTTTATGTTTTTTTAACACAAAACAGTGAAACTAATTATATTTATTTAAAATTTGCAAGATAGATTTGATAATTTCAAGGTTTTTTTTTATATTTCAGTTGCAGTATTGTCTTTTTTAGATAATGTTTTTTTTTATATATATATATTACTATTTCAACTAATTTTTCAGGTGAAATAAATTGTAAATGATATCTGCAAAACAATTTGGCATTTTTTAAGTTCTCTATGTGTTTGTATACAAAATAGTAAAATAATGACAGTTTCGCTCATGATAAACATTTATTTTAATCCAAGTGCAGAATTGCTTCTTTATCAGAAAATGTATAGGTTTTTCACAATTAACAATTTCAACTCATTTTGTCAGGCTGAATAAAAAAAAAGACTAAAAATAAAAAAATAAAACTACAAAAGGAAACAAATTAAAATGAGGAACACGTATAGTTGAAATGCCTTTTTGAGGTTAAAAATAATTTAGAAAATTTACCCATAAGTAGAACGAGAATTTACCAGTGTGGATTGTAAACTGGGCAGCACGGCGGGGCAGTGGTTAGCACGTGTGCGGCACAGTTCTGAGGTCATGAGATCGAACTTCTTGTTTGGAGTTTGCATGTTCTCCCCGTGCTTGCGTGGGTTTCCTCTGGGCACTCCGGTTTCCTCCCACATTCCAAAACATGCATGTCAGGTTAATTGGTCGGTCCAAATTTTCCCTAGCGAGTGAGTTGTCTATCTCTGTCCCCTGTCCACTGCCCGAAGAAAGCTGGGATGGGCTCCAGCACCCCCGCAACCCTACTGAGGATAAGCGGTGCAGATAATGGATGGGTGGATGAATGGATTGTAAGTTATTCATAACGTTTAAAAATTTCATATTTAAATAAAAAAACTGCAATGCAGTTATCCCTTGCTATAACACGGTTAACTTTTTATAGTTTTGCTACGAATTTTCATCTTGCATGTTGTTCTGCATTGTGATTGGCTAAACAGTTTTGGCCCACTTATTATTATTTGTAAAGAAGATAAAGTTTTATACAGTACTTTTACTTGTTGAGCCTGTAAAAAGGGTTTGTTCTTGGGTTTCAGTGTATTTAATCGTATAATAATTGTATGGTTCTACATCACTAATTTTGCCGATCACAAGTTATTTTTTTGGAACGTAACCATGCGATAAACGAGGGATACCAGTCTTGTCATTATAGTTCCTCAAATGCTAATGAAGTGGAAATATAATGAATACCGTATGTATTTCTAATGTACGTCTAAATAAACCAATATCCCAATACTGATTTGAAGTCTTAACAGTTTTCCCGTTTTGACGCCTCCTTTTTTGGCACTGGAAGATGTACAACCCCCTCGAGTGTTAATCTTTGTCACTAGAACTTTACCACCTGTGAACAGGGGGAGTGGAATGTGCTGCAAACCAGATTCCTTTTATTCCCCCCACCCATGGTATCCGGACACTAAATAATACTTTGGTGAGGAGTCATAAGAATAATTGGAAGTCTGCCATGATTTCAGATGTCAGTCATCGCCCGGCACAAGCTGAGGCATGTTGACTGTCGTGACCCCCTCAAGTAGAAAAACCATTGCTTAGTTAGATTTGTCTATTTTACCCTATTTTCCAGACTTTAAGGCGCAGCTGAAAAAAAACAAAATCGACGCTTTCTGCCTTATATACCACCTAATGTGTTGGATAAAATTGGAGATGCATCCATTATTCATGCGTTACTACATTACACATTTGTGTAATGATTGATCTACCGAAAAACATTGGCTTGCAATGGAAATCGAACCCGAGTTACAGTGGTGAGGAGGCCGACTCTTCACCACTGGACCACAAGTGATACAGATGACATATAAAAAGGCACATGGAATTAAAACTATAGTAAGAGCTACCGTATTTGCATATGCCCGTTGGGGGTATACACTTTGCGCATTTATTAGTTTCGTACAATATATAATAATGCGATTGAGAGTGCAAAAACCTTACCACAAAACCACTAATGATGCAGGTAAATAATGAAAAGGCATTATATTTTATTTCATTATCACACCATTTTTACTCACGGTACCAGAAACAAATGTAAAAATAATTTGTATTTCGAGTACAAAACAGAAATTTGGTCCTGAAAGATATAAACGTGAAGCCCTCTCTCTCTCTCTTTTCTCTTTCTCTTGCTTCTCTCTCCCTTTTTCTCTCTTTGTATCCCTCTCTCTTTCTCTTTGTTATCTTTGTCTCTTTCCACTCAAATTTTCTTTCTCATTCTGTCTGCCTGTCTGTCTGTCTGCCTGTCTGCCTGTCTGTCTCTGTCTGCCTGCCTCTGTCTGTCTGTCTGTCTCTCTCTCTCTCTGTCTGCCTGTCTCTCTCTGTCTGCCTGTCAGTCCTTCTGCCTGCCTTCCTGTCTGTCTGTCTGCCTGCATGTCTGTCTGCCTTTCTCTCTTACCCTGTCTCTCCCCTTTCTGTCTCTCTCTCTCTCTCTCTCTCTCTCTCTCTCTCTCTCTCTCTCTTACTCTCTCTCTCTCTCTCTCATTCTGTCTGTCTGCCTGCCTGTCTTTCTCTGCCTGCCAGTCTGTCTGTCTGTCTGTCTCTCTCTGTCTGCCTTTCTCTCTTACCCTGTCTCTCCCCCTTTCTCTCTCTCTCTCTCTCTCTCTCTCTCTCTCTCTCTCTCTCTCTCTCTCGCTCTCTCTCTCTCTAATCTACTAGTCTGGCCCTCGAGAGAGTGCTTTTCCTACCATGCGCTCCTTGAGCTCAAACGACTTTGACACCCTTGTGTTACACTAGAGTTCATATATCTCTATGACGTCTACTTCACAGAAATTCACTCAATGTGGGTGGAATTTATGGAATGGATTAACCATGAAAATTAATGGAATACTGTACAGTAGAAGCTTGAAGTATAGCAGCCCCTCCGGGTCTCAATTCTGTCCATGTCAGGTGATACACCTTCAAGGCTTAGTCATTGAAAAGATCATATCCCACATCTAAATTGGTGTACAGCCAAGTCATTTAAATAATACAGGTAAGGGAATCATAATACCGCCAGCATCTTCAGCCCACTGATGCATTTCGTACCTTTTAGCATAAGGAGACTAATTACAGTTTATAAGGCTGTCCACGTGTGGATGCACCACTCACTGAACAGAACAATGAACAAAGTGGCCCCCAGCGTCCCCAGACTGTAAATGATACCTCTACCTCTAATCACAGAGGCCACGGGTAGCTCAGGGTGGTGACTGCTGAGCTGCACAGGTTGGCACAGTGCTGTAGCTTTTGAAGTTGGAGGTAATTGATGGCTAGAAAGAAGCAAAAGAGAAGGGATGACTTCAGCTGTCAAGTATGAAAAGCTCATACTGCTACGATTAGTCGAGTGTGCATTTCTCCAGCTTTGAAGCAATGCCACAAGGAATCATGGATGGACATGAGAATGTTAGTCTTTCAGTGATATTTCAATCCATGACACATCTGCTAGACTCAAAGAGCTGTTGTCAGGGAGTCCAAACAGTACCCGCCTTCATCTGCATTCTCTCGCTAACATCGCACCACTTTGCCAAACTGTGCAGCTTTTTTGTTGCCGGGCAGGGTTTTGTTTTGACTGTCTTCAAGGTTATGACTTTACTGACATATCGCAGAGTGCTTATCCTTATTAACACTATGCTATCACTGAGGGCTGTGGTGCAGTTGTGATAACACAAAGGGACAATAGAGAGGCAGGGTTTCCCCTAGAAAACTTGTCAAGCCTGGTGGTCAGCGACAAGGCTGGGCACATTTTTCAACACTGGGAAATGCTTATAAAGGGGAATGAGAGGTGGGGTGCTGACATGAACTGAACCCCACCGTAATGTACTTGCCAACACCATCCTTTACGCGTTGGACTATCGCTTTTCGCTCCTTAAAAACTACTTCAGTTTTTCAATGTAACACATTATAAATTAAATACCGTGAAAACCTCTACATACAAGCTATGAGTAATTCAAGATACAAGATCTTTCGAGCAAACACTTTGCCCGACATACGAGAGAAAATCCAAGTTATGAAGATTTCCAGACATTACCACTAAAAGCCGGTCTTTTAAGTCATTTTATTGTCATCTTATTCATTGTATTACTGTATTTTAATGTTCAATTAGTATTTACATGTGTTTTTAGTAAATAGGAAGATATGATTGATATCTATTAAGGGTTTACTTCAATGCTTTGGGAGGCCAGGAACAAAAAAACTGTTTTTCAGTTATTTTTTACCGTGAAAATTTGCTCCAGATATGAGCAATTTTAGATAAGAGCGCGATCTGGGAAGAAATGAACCTCATATGTAGAAGAGACATGACAAAATATTCTTGAGCATTTTAAGGATAATTTATTTCGCAATTCAACCAACTCAACAACACAAATATATATCAGATTTTGATGGGCATTGTTGGAAATGTAGTTTTTGATCAAAGCACTCTATTGACCATTTTAGACGCTCAGACATTTTAAGCTATTGCAGGCTGGTTACAATGAAGTGGTTGATAAAATTTTGCCCACGGTCCATGAGTTTGACAAATTCGGTTTCCAACAGAGAAAGAAGCACATTGGTCAGCTATTATCAATTATCGATAGCCTGGTTAGGGGACTAGAAAAACCAGGAGGTCCGCCAGCCCTATATATTACTGGTGGCAACCCCGGAATGGCATATGGCGTATATCATCAAGGCAGAGGTATAAATAACTGTTATTCCCTGGGGGCCACAAAGAAAAAGAGTGATACAATGGCCACTAAGATTTTTTTCCTTTAATCTACCTTCCTGTGTTTAAGTTCTGTTTAGTTCAACATAAAACCAAATAACTTTCTCTAAAATCTTCAGTTTTCCTGGAGTTGCATAAAATGATTAATTAGGAGGGTTCATTCCTATTTTGAGATTAGAGAAAGTCAATTCGTCAAACATCTACAGTATTCATGTATTTTTGAATCAAATGCTGACATCAGGTTATAACTCAATTTATATCTCATAGATTCTGGGCCAGGTGCTCTACCACAACTATAAAACATTTCTATTTTGTTTTGCAGGTTACCTTGGAGAGGACATGTTTTCGTGGAAGGGTTAGATAAAGTTGCCTTTTTGCACTTTGGCACCGAATTTCCTTCAGCAAGACTTTCAGTCCGAAGCCAAAACAGGCTCAAGAAAAAAGAAAACATTCCCCAAACTGGGGAGAATACAAACAAACAAAGTGAAGACAGCCCAATTCACTTTACTGCTTTACGGTGGTAAATTCAAACTACCACTGACTACGTACTTTCCCCAATCATCAAGAGGAAAAACAAGCAGTCTGTTGTAAACACTTTTGGCTGTAAAATCCGAACCGCAGAGCGGGATCTCTTTATCGCTGAACAACTTCAATGCGAAGCCATCTTGCGAATGACCTTTGCAGAGTGAACTGTTATTCCTCACATGCACCTAACAGCAGGAAACCGCCTTACGCTCAGCTCCCTTTTCATGTCACTCTGGAGTTATGAAAGCCAAGATAAAGAGCAGATCTCTTTCCTGAAAGAAAAATAATCTGAGGGGGGAGATTTGGATGAAGACAGAAGGGAGAGAATGCTTTGGTGCTAGAAATAGCAGGGCGGAGGAAGAACAACGTCTGGGGGAAAAAAAGGAGTATTAGAACAGACTGGGCCGTTTCTCGGCTCCCCGTGCCAAAATTGTGCAATTTTTACGTGGCAGTCGTCCATTGAAACTCATTTTGGGAGCGCTGCCTAGGCCCCGAAGGGAGGTCCACTTAGATTGGGGATTTGACTTAATGAAGACGAAAGCCAGAGCGCGCTTTGTAAACGTTTTGGAGTCGAAGACAAGAAAACACTCAGATTTCGCTCAGTGGTCATTAGTAGCCAATTGGAGAACTGAGCTGTTTTCCTTGTCCCTTTTTTCCTTCGATACCACTAATGACTCCAAGAGAGATTTGATCCAACTGGACCCAAACCAAGAGAGAGAACTTGCAGAAGAGTGATATTAACTTGGAGTAACAATGGAGACGGGGAACAAGTCTCTGCGTAGAGAAGAGGTCTGGACTCCAGGAGGACTTTCCAAAACCCTCCTAGAAGATCATCGCTGCATGACCGAAGAAACCACCGTCCTCAAAAAAGAACACACGAGCGGCAAAACAAGTGAGTGTTTGTTTCATTCTATGCTTTCTCTCCTCGCCTGAGGAGAAGTGAAAATGTGACGGGTTAGTTTGAAAAAAAAAAACTTGGAGGAAAAGGGGTCGAAGAGGAACGTCAGAGACCAAAAGGTCCGCCTCTCGTGTAATTTGAGATGGAAAAATGCTTCAAGAAACATCTGTTCCCGGACGGTCAAAACCCACACACGCCCGTAGGCTATGGAAATGTAATCAATGGAATCTACAACAGAGTGACCGAAAGCTGTTTAAGAGGCTTTGACTTTAAAAAAAACATTGCACTGTCACACACTTGATTGGGTACGCTTGCACTATAAAAAATTGCAATTACCTTCCTGCAAATGGTAAAGAAGGGGGCCATATGGACACTGAGTCATTGCCAAGAATACAAATTGACAAAGAGGGCTCTGCTGCAAAGCCATACAATAAATAGAATGAAAATAATAGTATTTACATTGCGGGCGGCACGGTGGATGGGTGGTTCGCGTACAGGCTCACAGTGCAGAGGTTCAGGGTTCAAGTCCGCAGAATTCCCATGTGGAGTTTGCATGTTCTCCCCGTTCTCCCCTATGTGTGACTGAGCGAGTAAGTTGTCTGTGTACCCTGCGACTGCAGTTCAGGGAGTCCCCAGCCCACTGCCCTAAGATAGCTGGGATGGACTCCAGCACCCCGCAACCCTACTGAGGATAAGCGGTGCAGATAATGGATGGATGGTGTTTACATTGATTCTCATTCCTCAAAGCGCCTTGATCTACAAGTTCCTTATTGCCCTAAATTAAATTCTACTGTCCTTGAGTTGACATTTTCTATTACAGGCACAGCGTGTGTTGTTTGACCACGAGATGTGGCAACTGAAAATGAGTGCTAAAAAGCACAAGGAAGGTTACAGACAATGGAGATTTTAAGTGGCCAAACTGCACCATTTAACGTCTCTATTTTTGCCCAGCGTTCTCTCAGCTTTCGGATACCCGTAGCAGCAAAATGGCTTATCCATTTGTCAGCTCCCTCTAATCGAGGCTCATGTTATGTCAAATAATAGCGAATATTCAAAGAATATTTAAAGAAATGCAGATTTATAGGATAGTTTATGTATTTTTGATTATTATTGAATTGACTTAGGGGCGCTAAATATTACACACTGTCCCTACAACGGGTCAGGTGTATCGACATTTCGTTCCGTGTACATTGTTACAAGAATGACAATACAAAGGAAATTATTATTATTATTATTTATTAAATGACACTAAAGTTTGAGTTAACACACAACTAAAACAATTGCATTCACTGAAAATAGATGCAGATAATTATAAAAAGTATTTTATAAGACATAAATAAATGCACAGAGCAATATAATTCATGTTTTGTTTTCAAAATACTGTTAGCCTAATGCTGTGATAAGTCCTCACAGGGAATTTGCATCGATCTTGGGATTGGTATTCTTTTGAAATATGCACATTAAAAAAAAAATACTTTGGAAAAACATACTCGCGGATAAGAAAACACTCCTAAAAGAGACAATGTCTTCACAACCTTTGAAAAACGAACTACAGTAATCCCTTTGTTTTCGCAGGGGTTACGTTCCAAAATGTCCTGAAATAGTCAAAACCCGCGGAGTAGAAACCTTTATTGAATTATTTAATTAGTACTCAAGGACTAACCCAATTTACAGGCCCAAGTATTTGTTTAACAAATATAAAGACTATACTTTATAAAAGTTTTTTTTTTATAAATACCTTTTGCATTGTCAAATTAGGATTTTAAAAATAATCTTACTGTTTTATTGCACAACCGTAGGGATCAAGAACCGATCCCCTTTGCCGCCATCATTTGGAGATTATGGAAAGCTACATTTAACTTTCAGTTCTGTCATACAGAAACCATCCATTTTTTCAATATCAAACATTTTTCAAAAAGTGCCAAGGAGCGCCAAAGACTTGCATATGGCCGCAGATCGAGTTTAGCAGGTCGACAACTCCAGTTTTGTTGGCGATAGAAAGCATCTTCCTCTCTTCAGCCAATCAAAATGCAGAACAAAATGCACGATGAAGATACGCGAAGTATCTTGAACCGTGGTACAACAAGGGCTTACTGTATTGTAATTGAGTTCAATTAGAGGTTTCTTTTTTTCATTATAACCGTTTACAGCATGCATGCACGACTCTACACTGCAACCAAGAGGCTAAAACGCACAAGAATAGAATAGTCCTTTAAAATCATTGATAATAAGGTAGTAAATATCGTTTGCAACAAGATTAGACCCTGTACTCCAGGATAAACACTAAATAAAACCAGAACAGGATCAGGACCCAAACGCATGACGTTACTCACACAAGCCTTTTATTTTACGGGAAATGGGGAGTCATGCACGTTAGGCAGCAGTCTGGCGTGAAATGATAGGAAGCCAGAGGCCGACGAGATCGAAACCAATTGCCCGAGTTGATATCGGACAGATGGGGTCGATACCGGACAGGACAGGACAGACAGGATAGATAATGAAACAGGATTTTGAAAATAAACAGGACAAACTAGAAGGGAACGAAAACTGGAGAAAATAATAAAGAGGACAAAAATAGACGGAAACAAAACTGGAAACTAAAATTATCTATCTATCTACCCTGGTCATATCCCTCGAGAGGGGTGACCGACAGCAAGACACCACATACAAATATCAATAAAATAAAATTAAAAAATACAATAAAAAGGGAAAAAGTAGCAAAAAAACACACACAACAATTTTTGGACCATGGCCAATCCAATGCCCAAACAAGTTAAGCACCTCGACATCCAAGTTGGTCATGCTTTCGTCTCTCCAGATGAAACGGGACACAAGAAATCCGCCATGTCACTCGGGTCAGAGTGAAACAACATACTCTTCTATTCAACAGCAGGGCCCGACAGCTTTCACTGGTTTACCCCTGCCGCATCATACGGGTGCCCTGCCCATCCCTTAGAACTCGTCCAAACATCCCACTATCCTTTCACAACACCTCTCCACTCATTCCTATCACCAACAATGGCTCTATCTTCCATTATATTTAGAGCTCTTTGCTGCAGAGCACTCATAACACCTAAATTAAACAGAACAAAATAAACGGGAACAATACCGTACAGGAGACACCAACAGGAACAGGACCGAGTCGAAACCCACGTCTTGCAGGGCAGAAGTCCGTTGACGGACTGACAAACGGAGAGTGAGAACACTGAACTGGGCCAATTGGGCGCCTGGGCAACCGTGACAAGACTTAATAAAATAAGATAAAAGAATGTCATGATCAATAGGAAAACATATTTACATGGTCGTGCATGGAGAGTGCCCTGAATAATAATATAATAATAATAGTGCAATGAAAACTGCAGTAGTTGTTCTCACTTGTCGTCAGTGTGCTGTTTTTTTGACCCTCTATGTTAATATTTTCACTGTCCCTTGAAGTCATATTTATAGGTTAGATGAGGATTCAAGGAATCTTTCCTTCTTGAAAATTCAAGGCTGCATTTCTTTTTTATACACAAACAGTATATTTCCTCTGACAGATCACCGAACACTTCTTAAGAGTCGCTTAGCGTAGGCTGCATCTCTACACAGACCTTTGACACAGAAACACTATACGGTTAGTTTTAACCTCCGGGTTCTACTCTTATCCGCCTCCCCCAATGGGATTCACCTGGACTTTAGGTCACATCGAGTCCAGGAGATGCCAGGACCTCTCGCTAATCCCGGTCTTTCCATCCCGCTTCACACAACAGCCACCGGGGCCGGTGCTGTCATCCCGCTCAGCCTGCGGCCGGCGCTTGATGAAAGATAACATCCGACAGAGTAATCTGACCTTTGATACACAAAATGCACGGTTAGCCCTCTGACTTGAAAATCCCCCTCCTGCTGTGTGGGAGTTTTTCTACTCTGCAGAGGAGGGGGGTTGCGGGGGGGACCGATGAGTCGTGTTGGGCGCGTAACTGAAAAGAGGTTTTCATTAGTTACTGGTTACTTCATTTAAAAAAATAATTGCGTTAACCCCGAGAATCCTGACACCCAAAAAAAGAACGACACTCTGAAAGTAACTATCTGGTGCCACATTAATGATAGATAGATAGATAGATAGATAGATAGATAGATAGATAGATAGAAATATTGCTGGATAGATTGCTAGATTAATTGCTAGCTCTCAGATAGATAGATAGATAGATAGATAGATAGATAGATTAATTGCTAGCTCTCAGATAGATAGATAGATAGATAGATAGATAGATAGATACTTTATTCATACACGCAGGGAAATTCACATAATGTGCATACTCTCAATGAAATTAAAACTGCTTGAAAATAGCCACGTAATAAAATAAATAGAAGAAAATGCGTCCACTAACCTGTGGGGGTGAAGAAGCTTATATGTTCATATATATTTATACATTTCTTGGCTGAGAGCTAGCAAGAGAACACTTAGCCGAGACAGTCCATATCCATTTTGGTTTCGGAGCACTCAAAGATTTACTTCTCCATTTTTAGGTCCTGCCCAAGACGTTTTCTTTTTTTCTCTGGCCATGGAGTATTACTTAAATGAAAGCAGAATTCATGTCAGTTTATAGCAGCCCATTGTCAACAACAAAAAGCAGCATAGATAGGAACAGCTCAAACCAGCACAAAGTATTTGCTAGCATCAGGATAGCAACTTTAGTTTAAATGACCTCTTTGTACTTTTCTATACAGATTACATTGAAATGTGGATAAAAACAATATTTTATTGTTTTTTTTTTCTTTGCAATCTTTGGAGCTTAAAGACTTTATTTTCTGTTATTGTTGTGCTCCGTACAGCCCTTTGAGACTTTTTTTTTCTATACCGTCAGGACCATAACAGAAGTAAGATCCAGATGCGTAACGTTACTCACAGGTTTATTGAAATATAGAGGAAAGGCAGCGCCCGCGATCCTGTGCTCGCTGGACGCGGGAAGCAAGCCGCTCACGGGATCGGAGCGTGTTCCGAATGCAGAAGTGGATCTTCCGGAGCGGGAGATCGTAGCGTTCTTAGACGGAAAAACAGGTCGTTAGCTGGGACAACAGATCAGAACGCGGTCGGGGTCAAAAAACATGTCGTTAGCTGGGACGGAAGATCAAAACATGGTCGGGGTCGAAAAACGGGTCGTAGCAGGAGACAAACAGGGAAATCAGGAACGGACGAGTGGAAAACGGGTGACAAAACGGGACAGACGGGAGTCAGAGTCAAAAGTGCTTGCCTTGTGAAAACAGAGTTTCGGTGACGGACTGACAACAGGCAAGTGAAAGGACTGAGCTTAAGTAGGATGGGGAACCAATCAAGTAACCAGCAGCAGCTGGCGCTAAACGAGCGGGCACAGGTGAATGTAATGAGTTACATATACAAATAAAAATGACTTGATGACGACAACAACAACAAAAAAGCGTTCTTTTGATTGCTCTGGATTTCTTCCTTTAAAGGTACGGTGGGAAAAAAAAAAAAAATTGGCCTTGAAAGTGCTCAAAAAATGCTTATATTTGGCCATGAAAAGGGTGTAAAACCCTGTAATAAATAGGAGGAAAATTAAAATGATTTTTTTTTTGTTTCGAATCCCATTTATCGATTCATCGAATATTAAAATATTTGTCAGTTGTAGCCAATGTTCCCTGTAATTTTCCACGGGTCTGAGCGTTCACACAAAGTCGGTGAGCAACGCTTGAAACAACAGTGAGCAACAGCAATCCCAAGTGTGGCAACTAAGTCATTATCAAACATGTCTAAAACTTGACATCAACTTATATTTTGCTGAGTTTCCGGCAATGCAAAATCATTTTTCACTTTTGAATGAATTGACTCATGTACTATTGCAAAGGTTGTACGGCCTACAATTGTCGTTTGTTTTTACAATTCTTTCACAAGATATCCATTTCTTTTTATTTCCTGATATATTTTGTCGCATAATATTAACATTTTTGGGGGCTTATTGAGTCGGTTGTGAGATACAGAACTGTACTTAATCACATTTTTAGTGGAAGTACAATGTTGACAACAAGATTCACTTGATATCATTGGAAATTATTTGAATGCAACACAAACTTTTTCTTCTTTTTTCCGTGTTTTTTTTCTACTTTTTTTTAAATTCCTTTAAAAAAATCTCATTGTGTTTATTTTTTCTGAGCTGTTACTTTTTTCTTTTTGTTCTCTATTTACTTTTTTCCTACATTTCTTTCTTTTCTTTTTTTCTGGCTTTTTTCTAAATTTTTCACTCTTTTTTTCTCTTCCTTTTGTTTCATTTTTTCACTACTTTTTCATTTTGGTATTTTTTTTCTTTTTTGTTCTATTCCCCCCTTCCTTTATGTCATTTTGTGCATACTTTTAAATAATATTTGGTTATGTTGGGATTAAAGAAGCAAAAACAACCCGAAGAGCCGTTTAGGACCCGAAAGAGCCGGTTCCTTTTTAGTGATCCGAGCCGAAGAAGCCGGCTCTCGACAAACTCTACTAACTTTACTCAACTTCGTTCTACTTCGACTCGACCTCAAAATACCGCATTTAGGACACAACGTCAGGGGAACCCGCGTATTTTTACCTTCATGCACTGTAACTTTGACTTAAGTCGCTTCTTAATTAGTAATTTTGAGCCCTCATTTTTGTGCGCTGGCTAGATTTTCTTGTGCGCCGAGAATGTGCGAGCAGTGCGCAATTGCGCACGCGCGCAGCTTAGAGGGAACGCTGGTTGTAGCCCTACTTCCGACACTGCCGATATGTTGGTGAAATTGAACGTGATGAGAGAGATCGGGCGTGGACCGTTTGATATCATAGCTAGGGGTTCGGAGTTTTGTCTACGCAACGGGACAGGAAATTCCTATCGGCCTTTGCAGGTTGGAGTTTATGCCCGCAGGGTTCAAAGAGGCCAGACTCTCAGGGAGAGTGCATAATAAACACATACGGACAGGGAGGGGTGCAGGGGTCAGCCACCGGAGCTCTGTGGTCTCAAGCTCTCTAATCCATACGCGCATAAACTGGACTATCTCAGTTTCTAACGAGGCTCAGACACTCTTCTGCTGTCACTCCACATTAGACTGAGCTAAGCCGCTTGACACAGATTGGTAACTTCTCACGAAAAGGCCCAAGAAAATTCTGTGCTGACGTCCATACAGTCCCTTGCAAAAGTACTGCCCCCCGCCCCGTGACTTTGGGACGGATAGCCATATTTCAGGCTTCGAACTTATAGATAAAAAGCTCAAAAGGAGTCGTTGTCGAGAGAAAAAAATAAATAAATATTCAACATCTTATATTGTGCATACACTTAAAAAATGAAAAGTAGGCATTGCAAAAATATTGCCCCCTTTTGAGTCAATACTTTGTACAACCTCCTGCTGCACATCTTGAAACAGACATATTTGCCCATTCTTCTATACAAAACAGCTCAGGTTCCTTAAGGTTTAATGGTAATTGTTTGTGCACAGCATTTTTTTGCTTTTTCCACAAATGCTCTAGAGCAGGGGTGGCGGACAAGTTTGACACTGAGAGCCAGAATTTTTAACCGTGAGAGTCAAAGAGCCACACCACTCACTGACCCGCATTAGACGTAAACTACGGGGCAGCATAAAACCAACAAATCTGCCACATTAATTTCAAAATATTATTTATTATTTGTTAGTAACTCTGATGGATTCAAGTGTGTTTTAAAAGGGGAAAACAACTAAACATGAAACGAGGCAAAGAGCCACAGTATATTGTTTGCCACCCCTGCTCTAGAGGATTGAGGTCAGGATTTCACTTGGCCATTCTTATAACGTTCTGTTACTAGTTTTAAACCATTCCATTGTAGATTTTGCTTTACGTTTAGGACCCTGCGGCCCATTTTCAGGTCCCTTTTACAGACTTGATTTTCTGCAGAAATTTCAGTGTATTTGGCTCCATACATTTTGCCATCTGCTGAAGAAAAGCAACCCCAGAGCATGATGCTGCCACCACCGTGTTTGACAATGGGGATGGTGATCTCAGGCTGATGTGCAGTGTTACTCTTTTGCCAAACGTAACGCTTTGCATTCAGCCCAAAGAGTTGAATTTTGGTCTCATCTGACCAGAGCACCTTTTTCCACATGCTATTTGTGTCTCACATATGACTTCCTGCAAATGCCAAACGGGCCTATTTATGCTATTCTTGCAGAAACGGCTCTCTTCTTTCCACTTTTCCATAAAGAGCAGATTTATGCAGAGTATGACGAATAGTTGTCATCTGCACAGATTGCCCCACCTTAGCTGTGTGTGCCTGCAGGTCATCCTATGTGATCATGGGGCTCTTGGTTGCTTCTCTCAGTAGTTTTCTCCTTATTTGGGCAGAAGGTTTAGAGGGACGTTCAGGTCTTTGTAGGTTTGCTCCATTCATTTTGACATTCACTGAGACTAAATGTCACACCGGTGCACACTGTTTTGTCATTGTAAGTCATTTGGTCGACAGTGGATCATTCAAAATTGATCAGGGAACTTCTGAAGTCGGGCAGCACGGCGGCGCAGTGGTTAGCGCGTGTGCGGCACAGTTCTGAGGTCATGGGTTCAAATCCAGCTACCAACCTTCCTGTGCAGAGTTTGCATGTTCTTCCCGTGCTTGCGTGGGTTTCTTCCGGGCACTCTGGTTTCCTCCCACATTCCAAAGACATGCATGTCAGGCTGATTGACTAGGTGAAAATGAGCGAGTTAGTTGTCTGTCCCTGTGTGCCCTGCGACTGGCTAGCAACCAGTTCAGGGTGTCCCTTGCCCACTGCCCGAAGATAGCTGGGATGGGCTCCAGCACCCCCGCGACCCTAAAGAGGATAAGCGGTGCAGATAATGGATGGATGGACTTCTGAAGTCCGTTGGCTGAGTTGAGAGAACAGGGGGACAATTTTTCACAACATCTCCTCTTCATTTTTTTGGATGTCATGAATATGAAATGTTGAAACCATTTGGTTCCACTTCACGAGTGTGTCTCACACGTTCTTGATTTTTGAAAAAAATATTTTCAGATTTTTTAAATACAAGTTTGATCTTTGAAATGTAGCAATATGACAAAAACCTCAACAATACTTTCTTTAGCCCTTCGACTGTCTGGCAACCAGTCTAGGGTGTCCCCTGCCCACTGCCCGAAGATAGCTGGTATGGGCTCTAGCACCCCGCGACCCTACTGTGGATAAGCGGTGCAGATGATGAGTGAGTGAGAATACTTTCTTTAGGCACTGTACGCCGCTTGACACAGATTGGTTACTTCTCACGAAATTCCCCAAAAAAGTCCGCGCTGACGTCCGTAGATTCTCTACAGAAGCCATAAACCCAGCTGAGGTTTTTTTTTCCACTTGTAGAAATGAATGTGTATTTGAAGTAGTGCAACAGAGCAGCAGCAGGCAGACAGGCGAGGCGGCGCGAGTTCCAGTTGCAGCTGCAGACACCCTCCCTCTCTGGACGCGCGAAGAAAAGGAAATTGGAGCTTGTGCAGCACTACAGAAAGGGAAAAGGGGTGTGAGAGGCCAGCAGATACGGTGCAAGGGAAAAACCGTTTGGGACGTACGAAACGGCGGAGTTGTTAACGTGAAAGGTAAGGGAGAGAAAATCATCCATAGGAAGAGAAACTGCTGAGGAGACTTATCCCTGGATTTTAACTTTGTCACATTTTTCAATCGTGAAGAAAGTCGATCCATTTGTCCAAGTTGAGACTCCAACTTTCTGCCTTGGCTGAAGAGTAGTCTTCACGGGACTTTGATTCAAAAACCGACGGCAAAATAATGCAACTATTTTGTGATTTTCTGTAATTTAGCTCCTAACTAACAGTATTTTCCAGATTATAAGGCGCAACTAAAAACCACAAATTTGTCAGAAATGTAAAAGTGCACCTTATAGTCCAGTGCACTCTATATATGGTATAAGTGTTTTCACATATTGAAAGGGCTTGAATTTGGGGGAGGAATTGTTTGAAATTGTTGCCATGCTTCACAACTCTGCTTAAAAATAACGCTAATACTGCTCTCTGGTGGCTCCGCTTTGCCATTGCATTTCTTCCCTCTTGATTAACAGCATCCTGCATTAGTTTGTATGGCCTTGTCCTATAAAGCACCATCGCCCCCTATGAGTTGAGCCATCTAAACAGGGCAGGATTAAATATTTATTAGTGCAAAGATTACGTATCAATTATGAACATTTACTGTGGGCCACGAGAAAAAGGTAGTAAGAACTTTCTGCAACTGAAAATTTAAGTTACATATTACCGTCCTTTTTACCCAACAACTTAATGGGGAGAGATTTGTCTCAAAACAAATATACTCTTGGTTTGTTCAAGATCTAAAAATCATATGTATTGACAAATGCACATGCAAGATTAAAAATCACTCATATAAATCACAGATATACTTATGGCTCTACCAAATACATGATTCCCACCGGATTTCTTCTTCTAATGGTACTTGAGAATTCAAAAAATGGATTTGAAAGTCCTTAAAAAGTGCTTGAATTTGGCCATGAAAAGGTGTAAGAAACTTGATAAGTCCAAGTTTAGACTCAAACTCCTTCCCTTGGCTGAAGAATATGTCTCCACGGGACTTTGATGGGGAAAAAAACGACAGCAAAAAATTCCACAACGTTGACTTATTTTGATGATTTTTCTGCTGTCATTTGGTTCATAAGTTACCGTATTTTCCAGACTATAGGGCGTACCTAAAAACCCCCAAATTGCCAGCAATTTGCCTTATAACCCAGTGTGCCTAACATACCGCAAAATGAGGTGGCTAAAACAGGAAACATATACAGAATTTACATGTGTTTATTACTACTTGAGGTTTTAGGGTATACTATTTATGCAATGGTTGACCCAAGTCACAAAAACTGGTATGCAACGGGAATCAAACACGTGTTGCGGCAGGGAGAGAGCCATCACTTAACAACTAGACCGCTAGGGATGCAAGTTAAAAACAAAAAGCAGTATTTTCGTTGTGTTTCTATAACATATCTGTAGTATTGCTAAAGTAAGTTTATTTTTTTCGTATTACTGTCGTTGTATTTTGCTGAATTTCAGCTGTAATATTTCCGTGGTAGTATTTTTCTGTCGTAAGATGTCTGTTGTAGTACAGTATATACATATTTTTGGAAGTGTATTTTTTGTTATTGTTCGCGAAGCTCCTAAGACGACACCAACAATAAGAAAATAAGGCAAATAAAGTAATACTGTCATGAACCAGAACAGGATCAGGACCCAAATGCGTGACGTTTCTCACACAAGCCTTTTATTTTACGGGAAATGGGGAGTCATGCACGTTAGGCAGCAGTGTGGCGTGGAACGATAGGAAGCCAGAGGTCGACGAGATCGATACCAATTGCCCGAGCAGATATCGGACGGATGGGTTCGATACCGGACAGGACGAGACAGAGAGGATTGGTATCAAAACAGGATACCGAAAATAAACAGGAAAAACTAGACGGGAACAAAACTGGAAACCAATATTAAACAACGGGACCGACAGGATCGATATCAAAACAGGATATTGAAATTAAATAGGACAAACAAGACTGGAACGAAACTAGAAACCGATATTAAACAGGACAAAATAAACGGGCACAATACCGGACAGGAAATACCAACAGGAAACAGGACCGAGTCAAAACCCACGTCTTGCGGGGCAGAGGTTTGTTGACGGACTGACAAAGGAAGAGTGAGAGTACTGAGCTTAAATAGACGGAAAGCCAATCTGTCAACGAGCCGCAGCTGGCGCCACACAGGCGGGGTCAATTGGGCGCCATGGCAACCGTGACAAATGTATGATGATAGTACCGTAGTGGTAATTTAGTAGTATTTCTGTAGAGGTATTTTTGTCAATTTTTTTAGTTTTTCCGTCGTATTTATTCAGCATTTTTTTAATCTAACAGTAGTTGTATTTTTGTAGTATTTCTGTTGTAAAATTTATGTAGTAGTATTTTTGTATTCTGGTATTACTGTAGTAAAAGCCACATGATATATTAGGTCCCTGTTTTAAAGCACTACATTTGGTAGTTAGTTTTGTAGTACTTTTGTAGTGGTATTTTTGTTGTAGACTGTTATTAATAGTACTTTATTTACCATTATATATATTATTATATTTCAACCACTTTCGTTTGGTGGGCCTGATGAAAAAGCCTGAGGGGAAGCATATTTTCCCACCCCTGCTCTAAATCATATAAAAGTACATCAATCAGTTTACGTTTTTTAACGTTTATCTATGTCTCCAAGGTAATTTCATCAATTTGATCTGTTTTACGCCATAAAACAACTATAAAGTTACTAAGAGGATTCCATCTATTTTAAGAAGCTGTTGATCATGTTAATATCTTGTGCCTGGATTTAAATTATATAAATGAAACAGTTTGATTTCACTCTAAATCATGATGAAAATGATTCCGTTGTTCATTTTTAAATGTCATACAGACGCTCCCCTACTTTCGACCATTCGATTTACGTAAAACGGTAGATACGAACATTTTTTTCGGGATGTCGAAAAATATCCGGACATTTCTGTAAGTTAGATTTTGTATTGTGTGCACCTTTTTCCGAGTAGAGGACAGTACTGTAGTGCTTCTTTTCGCCTCTACCGGCGTGTGGCGCTGTGAGAGTTCACCCAGCATCCACCCCGAAGAAGAAATCCTACTACCAGTTGTGTGTAAACATTATATACTGTATCTCCAGCGCACTAAGAACTTCGACATTTTTATAGTTTAATATCTCAAGCCATCTAGGGGCGGCAGTAGCTCAGGAGGTAGAGCGCTCGGCTTGGGATCAAGGGATCCCAGTTCGAATCCCGGCTCGTCCGTGTAACATGTCGAAGTGTCCTTGGGTAAGACACCCCTAATACCCCCAATAAGCAGGCATTAGGGGTTGGAATTGGGGGTTTTGGTCACCTAATGACTCCCAACACATCAGTTGGGTTGAGCGAGGGGGCTGGGAATCCCTTCCTCTGTATCAACCTCCCATAAAGAGTAGTAAATGTGAATGTTCTTGACTCTTATATATATATATATATATATATATATATATATATATATATATATATATATATATAAACATTTCATATATATATATATATATATATATATATGTATATATATATATTTATATATAATATCTCGAGCATCCATTCAATATGCTTGGTGTAATGTGTAAAGAAAAGGTGAGCAGTTTCTTTTGAAATGTAAGTGGAATAAGAAAGCCTGATGTGGTTGAGAAAATGGTTGGATCGCTTTTCTTGGCCACTTCTAACACTGAGGAGGAGCGCATCTTCCAATAGTAAGTTAAATTCAACTTTATTTATCTTTATAGAGCATATTTAAGTCAAGTCAAGTCAAGTCACATTTATTTATATAGCCCTTAATCACAAAAAATGTCTCAAAGGACTGCACAGGATTACAATTACAACATTACACAATTACCTGATCTTAAACCAGCATGCTTTCATATTATTTTATGAAATGTTTATTTTTTAGTACAAAACAATACAGGTTACTTATACAAGCCTAAACATACTTATAGAAACCTTAAACATAGAAAATATAGCACTGAAGCAACTTACAAATTTAACTTACGACTGATCGTCCGGAACCTCTCCCGTTCGTCAGTAGGGGAGCGTCTGTAATCAGTCTCCAAGGTACACAAATGAATTTTATCAAAATGATCTATTGAAAAAAACAAAAAGACAGAGTTGCTAAGAAGTTTGCATTTATTTCAAGAAGTTGTCGGAGTGCATCATCTGCCTTGATTCGAATTATATAAATAAAACAGTTTGACTTTACTCTACTAAGTCCTATAAATGAATATTAATCAGTCTCCCTTTAAAACTTGGTTGTCTCCAAGGTAGAATAGTGAAGTTTTTTCTGATTTAAGCAATGAAAAAAAGAAAAAGACCAAGTTGCTAGGAGGATTGCATTTATTTTAAGAAGTTGTTGATGTGAATATCATGTGCCTGAATTTGCACCTGCATGTTACCTGATAACTAATCTGGCTCCCACTAACGGCAAACGTTCGCAGTGAGCACATTTTATTTCAAGCTCCGATGCTCTGATGCAATCATCTCCAAACTCCGGCCTGGGGGCCAGTTATGGCCCGTGATCGAATTTTTACTGGCCTGTGGCCTCAGTCATAAAATGATATAAAATAAAATGCTACCAAAAAAAGTTCCCCATTTCACCAGATGATGGCAGTAGCCCCTTTGCCACTTTTCTCTTGGCTTTCTGTAAAAATTTTAGCTCACCCTTTTTCTGACATAGCGACTGTAAATAAAAAAGTAAAGTTGACTGTGAGGGCCGCCGCTTCCAGGACAAGTGGACATTGGAGTAGTTTTTTCACCAAATTTTGAAACAACTGGCTAATCTGCCACCAGACCGTGGCTGTTTTCAAAGAATATAATATCAAGAAGCACTGCCAGATGAAACATTCTGTCGACAAAAAGCAAACTTCAAACAAACGCTGTATAAAGGTGAAGAAACTGGAAACTGTTGGATTTTCCTTGCCCGCATGTCAGTTTCAGATCAGGGATGGTGTAATTGTGGCCTGTGCAGTCCTTTGAGACATTTTGTGATTAAGGGTTGTACAAATAAATGTGACTTGACTTGATCTAACGGCACAGCAGCAGTTTTTCACGAGACCCTGTCTGTCAGATGAAAATGCTACAAAGGCGAGCTAAGAGGTCGGGACGCTTAACGCCAAGCATTGCAAACCTTTCACGGAGGGTGAATTTATCAAACACTGTTCAAAGAATGCCAGGCTGAATATTCTGCCTCAGGTATTTTCAGCCTACCAAATCTGACCCGCTTTATGAAAAGTTTGGACACCCCTACTCTAATGGCTTCCCTCGACCAAAACTATTCAAAGATAGTGCCTAATAAAAGCCATTTGTGGAGGCTTGAGTTTAACTCTTAACTCATTCAATGTGAAAACGTATGAATATGTTTTCAGAATCATTGTGTTTTTTAATTTAATTTTATTTTACAAAACTATCATAAAGGGTTTGGCACAGCTGATCCATAAGTATCAAGCATCTGGGAATGTTTTCAGTATGATAAATCACCATTAGAAGGCAGGTGGTCAGAGCTTTGTTCACAAATCGAGGAAGCACAACTACCTAGTGTTGCTTCCTGTATCCAGCAATTGAGAGTGTAAAGGGAGCCCCATGTGGTCAGTAGGCGTAGTGAAAAAAGTCTTGTAAGAGTAGCAGAGTAGTGGATAAGTACAGACAGTTAGCGCTTCAAATGAGTTTTTTTTCTTTACAAAAAAAGAGGACAAAGTCCCATTGTCGTCGTCTGCTCAGAGAGCGATGACGTTTTCTTCACGCAATCCCCATGGTGACCGACATCATGTGATCATGTCACTGAAAACATTGGGCGCTGAAAAGGCTCTTGCAAAGTTCATGCTTCGGTTCAGTGTTCTTGCAATTGAATGTTATTTTGCAAGCAAAGTGCCCTCGTGTTTATGGAAAGCATTATTTGGATATTGGAGGTTTCGAAATTATATATATGAAAAAGCACCCAAGTAAAAGTTCTGCTTGAAATTCCTTCTTTCACAAAAAGACATTTTTCTCAAAAGTTTACTTGGAAACGAGTACAGAGATCCCTCATTTTTTGCGGTTAATGGGGACCAGAACCGGCCCCCCAAAAGGGAAAATCCACAAAGTAGCGTTGCACTTTCATAAAAGCCCCCAAAGGGTTCAACTGACCTCAAATTGACGCCATTAGCGACTGAGAGTATATGACCGTGACAAAATAACATTTATAGATCTGCAAATTATAACACACAACACATAATAGCAGTTGATTGAATGATTTATAGTCATTATACAAAAGATAAACCAAAATGAAGGGCTTTTGCTTTCAGTGTAAGAAAGCAATTTAGAGAGCGGCAGGCTAGCAGCGCGCTAGCATAGGGTGTCCTCTAATCGGGAAAGATCTCTATGATGGTTCCACACGAGTTGTTGCTCCAAGTCCTTCGTTTTATTGCTAATGGACCTGGTGTTGGCCAGATACAGGTTCCGCAGCAATGGCTTCGAAGAGGTGTTAGATGCTGATAGCAGTAGGTCGGATCAGGAACACCTCTATTGCGCCGCCCGAGTCGCTTCTGGAACCCGATAATAATCCACGAAGCACCGGCTGGTGATCACAATTTCGTCGCAATAATCACTCTTCAGACTTTCCTTAGTCCGATTTAATTGAGGAATTTTTGAGCTGCTAAAAGTTAGCAATTGCTATGTTTCCCAAATTTGTTTATGGAGGCTCGCTCGCTATTTGACTGCCACCATACAGCAGCCTATATCTTTATGGCTACAGGCCTTCAAAATAAAGCAAAATGTTCCAAATTAGCTGTCAGGTTTTCAATGTAAATCTCTTGAATTTCTGTCTCAAGGTAATTAGCTTGTTTTTATATTACTAAATATAAAAACAATGTTTCTCATACACACACACACATATGAAGTAACATTTCAATAATCAGTCTAATTGCATCTCTTGTATGTTTATCAATCTTATATTCTTTTATTGTGAAATGCTCATGTGAACTTTCTCCCTGAAGTATAATAAATCACGCCCACGTTGTGGGTGGGGTCTCTTTCCCTTGTAACAACATCACATGAAGGACGTGAGGAAATCTGCTCTTGGTATGATTCGATTTTAACTATAAATATGTATTTTATTTGGGTAAATATGGCCACGAAATAGTCTTAATAATGATTGACTTTAACACACCCGCACTTTCCTCTTGAGAGAAACGTCTGGCATTGCATGAGTTAAATAGCCCTGAAAATACATCTCGTGAAATTTCCAATTTTTAAAAAAACATATCTAGACGAAGGTTTTAGATAACTGAAACAGATTTAACTTTGAAGAATAGCTTCCCGATACTTTATGCCAATGGCTGAGATGTTTTAAATGATGTTTTGACCAATTTGCAATTATGTTTGAATGACACACAATTATGAAGAATAATGTCGCTGTCGGAATAAATCAATGTGCAAAACAAAGAATGAGTCATGCTTTCTCCGGTTGTCATAGGAACAACCCGAGGTTTTTTTTCCCAAGAATGAGAAAAATACGTTTTGATATCAGAACCAGTAACCATTCATTCAATTCAAACAATTCCTTTTTTCAATTTTTTTTTTACTGTTTTGAACCAAAGGGTGTCAAACATGCAGGCCGTGGGCTGGATAAGGCCCACCAAACATTTTAATCTGGCCCACGAGACTACGTTGAGAGAAGCACAAGAGAAAAACAAGCTGCCGTTTTAAATATGTCTACTTAATGTCGCTAAAGTCAGGCAACCACTTGCAAAGCAACTGGAGCTAGATTTCTTCCTCTTTCTTTCTTTCTTTCTTTCTTTCTTTCTCACCCCCTCATCCTTTCTTTTTCTCTCTTAATGTCTTTCTCTCTCTTTCTTCTGTCTTTTGCGCCCTCTGTCTCTCTAGCTGGCTCTGTTTCTTCTTTCTTTTTACATCCCTTTGTCTTTATTTCTTTCCTCCTTTTTACTTGTCTCTCTTTCTTTCTTTCTCTATTTTCCCTCAGTCACTCTCTCTCTTTCTCTATTTCTCTCTCTTTTTGGCTCTCTTGGTCTTTTATTTCTGTATTTAGCCCTCTTTCTCTTCCTCCTTCTATTCTCTTTACCCCTCTTTTTGTTTCTCTCGCTCCCTTTATTTTTTCTATACCTCTCTGTCTCTCTTTGTTTTCTCTCCTAACTTACTCTCTTCATCTCTCTTTCTTTCTGTCTCTCTTTTATCAATTTCTCTCTTTGTTTTCTCTTCTCTCTTACTCTCTTTCTCTCTGTCTCCCTTTTTCTCCTTATTATTGTTTCTCTCTCTCTCTATCGGTCTCTATCTTCCTCTCTCTCTCTTTCTACCTTCCCTCCTCTCTCTCTTTCTCTCTAGTTGGCTCAGTTTCTTTCTTTTATATCCCTTTGTCTTTATTTATTTTCTCCTTTATACTTGTCTCTCTTTCTTTCTGTCTTTTCCCTCAGGAACTCTCTCTTTCTCTTTATTTCTCTCTCTTTTTTTCTATCTTTCTGCCTAGCTGTCTGTTTTTTCTCTCTTTCTCTCTCTTTGTCTCTCTTGCTCTTTTATCTCTGTCTTTACCCTTCTTTCTCTCCCACTTTCCGTTCTCTTTTCCCCTGTTTTAGTTCCTCTTTCTCCCTTTCTTTTATCTATATCTCTCTTTCTCTCTTTGTTTTCTCTCCTCACTTTATATCTCTCTTTCTCTCTATATTTCTTTCTCTCCATATTAGTCTCTCTCTCTTTTATCTATTTCTCTCCTTTATCTCTTCTCTCTTACCCTTTGTCTCTCTCGCTGTCTATTTTTCTCCCTTTTACTGTCTGTCATTCTCACTCTTTCTCTCTATCTCTTTCTACCTTCCCTCCTCTCTCTCTTTCTATTCCTCTCTCCATCTTTCTCTCTCTTCATTTTCTTTCTCTTCAATCCACCAGTCCGGCCTTTGTGAAAGTGTTTTTTTCTACCATGTGGCCACCGAACTGAAATGGGTTTGGCACCCCAGTTTTAAACAATAGATGGCAAAAAACGTGTCAAGTTTGAGCTCTATGTGTCTCTGTAACTAGGCATGTTGGAAGTTTAAGCAGGGGGTTTTCTCCGCAATGGAAGAATGCTCAGGGAGGGACTTGACCAGATTGCAGAGGAAATAACTTTGCAGCTTGGAATGAAACTTAAAAGCTTGGGAAACAAACCATAATTTCAAGCAGGAGAAAGCCCGATACTATAATTTTTCTAAAACCCTTTCAAATCACATGGAGACCACTGGCCTTCAAATTCGGCTCAACGTGTCTTTTGAGATTTCATTACCGTATTTTCCACACTATAGAGGCACAAACATAAGGACCACCCCTCCCCAAAAAATAGCCTTTTGTCATATATTTTTTCATGAATAAGGCGCACTGCATGGAATTAAAGGTACAGTAAGAGCTACCATATTTGTTCATGTATACCCTTGCGCATTTATTCCTGGATTACGGTATAAATTAGAGCAACACTCGATCAGTCGAGAAATGTCGCTAACCAAAATTGTAAAACATTACAGGTATATGCAACGGGAATCCCTTAAAGTATCTCGGTTTACTTTTGCTGTTTCGATACTTTGTGGATTTTCATTGAGTGATTTGTTCTGCAGCAGACAACACCAAGCAAATGCTATCGTGGGGAGCAGGTTGCAGAAGGTTTTGTATGTGTGCCGGGCGGGGGTGACTGTGTGTGCGACTGTGGTAGGTCGGTGCATGCTGTCAGTTAAACAGCAGGGCAGGCGCACAGGTCAATGAGTCCACCCAAAAGCCTAAAAAAAAGCGACAGCTAGTACTTCAAAATAAATTCAAAATGTTGGTCACCACCGGGTCCTCTGTGGATTGTTATCGGGTCTGGAAAAACACTCTGGCGGCGTTGGGAGGAAACGCAAAAGCGAGGCAGCAGGTCTAGCCTACTACTACGTTATATGTGAAAAGCCACCCCTGCAGACCCTGTATCTCACCGATGCCAGATCCATTGCCCCTAAAACGGATGACCTGGAGCTAGAACTTGTGGGAAACCGCTACATTTGTGACTCTTTTATTTGAATCATCACGAAGACCTGGCTCAATCCGAGGATGCACGGTGCTAGCGTGCATCAAGCTGGCTGCTCTCTACATCGCTTTCTTTCACTGAAAGGAGAAACCATCCATTTTGTCATACTATTGTATAATTGTAATTAAGACCATTTATTCAACTGCAATTCTGTGTTCTGTGTTTTTATTTGTAGATCAATAGTTTTATTTGGTTGTATATATTTTATGTTGCTGATATCTAATCAATAAATAAATGTTTTTACTCCGCAGGTTTTGACTATCAAAGGAGTTTTTGGGAACGCAATCCCGGCGAAAAACAAGGGATTACTGCATACCAAAAAACCTTGCGTTGTAACACACACGTGTATATACTGTATGCTGTCATGGACCGGAACAGGATCAGGACCCAAATGCGTGACGTTTCTCTCACAAGCCTTTTATTTTACGGGAAATGGGGAGTCATGCACGTTAGGCAGCAGTCTGGCGTGGAACGATAGGAAGCCAGAGGCCGACGTTATCGGTAGCAATTGCCCGAGCAGATATCAGAAGGATGGGGTTGATACCGGACAGGAAGCGACAGACAGGAGATATCAAAACAGGATATCAAGAATAAACAGGACAAACAAGACGGGAACGAAACTAGAAAACTATATTAAACAAGCCAAAATAAGCTGGAACAATACCGGACAGGAAATACCAGCTCAGTAGCCTAGATGGTAAGGCGCCCGCTTTGAGACTGGGAGGTCGGTGGTTCGCGCCCCGGCCGAGTCATTCCTAAGACTTAAAAAGTGGTCGGCGGCGCCCTCTGTTGGCTGCGGCTGCATCGGCTCGCTACAACGGGTCAGGTGCAATCGACATTTCGTTCTGTGTAGATTGTTACACAGAATGACAATACAAGGAAATTATTATTATTATTATTTTTATTATTATCAACAGGAAACAGGACCGAGTCAAAACCCACGTCTTGCGAGCCAGAGGTTCGTTGACAGACTGACAAAGGAAGAGTGAGAGCACTGAGCTTAAATAGACGGAAAGCGAATCTGTCAACTAGCCGCAGCTGGCGCCACACGGGTGGGGCCAATTGGGCGCCATGGCAACCGTGACAGTATGCATTTCCAATCGTATCCACCTCATTTTGCGGTATATAAAGAACACAGATTATAAGCCGCACTTTCAAATTTCTCGACACTTTTTAGGTACACCTTAATGTTCGGTAAATACCATAGATATTTTATTGAATAAAACTGTTTTTTTTTTTTTGTAATAATACAGGTTGTGGTTTAGATTTTGCATTGGTTTAAAACTAAACGCCCTTTTTTCCCCTCTGTCTAGATTTAACCAGAAGTGTCAGCTTATCTGAGAAAGAGCTAAAGGAGGCTCGCCTGAGAAGTCACATCATCGCGGCTCAACTCACTGTCCCTTCAAGCTCCAGCTCCCGAGGCGTGCAACTCTTCAACCGGCGCAGGCAAAGGGTCAGCGCCTTCACACTGGAAAGCGGCGGAGTGCAGTCCAACCAAGACCTGAAAGCCGACCCGTCATGTAGCAAACTAACCCGGGCAGAGAGAAGCCGCGAGGAAAAGGACAAAGACTTGAATTACAAGAATTGCACTACCAGCCCACCATTTGTGCCTGTCGGGAGTATACAAGAAGCAGGTGATAATATGGATGATCAACGTGAGCATTACGCCAAAGAAAACAACAATGAGTCCAGCGTGATCCAAGAAAGACATTTTCTCCCCGTGAAGGAACTAGAAGAAGAGGAAAATGGTTCCGTCTACAAAGAGCTTGAAGACAACGTGAAGGATGAGCTTCCACCTGAAAGAGAAAATACCAATCCTATTGCAATGAGCCTTATGGAGAAGGAAGGAGGGATGAATGGAAATCATACAGTATCACCTCCTCCTGAGAAGCTCTCTAATGGGTGTCATGGACCTCCCACGCAGATCCTTAATCGAACTGCCAGGCCCTTCTTCTCACCACTGACAGTGCAGTCTCAGGAGGTGACAAGTCCCGTAGTGGACAACCTCCCGGCTCGTTCTGCTTTCACGGCTCCCAAGGCTGTAGCCGTTTCACCTCCACTGCCTCCTGCATATCCCACACCAGCCTTACCAGCCTTCACAAACAAGCCCCCGAAGACCGATTACTTCAGTTCACCTGTCATGTCTCCTACTAACCCTCCACCGCCCCCTGCCTTCACTGTATCTCAGAATGCTGCTTCAGCTCTTCACAATTATGGACCCCCGACAGCCTTAAAGCCCTCTACTTTTGTTCCTGAAAGAAAGTCGATGACAACACCACCGATAAAAACAGGATTACTCGAGGACACGGTTGCCAAACGGCCAACTAAAAAGTCCATGTTCACATTCAAAGAGAAGAACGTTGTAGCTCCGAATCCTGAGCTGCTTTCTCTAGTCCAAGGAGTGGACGAAAAGAAGAAACAGAGGCAAAGATCGGTTCCTGAACCCGCATCAGAGGAGGAACTACTAGCTCTGGGTGCAGAAGCTTCTAACTTCCTTGCCAAAGAGGACCAAGCAGCCGAAGAAGCTCAAGCTCCAGAGTGGACCTCCTGTCTCAAAAGCTCTAGAACCTACACAAAGGAAGAACATATACCGGAACAGACCCTCAACGACGCATCAGGGAAAGGCGTTGATCTTTTTGCCAGGCGCAAATCTCGAATGGAGAAATATGTCGTCGAAAATCCAAACGCAAGTCACAATATTCGATCCCCGTCTCCAACGATGTCTTTGCCGCCATCTTGGGTTTATCCATCAAATATGCCTGGGAGGGTCAAAGCTATTGCGAGAAACTCGGATATGTGTGCACAACTTGCACAAAACATGCAAGCCCAACAAACATCTAAGCCAAAACCAAGACAAACGGCTCCACCAACACAACTCCAAGAGACACCTCCCCTCGAGAACGGTTGCTCCAAGATAGAGATGGACCTGTCGAGACACCGACCCTACCAGCTTAACTCCTCACTTTTCATCCTCAAACCAGTTAAGGACCCATTGAGCAACCTCCCCAAAGGAGCGCCACAGTCCAAAAACCAGATGCTCCCTCCGTCTTTTTCCAAACAGACTCTCTTTCGCACGCAGTCTCAACCTCAGGAGCTTTCTGGTGGCTCCATCACAAGAGTAGAGTATCCATCATATCAAGAATGTGAGAAACCGTCAACGGCTTTTTCTCCGGGATCCGAGTCATCGCATCGATTGGGGATTCAGGCACCCAGGCCGAGGTTTTCTGCCAAGAAAGCCGGGATTGAAGCACAGGTGTGGAGGCCTTTTATTTTTTGATAACGTTTTTTATCGGTCGTTTTGAAACAACTGGGAATCAAATTCTAAAGAAGTCATATTTTTCCTGCACCTTCTTGTACTTTTCTTTCATTTTCCTCTTTTCTCTAAGAGCCTCCTAATTCAGGGTTCGCACACCTTTTTCTTGGCCAATTTCAAGCACTTTCTTAAGGACTTTCAAGGCCAAAATTGAATTACTACACTACAATTAAGGGAAGAAATCCAATGTGAATCATGTATTTTGCAGAGGCGAATATGAAATAACTGCGATTTTCAAATGTGAATTTCAATCTCGCGTGTGCATTTATTAAGACATGTGATTTTTAGATCTTGAGTAAATTGGGAATATATTTTTTGGAGACATTTAGGTGTTGCGTAAAAATGACAGTAATATTTTCAGTTGCAGGAAGTTTTTCCCCAATATACTACTTGGAAACGCTACCTTAATTTTCTGCATGGCACATAACACATTTTTAAAATTGATATGTAATTTTTGCACTAATGCACATTTCATAGTGTGTAGTACGCACCTGTCCTCTGTCCCGATTCATAGGACAATGCCATACAAACTAATGCCAGCCGCCGTTAATCACAAGGGAAGAAAACATGCAATAGCAAAGCGAAGAACCAGACAGATTGTCAAGCAGACCTGTTGAGAAACATGGCAACAATTTCAAGCATTCACAAGCACTTCACCCAAAAATCAAGCATTTTTCAATACTTTAAAATACAACATTCATTCAACATTAAAAATTCAAGCGTTTTTAATGATTTCGAGCACCCGTATGAACCATGTAATTGGCAATCATAGCCCTGAAATACAGCAATCTCTCACTTTTTGCGGGGTTGCATTGTAAACGAACCTATGTTAGTCAAAATCTACAAAGTAGGATCCTTTATTTATTTATTTATTTGATTATAAAATACTTTATTATTCGTTAAAACCAAATTACTTCTGTACCGTCAAATTAAAATTACAATTTTAAAAATAATTTTGCTTCTATACTGTATTGCACTAAGGGGCTGACATTACTTTATTACTTCAGATGATATTTTGTCGCCACCATGTGGACATTATGGAAAAACTGCTTCTACCTTTCTTTAGCACAGTGGTCTGCAACATTTTCCGTACCATTGACTGGTTTAATGCCTGAAAGTATTTTTGCAGCCCACCACAATAATAACATAAATAATAATACAGCTAAACATAATTATAATAATAAGCTTAGATCAACTGTGTAATCACTAGACCACGATGGATATAGATGATGTTGGAAAAAGCATTTCATTTCACCATCACACTATTGTAGTACAACGTTGTATTGGCTAAACCTTTCCCCGTTACAACATTGAACAACATTGCACCGTGTGTAAAAATAGAGTAATGAAATTAAATCTAATGCCTTTTCCAATGTCAAATTTCTAGGGGGTTTAGCAGTTAGAATTCAGCGATCTCACCACTGTGATCCAGCCGTGTTTGACATTGTTTTTGTTAGATTAAAAAAAAGCATAGCTACTGTACATGAATAAATAAGGGAAAATAAATAAGGAGACTTTTTTTTCTTTCCGTGCAGCCATGACAAAACCACTACTTTAGCATGGTGAGAAGTCCAACTTTGTTGGCGATAGAAAGCATCTTTCTCTGCATTTTGTGCCCGGCACCAGTCAGTCCATATAGTTTGTAGTAGATAACCATTTAAATGTGAGGAGTGTAGCCATCATGCAGAAGTTATAAATGAAAAAAATCATAAAAAAACATGATTAAATATAGGCAGTGACACATTGCAATATTTAAACAGTATGTGCAAGCTTGCTGGCCTTGTGTTAATGGAGAATCCCATTGAATTGCTATCAGGAATAAGCAATGTATTTAAAAAAAAGGTAATCATCAAAAAACAAATATGAGCGTATTTTGTACCATAGATTAAGTTAGATATTGATGTAGCTGAAAGTAAGTATTTTTTTACACCTTTAAAAGTGTGTATGTAGAAAAATAATACGATTGGAACCTGTTTTCATAGAAGTCAAATTGTCCTTGGTGGTCTGTTACTACTTTAATTAAGATGTTCTGGTATTAGTAAACATGACGGCTTTAAAAGAAACTTGACACTTTAAAAGATTTGCACCTACATAATGTAGGCTAATCAAGCTATTTTCCTTTCGCATACAACTTAGACTGCAACAGTATTGCTACACAAGCAGACACAGGCAGAAAAGGAGCGTGTTCCGCTGTTCGGAATATGGATCACAATGCTCAATGAAAATCTGCAAAGGAGCGAAACCGCAAAAAGTAAACCGTGATACAGCGAGGGATAACTGCATTTGGAAAAATAATAAATGATGCCAGACATTACGTGTGTTTTTCTTCACAAAATGCAAATTTCAATTGGAAATCCAGTCGCTTATCTCCTCAGGCAACACCTAAGGCAAAACGCTGAGTTAAAAATATGTGTTAATATGCTCGGAGGAGTTTCTGTGATGGTTGCAGCAAGAGGCTTTATCCCCCAAATATCGTCAGTTTCTGAGTATTTAAAACACAATGAATCGAATGTTCCTCAAACCCCGGCTGTGGGGTCCACACGGTCTTTTAGTTATCCTACCGAGAGAGTGATGCTGTTACAAAGCACTTTGACAGATGTGGCATCTGCTTTATGAGCTGCAATTGACAATTTAATGCTTCTCACTAAAGTGAAAATGCAGCCGTTGAATTCCTTTTATGTCTTTGTGTCTTAAGGGTAATTTGCTCTTCTCGCCGCCATTTTGTTCCCCCGATGAAAATTGTGCTGCATACTTGAATTCTTTGATGTTTGCCATCTGCAGGCTGCATGCAAATTGACTTCATCCTGGAAGCTGCATCTACGTTATATTCATGAATTTAAGCCAAAATTGTAGAATTTCCTTGGTTCAAAAGAAACAAGTCGGCATTGGAAATACTTTCCATAGAAGTTTGCATGTCTGTTCTACATCATAACCTTAATTTACATTATGTTATAATTGTGTCCTAGGTGAAGTACTTCTTCTCTGATTAAAACTTTATTCTTTCACTTGTCTGTGACTTTCTTCTCCTTTTTCCAATTTTATTCTTTGCTTTTACTTATAATGAATGCGCAACTTTTCTGCTGACACTAAAAACACTTTAGGTTGGACAAAAATTAATGATGTAAACTACAAATTGTTTAATGAATTCTTCTTTATATGGTTCTTTGTTGTGTAATTTGACACAAAAGAATATACATATATCTATACTGTATTACCTCAGTTATCCCTGTTAATAGGGGCAGAATGCCCTGCAAAACGTAAAAAACTCCATTTTTTTTATGTACCCGGTACTTGTAAAAGTAGTGTACTTTAAAAAGTTTTTACTGTCAAATTACAATTTTGAAAAGAATTCTGTTGATTCCCTGCACAGCTTTATGAATTAAGGACCCAATCCACTTCATTTTACATAATACTTTGCCGCCATCATGTGGTCATTATTAAAAACGGCATTTACCTACTACTTCTGTCCTACAGAAACCATACTGTATCTTTTGACAATCGAATATTTTTGAAAAAGAGGCAAGGAGCCACAAAGGAGTGCTTAAGACCCGCATGTGGCACCTGAGCAGGTTTAGCGGGAGGAGAGGTCCAACTTTGTCGGCGATAGAAAGCCTATTACCGCGAAGCCGTAAACCAGCGATAACCAAAGCACAAAGTAGCGAGGGGTCTCTGTATACGTATAAGTATAATAATATATATATATATATTTTAAATAATTATAATAAATACAAACGGTTAGCTGCTACAAACCATATATATTTTATACACTCCAAATCAAATATTTTGACTACTTTATACCTTAAAATTAAAACTGTGAGGCCCAGTTAGTGTACAGAAATAAAAACCATACAGTATATCAGAAAACTGTATATTAGGTGTTTGGTACCATTCCTTGTCGTGAAAAAATGATTTACAAACATATTTATGTAAATCATTCATACCTTAGAAACTACCAGTACATTTAATAAGATGATGTATTAAATCCTATTTTTCCTGTCACGTTGTTAGCGGAATGTAATTTTCTCTATATCACGGGTCTCCAACCTTTTTCAAGCCGAGAGCTATTTTTGTTTCTAATTAAGGAAAAGGGATACCAGTTTAATATGCATTTCTGAAATAACAACCTATTATGTAATTACTTGGTTGTAACTATGTTATTAATGGATTATTTATTGGAAGTAGGGTTAAATAAACTCAGTGGACGACCCAAAAAGCATTTTTTTTTTGGCGAGCTATTTTCAGAACAGGTAGGGGGAACCACGTTGACTCCTTTTTAATCAAATGCTAACTTTTATAATAAGCATCTAAAATTCTCTGTAAATCATTTTATTGACATGTTGTTCCAGGATTTAATGTGTTCACTGCGAGTTCATGTTGTTTAGCCAGGAACCTCAAATCCCTGCTTGCAAAGGCCACTTGTATTTAAAGTAACCTGAGAGCATAAAACTAGGTCGGCGTAGGCTATTGGCTAGGCGTAGTCAACAAACACATGCAACGGATTAAGAATCATAGCTATGACCTTAATGCTGCTGTGATTAGAATAAATATTATTCAGGCTAAAGGGAATCCCTGTGTTGTTTTTTCTATGTATGTCTTTATGAGCTAGTAAAAAACAAAACAATCAATGAAGCAGAGCGTATGCTCTGCCAAATTGGCCAGCGTTTGTATTCTGGATTGTACAGTAAAAAGCAACATTTTGTTATGGTCCAACAGAATCCAAAGGAATGCCCCGCAACTGAACCCCCCGTCGAGAGTCGGCCGAGCCTTACGAGGAAGTTCAGCAGCCCTGACTGTCTTGGCAGTACAACATGGAGGTCCGGTCTTCAAAGGAATTGCCCCTCGGGATCCTCCAGCCGATCCGTCACATCACCGGTTCCGTTTTCCAAGGTTACAAGATGCCAATCTCCTACGAGCAATAGAAATATCCAGCTTTCCACAGTCTCATCGGCTTCCAAAACCAAGCCAGCCCAGACCTCTACATCTCCATGTTCTCCACCTTGGGGCTCAAGATGCCAGTCCATGGTGGTACCCCAAAGTGTTCAGTCATCCACCAGTTCCTCTCGTCAAGACTTCCGACTACAAACGGCTGGGTCCTCTCGTTCTCTACCTTGGAATTCAAGATGCCAGTCCCCGGTAGTCAATCCACAGTCCTCAAATGCTTCACGTGGTTTATCTAAAACCTCCACAAACACCTCCACAATCTCTCCACCTTGGGGATCAAGATGCCAATCTCCTATGGTGACCTTGAATTCAGACAATTCCGCTCGATCATCACTTCCTTCCTCCAGACCAACCACCGCATTCGCACCTCCCTGTTCCCCTCCTTGGAGTCCGAGGTGCCAATCGCCGATGATGAGCCACACTGTCCACCCTTCCAAACTCTCCAAAACACCCACCACGACCTCCCCGGTCTCACCACCTTGGGGCTCACGCTCACAATCTCCTGCACTTTCTCATACTAGTTTGTCTATCCCCTCTTTTCGCCGACTATCCGTATCCTCCACCTCCTCTCCTGTTACCCTAACCAAGGACAGCCGTTGCATGTCCCCGATCAATAATCATTTAGACTCCAAAGCCAACCACCGACTTCTGGCAAAGAACATCATTAACGCAGCCAAACGTAAAAACAGCCCATCTCCAGGTGCACTGAGCAGTCACAGCTTGCCAATCTCACCTGTGGGATATTTGCACCACGGATATGACTACAAAGCCTTCCCGTCACGACCGCTGGGAAGCCAATCTCCGACCTTCACCAGTCCCCCGGCAACTCCGACAATCTGTTCTCCCGTGAGGTTCTACAACGCACGCTCTCTGACTGACTCTGATGCGTCCGTCGAGTCTGAGGACTCTGGCCTGCGCTCACCTGGCGTGCATTCTTACAACACCTGTCCCCGTGGTTGGGGTGGCAGTCTGAGGGTGAAAAAAAGCACCATCTCAACTGACCTGTGAAGGAGTCACGATTAGGAGTTCTTTAACATGGTAAACAGAGACCGAAGCCATCAAAATTCATAATCAGTATTGGGATTAACGCGTTACAAAGGAAGGCGTTCCTGGAACGCAACTGCTTTTCTCTGTAATGTGTACTCTAATGCGTCGTTACAACATGGAGCGTTACTGCATTTCTCCTGGATAATAAATTGCCACATCCTCTGTATCCCCAGTATCAATGGATGGGCATGTTTACATTTAACTACAAAGTACACCTGAATACAGTTATGGTGGTGCAGTCTCAAGCACAAAGTATGAGAACGCTGAATTTCTCCTTACGGAGATATTCTCCCTCCCTTATATACTTGCTTCTAAGCCAAATTTACGACAATAAAGAAGCGTCAGCTTCTATGTACATTTAAGGTTGTGTGTCACATGTAGCAAATGGTAAGCAGGATGGATGCTGAGGCTTATACAGGAAAGACAAACACACTCAATCAATGCGGCGAAAGTAAGAACATAATTTACGGTGAATGTGTGCTAAATTTCAGTGCTTTTATTTGTAAAATGTGTTGTACAGTAGCCAGAAATTGAGAAAGAGATCTTCGAATGATTGACACAAAATAGATATGGAGTGTCTCAGCAAAGTGTTCGTTTGCAAACTCTCAAGATTTCCATAAGTCAATAAATACGAAGGATTCACTGCTTCCATAGCTTTGTGTACACATTTTCTTCTATTCCTTTTAATATGTGGCTATTTCAAGGCAATTTTAGGGCGTCGGTTTCTAACGAGACAGTTACTTTCAGTGTAATGCGCTACTTTTTGGTGTCAGTAATCTGGAGGGTAACTAAGTTACATTTCGATTGAAGTAACCAGTAAACTGTAACTCATTACTCATAATGCATAATACAATTAGTACCAAGTGTGACTTCTGGCCTCACATTGACAAGAACAAGCTTTTTACATCAACGATTGCAGTGGCTTAGAAGCTTCAGGCATACCAAAAATGCTAATTAACCAAAGATTGTTTTTTTTTTTTTTTTTTTACTTCACTTTGAATGAATGTTATACTTAACAGTCTCACAACAAGCAGACCAGCTTTCTTGGCTCATTTGCAATGATTGAGTATTACGTTTTGAATGTTATAATCAATGTTTACAGGTCCAAAAACACACTTTTAAACCATTCCTTTTTCAATGAGAGGCACATCGATTATTTACGCTTAATCTACTATGCAACACAAATACTATGTGTAGATGCAGTCAGTAACTCCAGCCCGGGGGCCAATTGCTGCCCCTTAGGATGATAGTTTGAGACCCCCACCTTGATATGAATGTTAAAGGGACCCCGTGTATCATTTGACGAATAGATAATGCTGTATTCTGTCATGCATGTGAAAACGAGTGCTAAAAAGCACAAGGAGGAATAACAACCGTGGAGACTCAAAGTGACAATAAATCACCATTTTTATTTTGCCCAGCCTTTCCGTAGCAGCAAGATGACAATCATGTTAGGTCTCTCTAAGTGAGGTTCACGTTATGTAAAATAAATGCAAATTTCTCGACTTACAATTATTATAGATAAGGCATGTTTATATGTTTGTATTATCTATTTTAGATAAATGTTCTGTATTTTAATGAATTACATTTTTACCACTAGGAGGCACTGTCCTGTTTAAGTGCAGCCCTAGACAATTGGGGATTAATTTATTGCTCATAATTTTTTTAATTTTTAGATCTTAAGGAATTTAAAAAAACATATTCAACAGTGCAAGGTTTTTAACAGACCTTTTGTTTTTAATGGACAACCTAATTTGGCCCCAAACTCAACTACACCCTAGGTTTGGTGGCCCCCCCAGAAAATTGAGTTTGAGACCCCTGCAATAACCCTCTCGGATTAAAAAAAATCACGCGTTGAGAGCACAATACAACACATAAAAAAGCACTTTTTCAAAATCTGAAATAATATTCTAGATTACCTTTAAATGGCTCATCCTAACGCGTAGCAGAAACCAGATTTGAAACCAAATATTGACTGCATGTAAACATAGTACATGTGAATCGTTAATCGCACAATCACAAATTGCTGAAGTGTACACTACTGTTTAAAAGTTTGGGGTCGCATATATATGTCCTTATTTTTGAAGGAAAATTACTGACTTTCCTTTGGGCTAGTTGAGTAATAGACTGAACCATTTGTGGGTGTGATTAAACTTTCAGACAGAGGGAACTTTTGTGTGAAACCAGAAAATCTATTCTTGTTCTGAGAAATGAAGGCTATTCAATGTGAAAAATTGTCAGGAAACTGAAGATCTCCTGCAACGGTGTGTACTACTCCCATCAGAGAACAGCACAAACCGGATCTAACCAGAGTAGAAAAGAAGTGGGAGGCACAACTATACAAGAGGACAAGTAAATTAGAGTTTCTTGTGAGAGAAATAGACACCTTACCGGTTCTCAACCAGCAGCTTGGTTAAATACAGTAGTACCTACAAACAGCAGTGTCAACATCTGAGACTGGCAAACAAAAGAAAGATAGTTATAGGCACAGAAACACACATTGCTCAACTCATTAGATGAATAAAACTGTGACTTTTTTTAATCGAAAAACACCAAATTGGCTGTGTGACCCCAAACTTTTGAACAGTAGATGATGTCAAAAATGATATTTCACAGCAAGGCGTATTGCAATTTTTAGTGCAATATTCAGCGAAACATAGTGTATTTAGATACTGTTTGCTTTCGAATGCATTTACTGAAATGAATGTAAACTTCACAAGGATGCAGAAAATTGTATGTGATGTGCTCTTGTTACACTCAAATAATTAAATGCTTTATATGAGATTTCAAAGATGTGTGTGACTTTACAATGGTTGGGCCTGAGACTAAATGTCATCCTTTTTTGGGGTGACATCCAGTGTTCCCTCTAAGCTGCGTGCGTGCGCAATCGCGCACTGCCTGCACATTCTCAGCGCACAAGAAAATCTAGCCAGCACAATGTTCCCTCTCAGCTGCGTGTGTGAGTTTTTCGAGTTTTTCGAGAACCGGCTTCTTCAGCTCGGCTCACTAAAAGGAACCGGCTCTTTTGGGTCCTCAACGGCTCTTCAGGTTGTTTTTGCTTCTTTCATCCCTATATGACCAAATATTATATAAAATTGGGCACAAAATTACTTAAAGGAAGGGGTAATAGAACAAAAAAGAAAAAAATACCAAAATGAAAAAGTAGTGAAAAGCTGAGAAAAAAGAAACAAAAGGAAGAGAAAAACTAAAGAAAATTTCAGAAAAAAGCAAGAAAAAAGAAAAGAAAGAAACAAAGGAAAAAAGGAAATAGAGAACGAAAAGAAAAAAGTAACAGCTAGGAAAAAATAAACACAATGACATTTTTTAAAAGGGATTTTAAAAAAAATATAGAAAAAACAGGGAAAAGAAGAAAAAGTTTGTGTTGCATTCAAATAATTTCCAATTATACCAAGTCAATCTTGTTGCGAACATTGCACTTCCACTAAAAAAATGTGATTAAATACAGTTGTGTATCGTGCAACCGACTTTCCAAAATGTTAGTATTATGCGACAAAAGATACCAGGAAAAAAAAATGGAAATCTTGTGAAAGAATTGTTGTAAAAACAGATGACGTTTGTAGGCCGTACAACCTTTGCAATAATACATTAGTCAGCCATGCAAGGCGCCTACCTGCTTATTGGGGGCATAGGGATTCAGTGTCTTGCCCAAAGACACTTCAACATATAACACGGAGAAGCCGGGAATCAAACCTGCAACCTCTTGATCTCAAAGTACTGTATACAAACATTCCATATGCAATGAGTGAATAACATAAACCTTCTTTTGCCCCAGCCAACAATCTTAAACATTGATCCTGAGAGAGAAACTTTTACCAAAACTGCAAGATTTCAGTCCTTAACAATGTGTTAAGAACTTTTTACCTTGAGCTCAGTTTTATTACTCATGTCAAAAAACGGCAGGTGAATGGTTAGCGCGCAGCCCCACGGTGCGGAGGTTCAGAGTTCAAGTCCAGTTATCTTAGCCTGGACTTTCATGTTCTCCCCATGCCTCCCACTTTCCCAAAACATGCATGTCAGGTTAATTGGCCGGTCCAAATTGTCCCTAGGTTTGTATGAGCGAGTGAGTTTTCTGTCCCTGAGTGCCCTGCAACTGGCTGACAACCAGTTCAGGGGGTCCCCTGGCCACTGCCAGAAGATAGCTAGGATGGGCTCCAGCACCCCCGCAACCCTACTGAGGATGAGCACTGCGGATATCAAAAATATAACTACGATTGTTGTTCAGTTATATGAAGAATTCTCTCTCAGACAAACATGATGCATGCTTTTATTTGCTCCTGTTTAGACTATTTTAATTCCCTGCTCTCCGGTCTCTCCAAAAAGAACATTGCTATCCTGCAGCTTTTGCAAAAATCATTAGTGAGTGTGGTTACGGCATTCTTTAAATTGCTGCATTGGCTTGCCGTGCCTTTCGGGATCAATTTAAAGGTGCTTTATCTACCGTATTTATTCGTGTATAATGTATTTTACCTGAGAAAAGAACTCAAAGTTTGGGTGCGCGTGATACACACACCGTATTTGTGCAATAATTGAAAATATCACTGACCTCAATCGCAAATCATTCCATTTAATGGGATGCATCAAACCTAACAAATGCACCACAAGTAATATAGATGACAAAACAAAAGGCTTTAGATTTTATTTCATTAATCACACACTTTTTATTCACCGTACAAGAGAGGAATGTACTGTATGAGGATGGAGAAAACAGAAAGTCGTCCTGTAATAAAAAATAAATCAAGGCAGAAAGCACGTCAAGGGAAAAAAACTCTTTGATTTAGCGGATGATGAATCATAATTTGACACGAAATAAATACATTGGAAATTTTCTGTTGGTATTGTGTTTATAGTTTAGAATGTCAAGAAAATATTTTAATCAACAACGTTTGTCACTTATAATGCTTCAAGCTAGAAAAAAATGAAAAATTTATCATTTTTAATAAAATATTAGGGTAAGCGAGTGTGTTATACATGAATAAATACAATCCTTTTTAAATGTCTTGGGCCATCTTATCTGTCTGATCAGTGTTTATTTGATATATATTCATAAAGCACTTGCAACAATCAATTGTACACACAAATCAATCCAATGCCTTTCATGCCCATTCGAAGACTTCATGTTTTGCTCGTCTTTTGCTCACTTTTTGGCATATATCTGTCACGACCAGAACGGAGACAGGACCCACTCGTGTAACGTTTCTCACAGTTTTATTGGGAAGAAGGGAAAGGAGTGCACACACGATCTGGAGATCGCTGGTCTCGGGGTGTAGGTTGCTCAGACGCGGAAGTGGGACTTCCATGGCGAGCGATGGTGGTGTCGAGAGCGGAAAAGAATGGGTCAGTAGCCGGGGTGGAACAGCAAAAACGTGGTCGATGTCAGAAAATGGATCGTTATTCGGCACGGGAGAACAGACGTGGTCGAGATCAAAACAGGTCGTAATTCGGGACGGGAGAGCAGACGTGGTCGAGATCAAATAGATCGTAGTGGGGAAAAAAACAGGAGCAAAAACACAGGACGGACGAAAAAGGGCTTGCCATGTAAAAACGGAGATTCGCAGACGGACCGACATAAGGGGACTGACATGACAGAGTTTAAATACTGACAGGGAGCCAATCTGTCAACAAACTGCAGCTGGCGCCCACGGGCGGGGCCATTTGGGCGCCATGACAACCGTGACAGAAGCTGGCGGCACACGGCGGGGGCCAATTGGGCGCCATGGCAACCGTGACAATATCCCGTATTGTAATTTAAAAAGGGTTTGGCGCTACTCATTGGTAGGTATCAAGCCTCTGATTTCAGTATGATAAATAGCCATTAGATGGCAGGAGTAGCTTTAATCAGATCTTTGTCCACACGTCGAGGAAGCCACTACCTATATCCGGCAAATGAGTGTGTGTAGGCGGCCCATGTCGCGGGTAGGCATAATGAGACAGTGTGGTGAGATTCGTGAAGCATGGATAAAGACTGGCAGTTTTTCAACTGAACTTTTTTCCTTTTTTAAAAAAGATGACAAAGTCCCATGATCATTGTCTGGTCAGAGAGGGATGATGTTTCGTGCACGCCTGCAGGAACGCAATCACCCAAAGGAACGCGATCAGCATGGTGACCGACATCGTGCGATCAATTCACCAGAAACACGAAAAGTTCTTGCAAAGATCATGAAATGTTCATGCATTAGTTCAGTGTTCTTGCAATAAACTGTCATTTTGCAAGCAAAGTTCACTTGTGTTGTTTATGGAATGCATTGTTTAAATATTGTAAGCATCGCAAATGCAAGAAAAAGCGAGAAAGGAAAGTTCTGTTTGGAATCCCTTCAACTCTTGTTCACTAAACAGTTGTCCATGCAAGAATTTTTTTTTCTACAAAAAGAAGAGGGTTGAAGCTTTCTTTTGACATATCCTATGCTAGTCAAGTCATATTTATTTGTATAGCCCCTAATAACAAGGAGTCTCGCAGACCACTGCAAACTACTGTCACGAACCAGGAATGGAGACAGGACCCACTAGCGCTCGTTTTCTCAGTTTTTATTGATAAGAGGGAGAGAAAGGCTTGCTTCCACGATCCGCGGATCGACGAACACGGGTAGCAGGTGGCAGGAACGCGGAAGTGGTACTTCCGTGTCGAGCGAGGAGGATCAGAGACAGGCGGGAATAGCGAGTCGTTGGCCGGGGCCGGAGATCAAAGTCGGTGTCGAGTTTGTAAACGAGGTCGGTAGCAGGAGGCAGGCAGATAACGGGACAAGACAGGTCAGGTAACAGGCAGGCAGAACGGGGCAAAGTCAGGTCCGGAAACAGGTTGGCAACGAAGGTCAGGCAGGGATAAACAGGGCAGGAACGGAGTCGGACGAAAAGGCTTACTGAGCTGGTGGCAACAGTTCGCATAACGATCTTACGGCTTCCTCTTGGAAGCCGGGGGTTTAAAAAGAGAGCAACAGCCAATCAGCTGTCCGGGCTGTAGGCAGGTGGGCTCAATCAGCCTTCAGGTCTTCAAAAATAAGTCAAAATGGCCAAAACTGGCTGCCACTTGCTCCTCCAATTTGAGAAAACGCCTGGCATTGAATGAGTTAATCAGCAATTTCATTCGCACTTGTGTAACTTTTTATTTCACCCCGATTAAAAATGAGTGATTCAGCCTTGGCAGTCTCAAAAAATGATGTCTGGCCAATGGAGTTAACTGCCAAATGGGTTGTGTCCTTCAAATCAACACCTTGTGGTTTCTGCCTGCGTCCTGAAAGCTACAGTATCTCACACCATGAGTCAGCAAGCGCCACACATTAGCAACTTGTGTTTTCTGAGAGGCACAGACACCTGCTGGGTGTTGACCTTCTACGGGATTAAAGATATCGCTGTCAATGGATTGCTTTCGTCAGGACTCTGGACAGGCCGAGAACTGCTGACACTCGTAATTTGGACTTTTGCGAGCAGTTCTTTTTGGGCGACTCTGTAATTATGCGATCGCCTTTCGAAGTAACTCATATTCAATACATGCACGACGTCTAGAAAACAAATAAATAATAAAGTAGTGAGTCCGGTGACGTGCAGTGAGGTACTGTCTGGTGAAGCCCAGACAGATTCACCAATAAATAAGCCTACATTTTACTTGTAATTAGATAGATAGATAGATAGATAGATAGATAGATAGATAGATAGATAGATAGATAGATAGATAGATAGATAGATAGATAGATAGATAGATAGATAGATAGATAGATAGATAGATAGATAGATAGATAGATAGATAGATAGATAGATAGATAGGTAGGTAGGTAGGTAGGTAGGTAGGTAGGTAGGTAGGTAGGTAGGTAGGTAGGTAGGTAGGTAGGTAGGTAGGTAGGTAGGTAGGTAGGTAGGTAGGTAGGTAGGTAGGTAGGTAGGTAGGTAGGTAGGTAGGTAGGTAGGTAGGTAGGTAGGTAGGTAGGTAGGTAGGTAGGTAGGTAGGTAGGTAGGTAGGTAGGTAGGTAGGTAGGTAGGTAGGTAGGTAGGTAGATAGATAGATAGATAGATAGATAGATAGATAGATAGATAGATAGATAGATAGATAGATAGATAGATAGATAGATAGATAGATAGATAGATAGATAGATAGATAGATAGATAGATACTTTATTCATCCCCGCAGGGAAATTCACATTTCCAGCAGCATCCCTGCGCTGAGAATACAGCAATAAAGCAAAAAGAATACAATATACAAATACCCAATGTGACGTGCTAATACCCACTGTAGCCTGTTATATAGAGTATCTAGATAGTGCTACACAGAATACACATTGCAATAAAATACGGTAATATGCAATGTGGGGGTTGTGGTTTAATGTGGGCCTTTACTCCGCCGGGTGGAGTTAAAGAGCCTCATGGCATGAGGAAGAAAAGATCTCTTCAGTCTGTCCGTGGTACAAGACAGTGACAGCAGTCTGTCGCTGAAGCTGCTCTTCTGTCTGGATATAATGCTGTGTAGTGGATGTAATGAATTGTCCATGATTGACCGCAGCTTTTTCAGTGCCCGTCTCTCAGCTACTGTTGTCAGGCTGTCCAGCTCTGTGCCTACAACAGAGCCCGCTTTCCTCGCCAGTATATTGAGACGAGAGGCATCCTTCTTTATGACGCTGCCTCCCCAACACGCTGCCGCATAGAAGAGGGCGCTTGCCACACCTGTCTCATAGAAAAAAAATGTAGGAGCTTTTTGCAGATGTTGAAGGATTGGCAGAGCATGCCCGCAATATAAAAACTGTAGCATAGGAAAAAACAACATTCTATTGTCTTAACTTATAAATGAAGTCTTTGCACTGCTACTTTTGAATAAAAGATACGTAATCCTCCATTATGAAAACAACTTGCAAATCAATGAGAAAATAATAACTGGATGGCTTGACCTGCTGTTAACTTGCTAATGCTAAGAGTTATTTGATTCTGAGGTGTGCACTGCACCCTTGGTATCACTATTGCCCTCTGCCATGAGGCCAAAGAATTGCATGCCTCACTCAGCACAATACTACATTACAGAGAAATCGTACTTGTCATGACCAGAACGGAAACAGGACCCAATTGCGTTACGTTTCTCACAAGTTTTATCAAAGGAAAAAGGAAGGGCTGCGCCCACGATCCGGCGTTCGCTAGGCGCGGAAAGCAAGTCGCTCTCTGATCAGATTGTGATCCAAACACGGAAGTGGATCTTCTGTAGCGAGCGATGGCGGTGTCAAGGACGGAAAAACAGGTCGATAGCCAGGACAGGAGAGTTAAAAACGTGGTCAGGGTCAGAAACGTGTCGTAAGCTGGGACGGGAGAGCAGACGTGGTTCGGGATCAAAATGGGTCTTAGCCGGAGACAGACGGGAGCAAAAACGGGACAGGTGGGAGTCAGGGTGGAAAAAGGCTTGCCTAGTATACACTGAGGTTTGCAGACGGACTGACAACAGGGGATTGACAGGACAGAGTTCAAACCCGTGACGATTGGCGCCGAATGAGAGGGCACAGATGAGTCCCATCAGTAATCATGACAGTACTAATCATATTCACAGTTTAGTGTGAAAATCCTTTGATTTTGAAAAAGAAAATCTCAAAATTGTGAAGTTAAATGAGAAAGACGTTTAACACTGATTACTCTAACCCTTTAATGTGTTTTTAATTTTATATTTTCAATTATGACAAGTGAGGCAGGGCCAAGGAAAGCCATGTTAATGTATTTCGCTACATACCAGCTTGTTTTAATTATGTTGCAAAGAAAAACAACATTTTAAAGACCAATCGAGGTTCTTAAAAAAAACTCATAAGGTGTAAATTGCTTCCAATGGGCCCTGCCCGTAAACCATGTCTTAAAAAAAGTTTTAGTGCAGACTTGAGATAGTTAATTCAATTTAACTTGGGCCATTATAAGCTCCCAAGGCAATTTATAGCCCCTTAATAATTATCAAATGGATCTGCTTGGAATAATTAGACACGGCGGAAAAGCTCCAATCTGCCACTCTCAGTTAGCCAAGTAGGAATATAACCTGCATACGAAAAACGTATAAATGGTTCTCAGGCCCACTGGCGTCTATTTTAATTTGAAAGTTGTTGACCTACCTCGTCCCTTGCTTTGCCAAAATGTCAGCCCCCCAGTTTCAAAATTCACATTCATCTCAGGTTCCCAGACTGCCACCTGTAGGATTTAAGCAGAAATTCAAACACATCAGTTTTTTTTTTTCATTTCGAACGATCACTTGGGGTGACATGGAAGAACACTTGTTTGAAAAGGTATACATTGGTTTAGAATAGAATAGAATAGACCTTTATTGTCATTGTTACAAAATGGGTTAACATATTGTGACAACGAAATTGGGCATGACACTCCAGTTTCACACATTCACAGTGAGGTAAAAAAGCCAAGAAGATAAAGGAACAGAGAAGATAAGGTTATAAAACAAGGAGGATACAGGAGGTATATAGTTATAATTTACACAATATTTACACAAGAAATGTCGGCATGTAGGATCTAACATACAGTTTGGTATCGTAATGGTTTGTGCAATTATGCATTTGGTGCAAAAATAGTCATCATAGTGCAAAAAAATAGTCAACATACTATCTTCTTGGTGAATATTATTTTGGGTGAATATTTAAAAAAAACATTGTCGACTATAATTTGCAGCGAAGTTGAACTGCGCTGAATTTGGATTTGGAAAATGTAAATAGTTGTTGTTAATATTGTATTTCTTTCTTTCTGCTCATCAAGATGCAGAGTTAAATTAATTTAAAACCCTCAACTTCACAATACAGTTTAACTGAAAGGGAAAAAGGGCTGAGGTAAGAAAGAAGAGCCGTCCCCTTAAGTGTCTGGACAGTTTTCACATTAGCATATTCAAAAGACAGAGCGATCGTTTATTTTAAAAAAGTATTATAAGAATAAGATAATTAAATTTGTGTATATCATATTGAATTCACTCTAATGCAGGGGTGTCAAATTCAGGATAAAAAGAAGAAAAAATACCTTTCATCAAGTTGGACAAGTAGATTAAGGAGGAATAAAGAAAGAAAAAGAACGAAAAAAGACGAAGGGAGGGAAAGAGATATCTAAAGAAAGAGAAAAATAGGTGAAGAAAGGGGATGAGAGAGAAAGAAAGTGAGAGAAAAATAAAGAGATAAGTAGAAAGAAAGAAGGAGAGAGAAAAGAAATATATAAAGAGAAAACTAAAGAGAAAAAAAAGGAAAGAGATAAAAAGAGAGATTACGAGAGAGAGAGAGAGAGAGAGAGAGAGAGAGAGAGAGAGAAAAGAGCTTTGAAAAAAAATAGTTAGAAAAAGAGAAGAGAGCCAAAGAGATAAAAAAAAGGAAGAGAGAAAAAAAGAATGAGAAAAGATGAAAAAGAGACAGAGAGAGAAATAGAAGAAAGAGTGAAAGAAAGAGAAATATAAAGCTGCAGTTGCTTTGTGAGTGGTGCCTGGCTTTGGCGACATCAAGTGGACATATTTAAAAATGCAACTGTTCCAGACCGCATTTTTGACACCCCAGCCTTAATGGGACACTGTATTATTGGTGGTAAAAAAAGAAAAAAAGAAAAACTTTTATTCAAATAAATCATAAAAAATATTCATTTTAGTAACAAGCAAAAAAAATAAACAAACTATCATGCAAATTTACATTTTTAAAATACTTGTTAAGCCAAGAAATGTGTATTTCTTTAACATCCAGCTCACCTAGAAGAAGCTGTCATGACTGTCCGCCATCTTGCTGCTACAGGTACTCAGGATAAAAAACGTTTAAAATGGTTGGCTAAACAAACGAAAGAAAACTGGTGCAGTTTGGTCCCTTTGAGAAAAGTAGTGTAATGACATTTGGCTGCCAAGATTTCCGAACAAAAACTATGTTTGTAGGCGTAAACGCGATGGACATTGCACACAATAATTACATGCCAACAGGAGCCACAAATCGAACCTATTCCAGTTGTTTTCATTCAAACGGGGAAAATAGTAGGAACTCATTTTAAAGGCAGAGAACCATTTGAGACACAAGAGGCTGCTCTTGGGGACATGACGGCTTAAGTGAGGTCAGCAGCAACGTTCTGAGTGCTTGGAATCAATAACAGGCTGCTACAACAGACATTTTCTTCACACTTTCACAGTTAGATGGAAACGGTTTACACAGAACTGCAGGACCGGCCCCAGCCTTCATAGGGCCCTAAGCAAAAGTAGACTTGGGGCCACTGCTCGCACATTCTCAGCGCACAAGAAAATCTAGCCAGCGCACAAAAATGAGGGCTCAAAATTACTAATTAAGAAGCGACTTAAGTCAAAGTTACACTGCATGAAAGTAAAAATACACGGGTTCCCCTGACGTTGTGTCCTAAATGCGGTATTTTGAAGTCGATTCGAAGGAGAACGAAGTTGAGTAAAGTTAGTAGAGTTTGTCAGGGAACCGGCTTCTTCGGCTCGGCTCACTAAATGGAACCGGCTCTTTCGGGTCCTAAACGGCTCTTCGGGTTGTTTTTGCTTCTTTCATCCCAACATGACCAAATATTATGTAAAATTATGCACAAAATGACGTAAAGGAAGGGGGGAATAGAACAAAAAAAGAAAAAAATACCAAAATGAAAAAGTAGTGAAAAGCTGAGAAAAAAATAAACAAAAGGAAGAGAAAAGGAAGGAAAAATTTAGAAAAAAAGACAGAAAAAAAGAAGTGTAAGATTATTTTGTATTTTGTAAGGGAAAATACGACAATTTGTAAGGGCATGGAGCCCTGGAGCTTGACAGGTAAGTGATTATAGTATTTTGGTAGTATTAGTGTAGTATTGTTTATTTTATTGTTGTACAAGCTCTGCTGTATTTTGTAGTATTTCCATATAAGAATGTAAAAATGTTACATGGCATGAGTATTTTTTGTATTGCAGGGTTACTGTAGTTTTATTTTTGTAGTATTTTTGTGATATTTCCATAGGATCATTTTTTTAGTACCGCTATAGGTGTAATTTGCAGTATTTCTGTTGTAAACCTCTTGTAGAAGTATTTTTGTAGTAATATTTCTCTATTTGTTTTTTTATCATAGCATTAGGTATTGTTTTTTTTTAGTATTTCAACAGAAATATAATTGATGTATTTGCAAAGCAGTATTTTATTTCCATCGTAGTATTTTTGTAGTAATTCCATCATAGTATTTTTTTCTTATTTCTTTTGTATTTTTGTAATATCATTGTAGTCTTTTTGCAGTATTTTGTAGTATAGCATTACTTTAGTAGTATTTTTGAATTTTTGACAAATGCCACCTTTAATGGATTAAGGTCTCTTTACTAGAAGGAGGAGCTTAACTTATTCAATTCCATAATAAATAAATGTTTGCAAAAGCATTGTCCCTTAGTGTCAAACTGTAAAATATATATTTTTACCGTTTTATTTGAATTATAAAGGTTTTGGTGCTTTCTCATTGGTAAGTATCAAGCCTCTGGGAATGATTTAAGTATGACAAATCACCATTAGATGGCAGGAGTGGCTTTGAGGGAACCCACTTTCTATATCCGGCAAATGATAATGTGTATGTGGCCCTATGTGGCGAGCATGAGTCACGAGACATTGGCAGATACTGGCAGCTAACTCTTCAAAAGAGCTTTTTTCTTTCAAAAAAAGATGACAAAGTCTCAGCGTCATGGTTTGGTCAGAGAGGGATGATGTTCCGTGCACGTCTGCAGGAACGCGGTCGCCCGGGGGAACGCAATCGTCATGGTGACTGAGATTGTGTCATCAATTTACCAGAAACATTAGGCGCTGCAAAGTCCTTGCAAAGTTAATGCATCCCTTCAGTGTTTATGCAGTAAAATGTTAATTTGCAAGCACAGTGCCCATGCGTTGTTTATGGAAACCATTGTTTAGATATTGGAGGCATCACAAATGCAAAAAAAAACATCTACCAAAGTGCAAGTTCTACTTGAAATGCATCGTTTCACATAAGGCTGTTTTTTTCAAAAGTTCTCTAGGAAACTAGTCCATCCATTATCTGCACCGCTTATCCTCATTAGGGTCGTGGGCAATGTTCCCTCTAAGCTGCGCGCGTGTGCAATCGCGCACTGCCCGCACATTCTCAGCGCACAAGAAAATCTAGCCAGCGCAATGTTCCCTCTAAGCGTGTGTGTGCAATTGTGCACTACTCATAGCTTTTCCGTGCACAAGAAAATCTAGCCAGCGCACAAAAATCAGGGCTCGAAATTGCTAATTAAGAAGCGAATTAAGTCAAAGTTACAGTGCATGAAGGTAAAAATACACGGGTTTCCCTCAAGCTGTTTTCCAAATGCGGTATTTTGAAGTCAAGGTTGAAGTAGAACGAAGTTGAGTAAAGTCAGTAGAGTTTTTCAAGAACCGGCTTCTTCGGCTCGGGTCACTAAAATGAACTGGCTCTTTTGGGTCCCAAACGGCTCTTCAGGTTGTTTTTGCTTCTTTAATGCCTACATGACCAAATATGATGTAAAATTGTGCACAAAATGACTCAAAGGAAGGGAGGGAAATAGAACAAAAAAGCCAGAAAAAAAGAAAAGAAAGAAACAAAGAAAAAAAAATAGAGAAGAAAAAGAAAAAAGTGACAGCTAGGAAAAAATAAACACAATGAGATTTTCTTTAAATGAATTTTAAAAAAGGAGAAAAAAACAGGGAAAAAAAAGAAAAAGTTTGTGTTGCATTCAAATAATTTCCAATTATATCAAGTGAATCTTGTTGCCAACATTGTACTTCCACAAAAAAATGTGATTAAATACAGTTGTGTATCGTGCAACCGACTAAATAAGCCCCCAGAAATGTTGGTATTATGCCACAAAAGATACCAGAAAAAAAAAAAGAAATGAAAGAATTGTAAAAACAAATGACGTTTGTAGGCAATCGTACATGAGTCAATTCATTCAAAAGTGAAAAATGATTTTGCATTGCCGGAAACTCAGCAAAATGTAACTTGATGTCAAGTTTTGGACATGTTTGATAATGACTTAGTTGCCACACTTGGGATTGCTGTTGTTCACTGTTGTTTCAAGCGTTGCTCACTGACTTTATGTGAACACTCAGACCCGTGGAAAATTACAGGGAACATTGGTCGCGGGGGTGCTGGAGCCCATCCTAGTCATCTTCGGGCAGTGGACACCCTCAACTGGTTGCCAGCCAGTTAGGCAGGGCACACAGAGACAGACAACTCACTCGCTCATTCAAGACTAGGGACAATTTGGACCGGCCAATCCACCTGAAATGCATGTCTTTGGAATGTGGGAGGAAACCGGAGTGCCCGGAGGAAACCCACACAAGCACGGGAAGAACATACAAACTCCGCACAGGAAGTCTGGTAGCTGGATTTGAACCCATGACCTCAGAACTGTGCCGCACACGTGCTAACAACTGCGCCGCCTAGAAGACTAGTCTTTTTTTTTTTTAATAAACTTAGCGACGTTCAACTCTTGTTTACCGAACAATAGTAAAACCTAAAAACATCCTTTTTTCTAATAAAAGAGAAAAACGTCTGGCATTGAACGAGTTAATAATAAACACTGCCCCTTTAAGCTAATATCAAACTTTTTCTAACACAAAGTGGATTGTATGAAAACATATATGTGGCGAATAAAAATCATTTTGAACCCCTAAACCTGAAATGAAAAGCAATTTTAGTAGAACGGTCTTTCATAAACCTCGAGGTTACCCTAACCTCCTTCTGTTGACGTATCTCACTTCAGCTTTCACTTCGACGACACTTGATGACGTTTAGTCCCGTTTCGAGGCTGACAATATCGGTACTTTATAAATGTCTTAAATTGAATGTCCTCTATCAAATGTAGGTTTAATTGCGGAATTACATACTCGACAATGCCAGCGAACGCCATGCGAACGACTACCGGGACCGGTTTATTTTGCTTTTAGCAAAACATGCTAATGAAGAAAGTTGTGAGCTAGTTAGCCTAGCGTGCTAATCGTCAACACGACGGAGGCTAATAATGAGCGTAGCTTACGAGTCCGCCGTGGTAGCAAAGCGAATTTTGTTTTCTTATGGAGCGAGTTAACCTTCACTTGGCGTGTTTAGCAACTACAGTTTTGCTCGAGTTTATTCCGCTGCGGACGTAGTAGTTCCTTAGCTCGCTAGTAAGTTCCCCCTTGCCTTTGGAAGAATGAGCAGAAAATACAGATACAAAGAAGCAGAAGTCAGCTGCTGCGTCAAATACTTTTTGTTTGGATTCAATATTATATTTTGGGTAAGTATTTGAAATCATTTTTTGTGCATCGTATTCTTTAGCAAAGTGTTGTTACATTTTGAATCAGCCTTGGGAAACCAATCGTTTTTTGCTCTTATTTTCAGTCTACAACCACTAACCTGTACATATCACCTATACTATATTCTTAAAATGTCATAGTATCCTTTAAACCTATCACACATTTCTCCTTGATTTCCCAACAGTACATAACGCTGTAATTAAAGAAAATTCTCTTCTGACGTCCATGCCCGAAATGACGCCCTTATAGTTGACAAACACAAGCTCTAAAAAAGCACTTGTATTTGTTACCTATCCGAATATTATTCCTATGGGTTTTTTGGAGTCTTTTTACACGTTCATCCTTTAGTGCCACGTCAAATATCGTCGTAAACAATCTACACTACGTTGTAATCAATAAGACTAAAGACAATTCCATTCTTACCAAGTTTCATGCTCAATATGACGCCTTTACAGTACATTGGTTAACTGCTGTTAAAAGTGTCAATACAAATTGCTCAAACCTCATATTGTTAGAACATGATATAAGGAAATTGTGAATGTTAAAAGTGTCGATAATAACTCATATTGTTGGGATATGATATAACGAAATTGCTTAATTGATGTTGAAAATGTCAGAAAAAATTGTTAAAAGGTCATATTGTCAGATATAACAAAATTGTGAATATGCTTGAACCTCTCATTGTTTGCTGATGTTGGTGTCAATGGATTTGTTCGGACCAAAAAACAATCGCGGGACTTTGGCCTGGACAGATCTATTGACACTAACAAAGATGTTAAAAATGTCAGAAAAAAATGTTCAAACGTCATATTGCCAGACATAACGAAATTGTGAATATGCTTGATTGCTGTTAAGATTGTCGAGAAGGGTTGTTCAAACCTCACATTGTTTGTTTGCTGTTATTAGTGTCAATAAATTTGTTTAAACTCCGTAAACAAATATGAGTTCTTAAGAGTGCTTGTATTTGTTAACTATCTTAATATTATTATAATTTCTCTCGTCGTAAACAATCTACACCACGTTGTGATCAATGACAATGAAGACAATTTCATTGTGATTAAGTTCTATGCTTGATATGATGCCACAAATCACGGTTCACGGATCTCTCAAGCGCATGGGTTGTTGGGGCACCAATGAGGACACAACTCTGGACAGCCTTCACTGTTAACGGTCCCTGGCCTGTTCTTGGGTCGTGGCAAAGTTGGCACCAGTCCATTCCTTAAAGTTGTCGGCCCACTTCTTTTTCGGTCTTCCTCTCCTTCTGCCTCATTGGACTGAGCCCTGGAGAATTATCCTGGTCAGTCCTAATGATCTTGTGACGTGACCATACCACTGCGGTTTCCATCCTTGTATTGTCCAATGTGCCCTCTGATGGTGTTGCGCACCGTTTCGTTTGACACGTTGGTTAAGTACCTGATGCCTAAAAGTTTCCTGTAGCATCGCATATGATCTCCAAAAGAAAGATCTTGTCCATACAACCTATCCTAATATTATATTTGTTATTCTTATCCTTTGATTCTTCATGACATGTTAATCCTTAAGTGCCACGTCAAATGTCGTCGTATGCAATCAACAAAAATAAAGACAATTCAATTCTAAATAACTTCCATGCTCTATATGACGCTTTAACAAAAACAATCTTTTAAAAAAAGCACGTTTACATATTACCTATTCTAATATTCTTCTTATGTTGTTTTTAATCTTTTGAGTCTTTATTACACGTTCATCCTTGAATGCCAGGTCAAATCTCGTCGAAAACAATGTGCCCCACGTTGTAATCAAGAATGCAGCGAATTCTATTCTAACTATCTCCCCTGCTCGATACTATGCAAACGTAGTTTACAAATATAATCTCTAAAAAAAGCATTTGTGGACATTGCTTAGCATCATATTTCTTTATATTTTTTGATTTTTGAATTGAAATGTCTTTCTATTGTCATTGATTACAACGTCGTTAAAACGTAAGCAACATGATTAGACATGGCACTCCAGGGGAAACATGTTATGAAGACGTAAAAGGAAAAGAAAGACTGTAAAGATGAATAGGCAATGAAATATTTTCCATGTAGTGCTTAGAGACTGCCCTAAGTTATAATAATGGTACAATGTTTATGAATGAAACAGAATAGTCAATCGTAACAATAGTGCAACAAGAACAAGTGCAATCACACTCAGCAGCAACAATGGCATATATTTTCACACTTTTATTACACGTTCATCCTTGAGTGGCATTCAATCTTGTCGTAAACAATGTACATGGTTGTCATCAATGAGAATGAAGACTAACTTCCATGCTCAAAATGACTCCATTATAATCAACAAATATAATCTCTCAAAGAACACTGTGTAAGATGAAGAATATTTGTTTTTGATTCAGCCAGCCTACTGATACTTAATATTGTTGTGTTGCCATTTTTATTCCCAGTGTCCCCAAACCCTGTTTTCACAAATATGGTAGTTATGAAGTCAAAGGAGGTGTTTCTCATAAATGACCTTCTTTCATATTTAGTTATTTCAAGGTTAGATAATCTACATACTTTTTTGAATTGTTAACGTAGCTTGAGGAGATGTTACTCGGGTATTGGCCCTGCTCTTTTAGGTGTTATCTCCATCAGCCAGTCATCTGTTTGTGTCATCTTAACACCTCCTCTTTTTAAGCAGCCAAGTCACTATTTATCGCTTTTCAGCCGTTTGCAACTTTGCATGGACCCCCGTGTGACTGGCGCTATAGTGCATTGTTTGTATGACCCACGGAGTCTTCCCACACACATGCTTGGATACGGCCAGGCCTTCTTCTTTTCACGTGCCGCTTTCTCTCAGTCCACCACTATAGGGAATGGCCTCTGGGACTGCATTGTTTCTCACATCCACACCCATAAATGCACAAAGAGTGATGGTGAGAACGGACGACTAGGGGGAGCAATAGTCAGGCTGTCTTCTCTCATATATTTTGCTTGTGTCTGGCTCAGCAACAACATATGCAAACGATCTACCTTATTCCCATCATTTCTCCACCCACTTTTCTGTGTCCTCTAAACTTAGGGCTGAATAGAGATTAGGATACAACCATTAGTCGACGTTGTCGACGAAAGTAGGTAATGGAAATAATCGACATTGAATTCCATTGTCGACGATTGTCGCCAGACACCTTTTCCAGCAGAGTGAGTTATCATACATGATTATAATCACCGAGAGTTTCTCATGTGCAATAAGGTCTCTTTCAAGCGGTATCAAAAACACAGAAATAGCGCCGTCACCATCAAGTACGTATTTAAAGCTTTTATTAAAGTATCGAGCATTTTTGCCTGAATACGGCCAATAACAAAATACTTCCAAAGTTTGCAGAGCAAACCTTGCGTATAATGGGGGTAGCTCGGTGACATATTTAAAAAGCACGTCGGATAATTGTAAGGAAGAGAGTCTGACTTGCCTCAGTAATATTCAAGCCAGTATGGTTTCGACAACATGCATTGTCCATTTTATACGCGTCTATTTCAGACAGCTTCAGCATCTTTCCAGACTGTGCCCGGCAAAATTAAATTGAAATTAAATGCGTGCAGTCTGAAGAACAAATGTCAGTTGTTAAAACGTTACAAATGACAAACTTTACTTGTTGAACCCAATGATCTCAAACTCTTGAGAATCATAACGTACTTTTGGTACAGACTTTGCAGTTCAAAACTGAATGTACTTCAGAAAATGCACATACTATTCGTTTTATTTAGTGTTCTACTGCCTGTAATGAGACTGTTCTTGGTTCACAGGGATAAAAATGTTTACTTCATTTTCTTGTATTATTGATTTGCCTGTGCCTTAAAAATGGACAGAAGTTTACCTATGGTTTATGTCTCTAATGACCGAGCACTGCGCCTAATTTGTTTTGGATAAGGATTTTTTATTTTTGTACAAATCCTCTGTATTTTCAATGAAATATGTATTTTTCACCGTACCCATTTATTTTGTGTTTAATATCATTTTCCACACAATTAAATCAACTACATTCTAATTAATGAATATATATATATATATATATATATATATATATATATTATCCAATTTTTTCAATAGTTGGTGACTAGTCGACTATTAGAAGCAGCCCTAATTAGAGATAGCGTGAGCCTCATTTTAGGAAAAAAACCCAAATTCAATAGAGTTGAGTAATCAACGAGGAAGCCTTGAGTCATATGAGTAGTGTGTCGCAGCCTGTTATCTTCTCGTTTGACACAAGTCCGGAATCTACACTCTTGGTTAAGCAAGTCGCATCTCGATTTTTTTTCTTCCTGTTTGTCATCGCTAGAGGGTAGAGCATTGGTTTGCCCATTTGCCTAACATGCGAAAGGTCCCCCGTTCAAGACTGGGTGGAAACTTATGTTAGCCTGAAGAGAGATGGGCACCACCAGGCTGTACTTGCCAAAGACACACCAAAAGAAATGGTGCCACGACGGTTAAGGTCAAGGGATCCAACAAACCAATGGCAGCAAGATGTTTGTTGTCTTGTTGCACGAGCTGAGAAACCGAGCTTGTCCGACAAACCGATGCATTGTTGAATATACAGCAATGGGGGTTCATTCATTTAAAATCAGCCAATTTTATTTCTTGCTGTTCTCTTGTCAGCCTTGACAATGCTGCCTAAAATAAGACTATTATGCCCAAGAGTCTAAATATTGTGAGCAATAAAATCTTTTCTACATCGATTCTTCCAGCGCTCATGCATGTTCTGAGCTGACAGCCGAGCATTCTCTCACCGGGTAACAGAACGCATCCTGTCGTCCCTCAGAATAGAAACGTTTCTCACATCCACGTATTTAATCACATTTTCTGCTTGAGTTGCTAAAATGTTTGGAAGCTTGGTGTTATGCAATTAAAAGCATATTAAGCTCTAACTGGGTTGCCAAGGTACTCTGATGGAGACTGTGTGTTATTAGCTAGCTTCGACTATCAATACACGTGCCTCTTTGGCAATAAAGTGCTTATTGAGAAAAGTGTGGACGTAGTTACTGGACCTTCATTGTAATTTTTTTCTTGCAGTCAATTGTTTTTGAAGGGTATTCAATAGTGTTTTGTGTGGCTCAAGTTGAGATTGGATGATCATTGAAATTGATCCTTAAGGCGACAGCCTGGTGCTCAGTATTTTCGGGTTTATGTAAGATATATAAAGATTAACGCCTGATGATCATTTAACCATAAGAATGCAAGTAAATTTTTGTTATTATTTACAAAGTCAAAGGAGTTTAGGGGTCATTTGTAGCATGGGGAACTGCTGCTATTTGTGTTAGTAAAAAAAATGAGTGTTGTAGCCTGCTGTAAAAAAAAAATCATAAGAGATGGCTTAATTAAAGGTATTGCATGTTTTTAGTGATTTAATAGCATGATCCAGTTGAGTAGATAAATGTTTAGTCTAACAACCCACTGTTAAAGAATAGGTTATCCGTTTATTCCCTTCCTGCGCCGCTTATCCTTTTCTTGTTCAGATTTGTGGAAAGTTGGAGCTGATCTCTGCTGACACGGGCATAAAAACAAGTGACTTCCTGGAGTTGTTGCCAGTCAATCACAGGGCAGTTATTTGTTCACACAAAGGCACATTATCACATCACATCGCTGAGTGGTAACATCATCTATTGTCTTTCGTCACAGTGTCGCAAATAGGTGTGCTACCTTAAGTAGCATTTCAATAAAAATTAAAATACAATTGTTTGATTTAAAACAAAACAAATTGTCAATGCACTTTTTAGTTAATTTTTTTTGTCTTTGTAAAGAAAAAGTGATATAGTAGCCCAAAGGGTCATAAGCTGAGTGTATATAATATATATATATATATATATATATATATATATATATATATAAATAATATACACACACACACTTGGTACTGTTGTAAGTTATATATGATTACTTTCAAATAAGCCACCTTAAAACTCTGCTGTTCCTGTCCTTTTTTTTAAATCATAAACCCAGCAGACTTTTCCCCCACAGGGACAGGAAGTCAATGTTGGTAAGATTTTTCGGTAATCCCCTGGATATCGCATCTTCAGCCTTTTTAAGGGGCCCAGAGCAATAAATTAAACCTGCGATGATTAAGTTTGTCCACAGGACATACTGTCAGAATTGTGTTCTTTGAAGCTGAGAAAACCCGATTTTTAGATTTAGCTCTTTGCGAGGAGATTGATTTGCGGCAATATGCATGGCAACATTAACATAAACCAGGCATTTCAAACATGCATCTTGCCGGCCGAAACTGGCCTGTTGGACAAATTAATTTAGGCCTCCATAAATTTCATTCCTATCAAAAGGTATGAATTATTTTTATTTTTTATATTTTGTATAGCTTGGTGAGTTGGTTTAAGTAAAACTGCATTCACTCAACTGTTAAAATAAAACAGTTAACACATTCAATGCTCATCATGAAAATATTTTTTCCTCATTTTTTCTGAATAAATGTGTTGTGTTTAGAAAATATCTCGTCATCTGTGAATATTATACGTAGGGTAGATAATAACTAATGTAGGCTGAATGATAAAGCCTAATACTGAAAAGCAAGGCTAACAGTTTGGAATTGACATCCTTTTACTGATCCCGACTGCCTCAGAACAGAAAGTCTGGATCCGGCCCAAGAGCCAAACTTAGCTTGACATTTCTGTCATAAACCTTTGTCATCAGATTCATTATGGTTCATTTTAAACGTAGTGAGGAATAAGGAGCTAATGATAGATGTATGTGATTGTATACGGGCTGTTATGTTGTTCATATTCTGTCTGACAAATGCCTCTTTGCGCTTTGTTTTACAGTTACTGGGAGCAGCATTCCTTGCCATTGGCCTGTGGGCATGGGCGGAGAAGGTACATTTCAACACACGCATTCAAACAAACCGTGGTCACGAGCAAAGCTTGCATTCTTACACAAAATAAAAACGTTGTTAAAAATAAGTATGTGAAATATGATCATTTTAAAAATGTTAGAGAATGTCTTTATTTTGAGACAACCCATAAAAAACAAAACCTAAATAGATCTCTAATGAGTTGAGGTTGTATTTTGTCAGGTTTATGTGATTGTATTTAAAGCTAACAGATGTGTATCATAGATGCTAAAGAAAATAAACAGATTTTTATTCTGTATTTTAATACAAACAAATTGTCTCTCGTAAAATAAATAGCCCTTTTTAAGTTCCAATTTCCCATGAAATATCTCTAAGCATAATGGCTACATTCTGGGTTTGTACACATTTTTTCATGGGCAAATTCAAGCACCTTTTAAGGACTTTCAAAGCCAACTTTCCAATTTCTCCAGTACCATCAAAGAAAAAAATCCAACGTGAATCATGCATTTTGCAGAGCCACAAATATATCTACGGTTGACATTTTTAACCCCTTAAAATTTCTGTAAAGTTCGCCAAGAATCCCAATCCAAGACGTACCCAAAGTAAACTGAATGCTGTTGTTGAACCATTTAAAAAACATGGACGGTTTTGGTCTCTTTTGAAAGGTAAAACTCTGAAAGTGCAATTAACATTGAGTCATCTGTGTTGGAACACACAGAAATAGAAGGTTTTTATCCTCACCTGAATTTTGCAATCGAATGCATGCAGATGAGTGTAGCATGGGCATCTTGGCTGGAAAATAGCCTCATGCCTTAACTGGTACCTTGTAAAATTTGATCACAATCTGAAAAACAAATTTTTGTATTTTACATAATTTTCTAAGGGTAGGTCTAGCCGTTTCCAAAAGTGGACATTTAGGGATGACAAGTTCACAGCTATTAGAACTAATAACGGTGCCTAAAAATGCCTTCACACACGTTTATTTCCGGCTCTTATTTGAATACACATCGTAAAATTGCAAACATTTATGTTGGGAATTTAATTGGATAACCAATGTGTCAATCATTTGAATCGGTTATTACTGGCTAAAAAAATTCAATGCTAAAATAGGCAGTCTCGGTTTTATTAATACAGGCTTTCATAGGCTTTCAAAGGAAGCCCCCTCGTGGACTGTGAAGAGTCTGCTATTGGCTGAGCGAGGTTTTAATCAAACGGTTTGAGGCTAACGGCCATATTGGGAATAATGTTACGAGTCTGTTTGGTTTTAATCGGAAATTATGTGGCAAAACGAACGGATTACACCAAGGAACGTCCAAAGATGCAGAAATGCTTTTAGGCTGACTTTTTTTTTAATCTGTCATCATTATTCTGTGTTTTGGAGTAAATTATTTACTGGACAGTCCTGGTTTTAACGACTCCATGTTTGCGAACATTCAACTCATTTGATGACAGCCAGGGGACGCAATAGGTGCGCTACGCCGACTTTATAATTTTCGGGTATTTCGTTCTAGACCAGCAGTCGGCAACCCGCGGCTCCAGAGCCTCATGCGGCTCTTTCATCCTTATAATGCGGCTCTGATTGGCTTGGGAAAATAAATTACTAAAAAATGTTTTTTTGTATTTAATTGAAGTGTGTTTTATTTGTGTCAGTTTTTATATTATTTTAGTTCTAAATTTTAAGATTATTGTGATCTTGAAATATTAAAATATTAATTAAATTATTTGATATTATTTTTTCGTCGCTCAAAATAGACGTCACACTGCGGAAGCTGGTATACCCGCTAAAACGCCGTCTATTTTGAGCGACTTTCGACCCCGGCAAAGCCAATGGAGAAATGTAAGAAAAGAAAAATATCTCAAGAAAATAAAACATTCAATGATGCCTGGGCAGATTCATTTGCATTTACCTCGGGCGAGAGTGGCCTACCAGTATGCCTAATTTGTGGAGAAAAACTGGCTAACAATAAACGGTCAAATGTCGCAAGACATTTTAACAATACACACAGAGCCTTTGCTGAAAAATATCCAGAGGGAGAAGAGAGGAAAAAAGCTGTTTCGGAACTGATGCAGAAGGCTGACCGGACGAAAAATCAATTCAAGAAGTGGGTGAAGTCTGCAAATTCAACTACATATGCAAGCTTTGTGGCCGCTCAGGAAAAAGGCAGGCATGGGAACCCGTTCACAGATGGAGAATATATGACAGAATCATTCCTTAAGATTTCAGAACACTTATTTGCGGACTTTAAAAACAAAGACGAAATTGTGCAGAAAATCAGAGAGATGCCTCTCTCTGCGAAGACTGTCAAAGACAGAACCATAAAAATGGCAGAAAATATCACAAAACAGCAAATCAAAGACAAGGTAAGAAAAAGCAATATATACAGTGTTATCTTCATTTTAGATAAGATAAATGGATATAAGGATTAACTGTTATTAGATGACAACCTATTTTAGCATTAGGAGGAGACCCTCTGCCGTTAAAGTCCCATTATGATTGAATCAGTAAATACATTTTAAAGGTCTTAACCAGTGAGTCTGTTCATTAGTTATCTTGAAATGATCCAGTACATGTCATTTCCATAAGTATTATGTCTTCGTTGTAGCACAGACGTGATTAGTATCGCATGGTCGTGAACTCGGTGCAAATTGCCTTCGCCCAAGTCCCTTTCTGGAAAGGCTTGAATAATTCAAATGCATTCAGGCTGCATGATAAATAATTGGGACGGGATTGTAACAATGTTAAATTTGTGTCTTGGGGATTTAAATGATTATTTTCAACACAACTCAATTCGTGATGAATTCTTATTTATTCCTATCCTTTGACTAAAACACAATAACCATAATTATACTACTATTTATGGGAAATATTCAATAAAAAAGGACAACTTTTCCTTCGCCGCGAGGAGGCTTCCTTTGAATTAGTAACAGAAACTCTAATGAAAAAAATTCAATTTAACAAGGCAAGAGAATGGATCCTGCCCCAAGTGGAAAAAATAATTGTTTCTTGCGGTTTAGGGAGCAAAGGTAAGGCAAAGTAATGTGGTTTGAAGAAAAGGGCTGCTTATTTTTTTGTTTTTTTAGTACTTTTGTATTTATGCAAAATCTTATAAATAATAGACAAATACATTTTTTTCTAATATCTTGAATCTGTTGTATATGTTGCCATTATCTCAATCGTTTTTTCTTGTTTATCTGAACAAGAAAAAAATGTTTCATTTATTGTGTGTTAGCTTGCTAGATGACTGTTTTTTAAATTTTATTATCATAATTAGTAGCATGGGTACTAGTAAGGTAACAAAAAAGGTGTTAACCGGTAAATCTTAAAAGGCACATGAGCAGTAATGGCAAAGTCATTCAGATATGGAAAAAGTACTCGCGTGTATCGCACACACCTAGTTTTGGATTAGAAATTGGTATGAAAATGTATTTTACTTCTCTGTTCATTTTGCGATTTACGAATCGGATCACATTTTCTTAAGAAAGTTTACATCTCCAAGCAGTACCTGAGATTTCAACATGAAATACTCAAATATTTGTCACTCAATTAATGAAACAAAAATCTATTATGCCAAAATCATCCAAAAATTGTGGAATACCTGGTAATACTTTTTCTACATTTGGAATATATCTTAATTTAGTTGCTAACATTGTAAAACGAGGACCATTTTACAGAAGAGTGGGGAAAACTACATTCACTATAACACACATAAGTAACAGGGTTCGTACGGGTGCTTGAAATCCTGAAAAATACTTTTATTTTAACATTGTGTTTTCAAGGATTGAAAAGTGCTTGAATTATCTGTGAAATGCTTCTAAATGCATGTAGTCGTTGTCATGTTTATCAACAAGTCTGCTATAAAATGACGCTGACACGGCTCTATGGTGTACACTTTGACATTGCATTTCTTTTTGTCTCATGATTAACGGCAGCTGTCATTAGTTTGTATGGCACTCTCCTTTAAAGCGTACAGGTTGCGCCCAAAACAACAGGTGCATGCTTAACCTAGACAGAGAACTATAAAATGTGTAGTAAAGCAAGGATTATGTCTCAATTATGTGCATTTATTATGGGACATGCAAAAATGTGAAGAACTTTCAGCAACTGAAAATGAAAGCTACATATCATTTTTACCCAACACCTATATGGGAAGAGATTTGTTTTAGAAATATTTACACATGTATAGGTCCATTATAGTTACGATTTACTGAAGATCTAAAAATCGTATGTCTTGTTAAATGGACACGCAAGATTGCCTGTGGGAGGTATTTATTTTTTTATTTTTTTACATATTTTGCCTTTTTGATGGTTTTAATGAGTTATCGAAGAAAAAACATCCGAAAAAAACACTACTGAGAGCATGAAAAAACATATAAGTACGCATAGCTAAGGTCCCCCTAAACAGTTTGAGAGGTTGGAAATTAAAGAAAAAAACAGAAATGACACCGCAAAAGTGTAGACATTTCCATTGTCGAAATACCTCGAGCCTAGTTAATGTTGTTTTTAACCCCAAAGTTAGAAATCCATCCATCCATTATCCGCACCACTTATTCTCAGTAGAGTCGCGGGGGTGCTGGAGCCCATCCCAGCCATCCTCGGGTAGTGGGCAGGGGACACCCTGAACTGGTTGCCAGCCAGTCGCAGGGCACACAGAGACAGACAATTCACTCGCTCATTCACACCTAGGGACAATTTGAACCGGCCACTTAACCTGACATGCATGTTTTTGGAATGTGGGTGGAAACCGGAGTGCCCGGAGGAAACCCACACAAGCACTGGAAGAACATGCAAACTCCACATAATAGGTTTGATCTTATGACCTCGGAACTGTGCCGCACACGCGCCAACCACTGCGCTGCCGTATTGCCCATGTTAAAAATAACTTATGTAAATCTCAGATGTATTTATGACTCTGCAAAATAATTGATTCACACCAGATTTCTTCTTGTAACGGTACTGGAGAAACTGGAAATTTGTCTTTTTTAAGTCCTTAAAAAGGGCTTGAATTTAGCCATTAAAAAGGTGTGCCAACCCTGTTGTAACCAACACATGGGATCATGTGCAGGAGAAAGACTTGTCTGTCAAGTTTTGACAAAAATGTATAAAGTTCTTTCCTGATGAAAGTGACACAGTTTCAGTTTTGCTAGCTAAATAGAAATATATTTAATATAATATATTCAAAACGTTTTTGAATGCTACCAGCGTCCTTTTATAGTGCACTTTTGAGCTTAGCTTTGTCATGAGCTGAAGTTTATCTTGCTGATATCCCACAGTGAAAAGAAAAGTTAGGACATTTCATTTGATTGAAATATCACTTCCCCTGTTGTCTTTATGTCTCCTCTTCCCTCAGGGCGTGCTGTCCAATCTTTCATCCATCACAGATCTCGGAGGTTTCGACCCCGTTTGGCTTTTCATTGTTGTCGGCGGGGTCATGTTCGTGCTGGGCTTTGCCGGCTGCATTGGAGCACTGAGGGAGAATACGCGCCTGCTTAAATTTGTAAGCTGCTTCATGGTTTCAAAGGCCACGAACACACGCACGTACACACACACACACGCCCCCCAGTGCAAACCCTTTAGACCTTTCTAAAAGAACGGTTGACGCCCAGGACAGAGGCTGCCAAAGTCACAGGTGTCGTTGTGACTCACTCCAGGTGATTCTCTGTGGTTTGCATCACAAAACCGTCTCTTCGCAAAACATCAAAGACACTTAGACCCTAGCTTCCAAATATCTCCCAATGTTTTTGTCACGGAATTCAAATAGAATATTAATAAAGTCCAAAACACCCAGTGTTTCCCATACCATAGGAAGATCATGGCTGGCCGCCAGGGTTTAATTGATCCCGCCAGAGTCTTAGACTTAATATACAGTGAAGAAAATAAGTATTTGAACACTCTGCTATTTTGCTATTTCTCCCACCCACTTAGAAATCATGGAGGGGTCTGAAACTTTCATCGTAGGTGCATGTCCACTGTGAGAAGGTTAAACTAAAAAGAAAAATCCAGAAATAACAATGTATGATTTTTTAAAAACGATTTATTTGTGTGATATAGCTGCAAATAAGTATTTGAACACCTCAGAAAATTCATTATTGGGAGTAAGTTTAAATAGACCCATTCAACCACTAAAAAGGTCGTTCTTTTAGAAATTTACAATGACCCAGCATTAGTGAGCTATTTTCAGATCAGTTCACCACGTACAAGAGCCCAGCTAAATAGTATAATGGGTATAAATGGGAAGTTGATGAAAATAACTCTTGGATTTTTATATTGTATAAATTATAGCAAACACAATGGTGGGCTACGTATCTCTTGTCAGTCAGAAAGGCCTTTGTTAATTAGCCCATCCCCCCGGGGTAAAGTGTGTACTCTCACTCACTCAGATGTTGCAGTGCTTTTCCCGCCCCGCCTGCAATGTGATTAGACAGCTGAGTAAAATGTGACATTTACAAACATCCTATTTTCCCAAAGTTGAATACTTTTTAACTTTCAGCAACACCCAAATATTCTGCAAGGAGAACCTGCCCACGCCTTGCCGGTTTCAACAGAACGTAGACCACGCAATACCATTGCAAGCATTTGGAAATATTCACTCAGAGCAGGAAAACGCTTCAGTGCCCTAACTTCAGCCTATAAAGGTGCACGTTACAATAACTTTTCAACCATTGAAGAAGAACTGGTTTGTCATAGCACTTATCACAAAAGCAGCGGTGCTGATATTTAAAACCATAATTGACCAAATCAATGAGTATTACATGTAATCAAACTAAAATCTCATATCCGTGATTTGATCTGTTTATTCGGCGATTCGATACCTTAAAATAGTACGGCAACGGCAACAGAACCACTCTCGTTATTTTTCGTTTAATTAGATGACAAGCAGATAATTTTTGCATTAAACTCCTGCCTCGTTTACCATGTGGGTGTGACTTGTTTGCTGTGTCATTGCCTTAAATTAATACTCTATTTAGGATTTAATACATTACAAGGGCACACATTCCTTATAGCTTTACCTTCTTGATTGTACTCTAAAAATGCACCAGTTCGATGAGTTTGATTTTAAAACATAACTGAATTTTCTTTCAAAGGAGCATGCTCCTGTATCCCCCCTAGACGGTCCACGCACCAGGGTCTCACAAAATACTATAGAAAACTCTAAACATATACATGTTGTGGAATATATTTTGATTCAAAATTCTTTTGGGTGTTGTTATTACCTCTAGCTCATTTCCATTAGCAGCAGTAAGTGAGGCATCAGGGAGAGGAGCTAATGGGGTTTTGCTACGTTAATTATTAGCCTGTCTCCACCTCCGTTTACTGTAAGGGGCTGATTTAATGCTACTGCTGGGACCGTGGTTTTTGCCAAGCAAATTGTGACTAAGCTTCTTATAAGACCGGCAGTGTTGCAAAGTGACATGATATCACGTGTCAGTGACTCTGTATGTGTCCCAAACTTCTTGTAGTTCTCCGTGTTCCTTGGCTTGATCTTCTTCTTGGAGCTTGCTGCGGGAATCCTGGCCTTTGTCTTCAAGGATTGGATCAAAGACCAGCTCAACTTCTTCATCAACAACAATATCAAGGCTTACCGGGATGACATTGACCTGCAGAACCTCATTGACTTTGCCCAGGGATATGTAAGTGTGCCGCCGCCGCTGCCGAAAGCAACCCTCCACACAGATGTCCTGCTTTGCTCAACTTTCGTTTAGAGGCAGATGTTCTGGACAAAGGGCACCACTTTGCCATAAATGTCCAAACTATGTAATCGTGTTTATCTAATTATACGATGTGGCGGAGATAATTGGTCCCCATGTGAAAACAATGGCGTTCATTACTGCATAAAGCGGATTAGATCCTCTATTGTCTGTTATCTGGAGCTGTTATCGTTGCCACTGTTAGCTGCTAGCCCACGCTCACAGAACTTTGGCTGCCTCTCAAAGCCTCGGGAAGGGCAGATCAAACAAACAAAAAAAAATCCATGTGTGTTGGTTGTTTGCTAATTGCCCGTTACATTTCTGCTTGTTTGTTTGTTTGTTAGTGGTCATGCTGTGGGGCGGACGGGCCCGACGACTGGAACTTGAACATGTACTTCAACTGCACTGATCAAAACCACAGTAGGGAGCGATGTGGTGTCCCCTTGTCTTGCTGTCTCAAAGACCCCGTGGTAAGAGACGAAAAAAACAATCCCAGTAGGACCTCTTCTGGCAAAAATAATTTGGTTTGGGATTAAAACCCATTGTCTTTGTATATACTTTATTTATTCGTGTATCACGGGCATTTTTTTCCCAAAAAATAACTCAATGTTTGGGAGTTTGTTATACACAAGGTTTTAGGGTAGTATTTAACCATGATTGAGCAATGATTGATCAGTTGATAAATATCACTAATGACATTTGCACAACTTCAGATGCAACAGGATTAGAACCTGGATTGCTAACCTGGATTGCTACAGTGAGTGTGCTCATTCTTAACCACTATGGTTATAGATGACATAGGAAAAAGCTTTAAATTTGATCTCATCAGCGCACTATTTTTACTCACGATACCACCATTGTTAAATAAGTGGGGCCGTGGTTAAAATAATTGATTGACCATGTCAACTATGAACACAATACCGAAATGAATGAAATTGACAATATATTACTAAATGTTTTTTATTGTCCGATTCAGTGTCGATTAATGATTTGAATAATGGCATATTCAGCAACTTGGTACCGCAAATTCGAATAGTCTGTTGATAAGATAAAATCTGTTTGCTCGTTATACACGAAAAAACACGACAGATTCAATTTGAAGTAATAACAATAATTGAAGTAGCCAGTCGCACCATTAAATCACTTCCCGTTTCAAAAGGACTGCAGCAGTGAAATTGCAACAGCACTAGTTTTCACTTCTCTTTATCCTCAACAGGGCGTCATCAACACGCAGTGTGGTTATGATGTTCGACGTGAAAAGGTCAGTACTGACAGATTTCTTTGGGGCGTTATCCTAGTTCTCCGCAATATATGTGGCCATAATAATCAATTATCCGGTTGTTGAGAAAAAAAATATGACATTCTCAGCAGAACTCCTTTTCTGTCTATTGTGAATAGCTGATTGATGAGACATCTTGTGGTGAAATATTTGAGGAATAAAGGCAGACCTTGGTCGATTCGTTCTTTGGTAGTTTCAAAAGTGTGGAAATGCTCGCATAAATGAGACGCTTAGTTTTTCTGGACCATACAACACTGGCATTGATAAAAGGTGCTTTTTACATAATTTACAACAGTGTATCTCAACTGGTGGGTTGATTTCCCCTGGCATAATAATGCTAAAATAAAAATGAACTGTGGGTCAATTACACTCGTTCACAGTAGATGTAACCTGGCCATTGCATACCATAGACAAATAGCAGTTACATTTGTTTATGAATTCTGAGCATGGCCAAACACAGATGCAGCAGATAATTTATGAAATATGTTTATTTTATTGAAGACAAAGCTACGGAAGTGAAACGTTTTGGATTTCGGATATCACTAGAACCTATTCTAAAGGTACGGTGTGTATTATTTGACCACTAAATGTTGTATTGTGAAATGCAACTAAGAACAAAGGAAGAATACAAACCACAGACAGGCAAAGTGATCAAACTGCAACATTTTTGTTCTCATAATTTGCTAAACCCTTCATGAGCTTTTTGGAGTTTGTTGGGTACCCGTAGCAGCAAGATGGCCCACAATTTCCCAACCTACGAGTATTTTGAAAAATGCCTGTTACCTTACATGGGGTTTTGCTTCTTATTTAAATCAATGCAGTTTTTTTAATGAATGAAGTAGAAAACGTTAAGTAAGACACACTGTCCCTTTAAAGCTCGGTTTCGTAATAGTTGACCACTAGATGGCACTGTCGTTAATGCCTATGAAAACCAGTGCCTCAAAAAGCAACCACACAGCTGCGACTTAATCCTACTCATGTAAAAGAAATACAAATTTCTCAACCTATGATTTTTTTATTAAAAAAACAGGCATGATATTACATGTAATATTGCATAATATTCAAATTAGTTTTTTCGTACCACTAGAAGGCATTAAACACACTGTCCCTTTAAAGCAGGCATGTCATGCTGAGTTAGACTTGAAGTCCGTATCTAGGCTTTATGTTCTTAGGTGGGCTTGATCAAAATGTCAACGCCAAATATTTACCTTAGTTTTTTCACTTTGTTGCCTTATCATTCAGCCTACATTTGTAGCCTACTGATGAAATTATAATGACGGATGATGATGGGATCTTTTCTCAGCATAACACATTTATTTACAAACAATAGAAAAACAGTTTTTTTTTTACCAGTTAAGTTAATGCGGCTTTAGATTTGAACCAACTCACCATAAAGATAAACTGCCTCAAGTGGCTACGAATAAAAATATGCTTGCCTCAATTGCCATACTGCTTTGACTTGAATACAAAATAAGTTTCAGCAGTGAACGGTCAATAACATATAAAACTACGATATTGGGCCTACTGAAGAAATCTATCTACCCAGGTCATATCCGTCAAGAAGGGTGACCGACACCAAGACAAACACATACAATAACGAAGAAGATAAAAAAGGGAAAAAATGGCAAACACCAAATTTTTTGGACCATGGCCAACCCAAATACCCAAACACCCAAACAAGTTAGGCACCTCTTCACATAAGTTGGTCGTGCTTTCGTCTCTCCAGATGAAATGGGACACAAGAAATCGGCCATATCACTCGGGTCAGGGTGACACAACACACTTTTCTGTTTCAACAGCAGGACCCGACAGCTTTCACTGGTTTACCCCCTGCCGCATCATACAGGTGCCCTGTCCAAACATCCCACTGTCGTTTTACAACACCTCTCCACTCATTCCTATCACCAACAAGAGCTCTAGCTTCCACTAGATTTAGACCTCTTTCCTGCAGTGCACTCATAACACCATCCATCCACGTCAATCGCGGCCTTCCTCTTGGTCTCCTTCTGTTGACTTCTGCTCTGTAGATCCTCTTCAACATTCTCTCCTCATCCATCCTCTCCATGTGTCCAAACCAACAGAGTACTCTCTTATCCACACGCTTGCTCAGTTCCACGACTACTCCAGTTCTGTCTCTCACAATTTCATTTCTCAATCTATCCAATCTTGTCACTCATAACATGCTCCTCAAACACTTCATCTCAAAAACATTTAATTTCCATCTCAAATCTGCATTCAGGCTCCAAGTCTCTGCACCATACAACACAGTCGGCACAATCACACTCTCATACAGTCCCCTCTTAACATCCATACTCGTACTCTTGTTGCTTATCTCTCCTCAGAGCACCCAAAACTTTGCTTCCTTGATTCACTCTGTACAATACCTCGCACTATATTCCACCAATTGCAGACACATCTCAACCCAAGTACAAAAAGCATTCAACTTCTTCCAGCACCTGTCCATGCAACCTTATTTCTAATGCCATGCCCACTCCATTAGAGAAAATACTGAACAATAATGTCTTTAGCATAAAACCAAACTAGGTGTCAGCTCTTTTACACCTTTACTGCCCTCTAGCAACTGGAAGGAGCATTTGATTGGAATTTGTTTTTTAAAAAAATTCTTAGCTTTTCATAGAAATGAAATGATCTGCATTTATATAGCGCTTTTCAAGTCAATGACTTCCCAAAGCGCTTTACAGTGTGATTCACATTTCCCAATAGCGGCCTTGTATCGTAGCCATGTAAGACGCTAACCTGCTTATTGGGGGTATTAGGGGTTCAGTGTCTTACCCAAGGACACTTCGACATGTAACACGGACGAGCCGGGATTCGAAGTGGGATCCCTTGATCCCAAGACGAGCGCTCTACGCCCCAAATGAGCTAGGGACTTGTCTTTTTCCAGAAATTAACGGCATGCAATATTAGGTCATGGATATTATTACTTGCAGTCGTTTTTGTTTTTCTGGTCATTTCATTTGAAAAATAAAAGGAACACATTCTACTATCACTGCACAATATTTTCATTCAATACATTTGAGTTGAGCATTTTTTTACTCGATTTTGGTCGCAGCATGTAATTAGGGTATGACGGTCAGTCCTCTAGTCACCCCAGTTGAGAAAAATGTATTACAAGCACAGAGTTGCTGATTTTTGCAAGGCACGTACACTTCCGCTCCTTAAACTCGATTGTCTAATATCCCTAATCGCGCCTAATTAATCCCGAAAAACAAAAACGGCCCGAAAACGTCAACGGCGCATCGCAGTAGAACTTGAGAATCTACAGAGATAATTACCCAGGCTTCTCTGCACGCTCCATCCCTAATAACAGATTGTTCCTCTTGCAGGTATAATTAGCCTCCCGTTATAGCCCGGAGCGCAGCCTTACGCCACTCTGTAATTGGCACTGGGCTGGCTTATGCCAGTCCACTCTCATCCGTGCGAGTGCGTTTGCGGGTGGGAGCGGGTGTGGCACTTACGACTCACTGCACTGCAGTCTTGACAGATTGCTTGTTGCCCGGCACACCGCAGCACGGTGAACCGCTAAGTAGGTACGAATTCATTTCCCTCGTCTCTGTTTACGCCCCGGCCGCTAATATTTTGCCGGAGCTATCATCCGAGCGCCGTTTATGCGTGAGGGACACTCGAGAGGATCCAGTGCTGCGGCCAAGGCTGAAAACTAAAATAATAAACAGCGCTCCGGTGGTTGTCACAGAAAGAGACTCGTAACGTGTTTCAGGGTTGCGCCACTCGTGTCGTACGTTTGCAGAATTTGTAGAAGACTCCAGTAAGCTTGTAGCATGTCATAAAAACAGCAGCACACTATTCAATTTGGATTGATGTATTTGGGATAGTGATAACGTTGTATGGCAAAACATAATACTACTGTATTTTTTCGCGTATATGGCGTATTTCTGTGTTTCAACCTAAATAGAACCCACAAGGTTTTACCTTATTAATGCAATGATTAATCAGTCAAAAAATATCGCAAACATTGGATGCAACGGGAATCGAACCCAAGCGGCAATGAAAGTGCTGAACCACTGGACCACCAGCGATATAGATTACATATGAAAAGGCATTTGATCCCCCCTTTCCATGATCACACTGATTTTAGTCACGGTACCCGTGGAGAATTTCGTCGTGCATTTCACATGTTACAATGATATGTGAAATGCACAAGAAAATTAACATTTGCCTCCGGTACCGTGACTAAAACAAGTAGGAGAGCTAATCAGATACTACGAGAAACATTTTAAGAACAGCTGCTCAGCACAATGCCAACAAGATTGTGCTGCAAATCCATGTCTCAAGGTGAGGGCAATCTATGGCCCATCAGGCATTTTGATCTGTCCCGCCAAATGAAAATGTTAAAAATAAAATGCAAAAATAAAGTACTACTAAAAAGTGCCTTTCTTATTCTCGGTGTCCCTTCGTGTGCTACCATAAAATGTATATTTCTAATTGCGCTCATGGCTAACAGGTAGCTACATGTTTCTGTACTTGCTAATTATTGCAATTTTTTTTTAATCATTCATCAATTTTATTTATCAAGATTTTCCACACAACACCCCTGAACTGGCCCGAATGCATTACGAGTTTTTCAAAGTAAATGATCAAATATAATATAGTCCCTAAAAAAAAAGAGAGATTACTCGACTTCGTCTATTAATCGAAAAATAAAAGTAATCTTTAGTCGCAGCCTTATATTCTATATCTATCTTTATCAAAAAGACCAGTAAAAAAAGCCCAAATAACCAGCATTGCTCCACCGTCTGCAAATGACATGGTGCGGACGCAACAAAAATCCAATATTGCAACATAATGGGTATTATGTACTTTTGATTACGTAATCAGCAAAAACCTTGCTTTGCAGGGTATCAAATTCTAATTTTAATGTTTAAATAAGGATTGGCTACCTGAAGTGCTGAAACAGCTGTATTGAACCAAAAAATTTAATTGGAAAACATTAGGAATGTTTGTCATGTTTGTCCGAGGGAGCACCCAAGAGCCCAAAGTGCTGCATGCAGCTCTGGAGCAGCCTGCTTCTGACCCCTGAATTAACCCCAAAAATGTATCTGAATTGTGCCTTCCTTTAAATATTCCAATGTGGAATTGAATCGTCTTTGTTGGCATTGATAGAACAGAGTGAAGGTGAAGATTAAACATGGCACTCCTAGATAAACAAGATAAATGTGTACCATATAATTCATAATAGAATAGAATTTACTTTTATTCTCATTCTTTGTAACCATGCACACAGAAGGAAATGTCAATACAGCTGACCAGTACAGTTAAACTGTAGTGAGCCCATGCAGCCGCAGCCAAACAGGGCGCCGCCATTTTAGACCCAACTGCTGTCTTGGGAGTCACTAGGTGACCAAACCCCCCCAATTCCAACCTTTAATGCAGAGCGCCAAGCAGGGAGGCAATGAGTACCAATGTTGTAAGTCTTAGATATGACTCGTCCGAGGCTTGAACCAGCGACCTCCCAGTCTCGGAGCGTACGCCCTACGATCTAGGCTACCGAGCTGGTAGAGTGCAGCTGATTATAATCAGCACCCAGTACATTTTTCGAAGGAAAAAAACAGTTTCCACATCCCTTTACCCCTTAACGCTTTTGATAAACAAATGTGGTTCTGTACGACACCACCAATCACTTTATCCCAAAACACGTTAATGCCGACAGATAAATAAGAATCAAACATTTCTCCTTCGTTGGATGTTGCTCTTTGTTATCCGTCCGTTTCACCACATTATTCCCGTTCACAAATAAATGTATTCGTAAAATTATTTTCATTATGGTGGGTAGTTCTCTGCTTTCCTTTGACACCGTTTCCCTATTGTGGGTCTGTACATGCTAGTTTTATCCATGCCTAAAGCGCAAAGCTACATTGAACTTGCCTTTTCCTCAACACATATACAGACACTGCCCTACTAATCAACGAGATGGGTTCCGATCGTTTGTAAGTTTAATTTGTTCGTAAGTTGCTTCAGTGCTATATTTTTTATGTTTAAGGTTTATATAAGTATGTCTAGGGCTTGTATAAGTAACCTGCATTGTTTTGTACTAAAAAAAACATTTCATGAAATAATATGCTCTATAAAGAGAAATAAAGTTGAGTTTAACTTACTTTTGGAAGAGGAACTTCAAGAGTCTAGAGACTTGCTCCTTCGTGGTAAAAGTGGCCGAAAAAGTGTTCCGACCGTTTTCTCAACCGCATCAAGCTTTCTTATTCCACTTTCGTTTCAAACAAAACGGCTCGCTTCTTCTTTACACTTTTTACCAACCATATTGAATGGATGCACGAGATATTAAACAATAAAAATGTCCATGTTCTTAGCACGCTGGAGGTACAGTATAGAATGTTTACTCATTAATTAGGAAGACGAAGCGGAGCTCTCACAGCACCACCACAAGAAGCACTAAAATAATGCCCTGTACTCGAAAAAAGGTGCACAACGCAAAATCTAACTTACAGCAATGTCCGGATATTTTTCGACAAAATTCTCGAAAAAATGTTCGTACCTACCGTTTTTTGTAAGTCGAATGGTCGTAAGTAGGGGAGCGTCTGTATTCGCATAAATGCATAAATTAGCTGCATTATTGCATAAGCCGCAGGGTTGAAAGCTTGGGGAAGAAAGTCGCGGCTTATAGTCCGAATTTTACACTAATAAAGACGGAAAATAAGATAGACAAAAACATTCACACGGTATTCCTTGGGTACTTGCCTAAGTAGTCAATGTAACTTCCTCTTGTAATAATGCTGCAATGGAAAACGTGAATCAATACAATAGTGCCTTTAAAAGTCGTGTAACTCATTTTTCAATACAACTGCCAAGATTCTATACATATATTTTCCAGTCTTGTGCGCTTGCTTAGGGTGGTGATGGCCCTGAGAAAGAAACTTTGTAGTAGTAGTAGGAGTGTTGTATTGGTTTGTGAGTGTGTGTGTGTGAATGGGTAAGTGTGAAGCACATTGTAAAGCGCTTTGGGAGGCCTTCATTGACTTGAAAAACGCTACATAAATGCAGACCATTTACCATTTTAGTAGTAGGAGTGTGCCTTGTTCAGGCAAAAGCAAGCAGCAGCCCGTCGCTGCCCACTGTGAAACGCTCCCTCCCAAGTGTTCCAATGGGGAGCATGACTCACTCATATTTTTCCCCAAACGGTCTTTGCCGTGTTTACTCGTCCTTTTTTTTTTTTTAGCCACAGGTCCAAATTCAGCAGGTCGTTGTCCTATCAGAGCAGATCACTCGTGCGCTTTTTAAAGTCGTGTTCTCTCCCCCCTTTTTGCTCTTTGTAGAAGTTAAATCAACAAAGTTTCATCCATACCAAAGGCTGCGTGGCGCAGTTTGAAAAGTGGCTGCAAGACAACCTCAATATCGTCGCCGGGACCTTTGTGGGGATCGCACTTTTGCAAGTAAGGCACGCTACTAAATAGGGACGAGCGTATTATGTTGGGGTCGCCACCTTGTGGCAAGATCCCCGCCACTGCATCGCCTAGTTTTCCTTTGTGGGCCCCCTTAATCCTTTCATTTCCCGCTCGACCTTCTTTCCAGATTTTCGGAATCTGCCTGGCTCAAAACCTGGTGAGCGACATCAAAGCCGTCAAAGCCAACTGGTGACTGAGGAAGTGGCTCCGGGCGTCCCCCGTTCCTGACAAGCACTGCACGACTCTGAGAAGAACTTCCCGTCTGATTTGTTACCACTCTGAGCGACCAAACGCATCCATTACACAAAAGGGGTTCACTTAGTTGGACGAAGGAAGATCCGAGAATTGGAAAATGTTCCAAAAGCAAACAATGGTTTCTATTCTATGTACCGGATCATCCGCACTGCAAGGCACACCCTCCCTAAAACAGTCTGTTCTCATATATTTTTCATACATAAGGTACACAGGGACCATAAGGTGCATGTAATTAAGTTTAGTAAGATTCCGTAACTATACATGATGTGTGCCGCTGGCTAAAATCGCAAAAAGATTCAGACGCAATGGGAATAGATCCCGGGTAGTGGCAGTAAAAGCGCGGACACATGACCACTAGTCCATCCCAGTGGTACAATCATGGAGATCTAGTTTTCTCTAAATGTTTTTCCTTAAAAGCCATTGAAAGGGCTAAAACAGGGGTGGCACACTTGAAACCCGCGGGCCGGATAAGGCCCACGAAACAACACTGAGAGAAGTGAAAGAGGAAAATGAGCTGCTATTTTAGCTATGTCCACTTGATGTCGCTACAGCTGGGTACTACCTACAAAGAGAGTGTAGCCGTATTTCTCTCTTCTTCTACTCTAAGTTTAACTGTGGTTGTCACCATTATTTCGGTGCATTGCTACCATCTCTTTCTCTCTGTGTCTCTTTTTTCTCTTCTGCTCTCCTACTTTAAGTGTAACGGAAATTGATTTGAGTGCATTGCCGCCTTCTCTCTCTCTCTTTATTTTCTCTTTCACTGTCTTTTCTTGTCTATTTTGTATTTCTCCTTTCTCTCGCTCTGTCTTTCTCTTTTTTCTCCCATTTTATCTCTTTCTTTCTCGTTCTCTTTTTCTCTCCCTTTCTTTCTCCATTGTTCATGCTCCCTTTTTTTTCTCTCCCTTGCCCGCCTTCTTTTTTTCTTTCTCTCTTTTATTTTTTTACTTCCTTGTACTCTCTCTATCTCTCTCCCTCTCTTTCTTTCCTTCTCTTATCTAGTCCGGCCCTTTAAGAGATGTTTTCGACCACGTGGCCCCCCGAGCTAAAATCTGTATGACACCCCTGGGCGAAAACCAAGCAAAACGAACCTTTCCTTTCACGAGGACACTATCGTCCTGTTTAGTCTTCTCATTGCTGACTCTTGAGTTGCGGATAGTCATGCCCGTCACTTGAGATGTTTCAGCACAACAAAGGGCCAAAAATTGCCGTTCATTTCCATGGGTTGTTCGCCTGTCTCCAGCCTGCCCCCCAAAACTTCAGGGCTCGTCTGAAAACCGATTGTCGGCCTTGTCTAAAATACATTTGTCCGGTCGTCCGCATCTGGTGAATTACAACGGACGGACATTATGCAGAGAGTAATCGAGCCTTGGACCTGATAATGTGATTGGGATGGTTCGCCTTTTGGCACTTGGGATTGCTGGCTTGGGGCCTTTTACCTTTTTGTCTTATGCTTCAATTTGATATTGAACTATGTTATATTCTGCTCTGTGTATTGAGATTGTAAAATCCAAAATTCCTTATTAGAGTTTGCAATAAAATTGCTCCTTTTTAGTCCGGCAATGTCACCCACAGGCAGGGTTTTTCAACTTTTTAGCTATTCAGTGATGTTAGCGTTGCTATATAGGAGAAATGTGAAATGACCTTCTCTTTTGTTTTGGGAAGAATCAGTTTACAAGAAGAGGATAAACACGTTTTTGACTAGATTTTAAATACTCGGATGATTTAAATCAGTGGTCGGCAACCTTTCCTATAATTACGAACCGATTTTATCTATGATAGTCTTGCTGCCCAGCCCAATAATAAGCCCAGATCTACAATGTAATCACAAAGGATGTAGATGACAAGGGATAAGGCATTAGATGATATCTCATCACCACACTATTTTTACTCACAGTACCAGCGACTTATGTCATAGACTTGAGAAAACAGAAAGTCGTCGTGAAAGGTATAATTAAACAAGGGAAACAACTCTGTGTATTTGATTATGAATTTGACTTTAAAAGGACATTCAATTAATAAATAATCAATTTTATTTAGGTATTGTGTTCTTAAATGACGTTGTCAATACAGTAATCCTTTGTTTTTAAGCGGGAATTGCGTACCAAAAATCCGCAAAGAAGAAACATTTATTCATTTATGATATATCAATAATAAAGTCTGTACGACTGTAACCAAATAAGTATAGATCTACAAATAAAAACACATAACACAGAATTGCAATTATCATTTTATAAAAATAAAACAAAATTGAAGGGCATCTCCTTTCAGTGTAGGCAAGCGATGTAGAGAGCAGCTGGCTTGCTGCTCCTTAGCATCGGAGATCCTTTGGGTGAGCCAGGTCTCCGTGAGGATTAAAATACGAGAGTCACAAATGTAGCTGTTTCTCATTAGTTTTAGCACCGGGTCATCCTTTTCATGGGTAATGGATGTTTGTGAAACACAGGCTCGGCAGAGGTGGCTTGTTACGCAGCTGGAGCAGTAGACCAGCCCTGCAGCACCACCGCTATTGCTTCCTAAACTGATGCTACCTCAGTCCCTTCCCAAGCCAGATAACAATACACAGATCACCTGCTGGTGATAAGCATTTCTTACAGTCTTCTGACTTTCCTCGGAACCCAATTTAAATTGATGAATTTATTTTCAAATTAATAAGCTGCTAAAATACTGACTGCAGCCGTGCTTCAGTTTTTTGGGGGGTAGGTGGACACATTGCCTTGTTCAAGCCGCCCGCCTGCCCCGGATTGACAGCATACACCAGCCTATCAGAGCCGCCCACCTAACACACACACAGACCTTCGCACCTGCAATAGCGTTTGCTGTGTGTTGTCTGCTGAAGTAAAACCGCAAAAAGTAAATAGCGATGCAGAGGGATTACTGAACTGTTAACTATTTTAGTCATGGCCTCAAGTATTCAACAGCATAATTCTGGGAGTATAAATAGAATGATGATATGAAATCAAATTATTTTTCCTTTGTCATCTACATACCTGGCAGTTTAATGGTTAGTATTTTGCGCTCTCACCATTGCGATCCGGGTTCAATTCCCGTTGCATCTAATGTTGTGCAAATGTGGTCAGCGATATTTATCGAATGTTGCAGAGAAAAATTGCGACTTTTAGTCGTGAAAAATTGGGTACTCACTCAAAGGCACAAATTGCTATCAACACATTGGGACTGCCGCAAGGGGTAGGAAGGAATTTCAACATCGGTACCAAACGACTCACGGCCCGTTTCCGGTCCGCTGGTTGCTGACCACTGATTTAAACACACGAGGTAACGCATGTTACATGGCATTTTGTCACTATGAACCCTGCTTGAACTTGAACCCGATTACTACATCGCAGTACCAGGCTCTTATTATTGTTTTACAATGTTAATGAATACGAGCTGGTTCATTTTTTTTCAGAACGTCTATTTCACTTTGCACTTCAGCCGTTTGTTTCGTTTCAATTTGAGCATCGCACCTCGCTTGTCAACAGATCACGACACCGACGCGTTGTCGTCAGCGAGGCGCGAGCCAAAACGGGACAAACAACAAAAACTAAAAAAAACGAGCTGCCTTAATATTCCGGGAACAACACCGCACCTCTTTTTACCTGCGGAATCCGCATCCGGAATTTCGGTCCGTCACGCCGTGTGATCTCGCCGTTTGCCTGCCTGTCACCCAGATGTATTTTTACACGCTTGGTTTCTTAGAACAAGACGCACAGCCAGTTATTTGTTTTCAAACTCAATTCCTTACAACCCCGCTGAATTGCCTTCAGAGACTGTGTCGAATTATTTAGAGCGTCAAACACAGAGAATGCCAAAGTTGTTTACTTTGAAAAAAACTGCAACAGATCTTGAGTTTGATCTCTAAAATAAAGGATGAGTAGCCCATTTAAAAAGTCCTTAATCACAAGAAGTATCCTAGGGGGGGCTGTACAGTCAATACACAGACATCATCAACAATAAATATAGGTAAACATCATTCATAAGCTGTTAAATATAAGCCTGGATTTAAACACTTCCACTTAGCTGACAAAATTTATCCTATATAAGAAAATAAAGAAACCTTAGAAAGGCCTGATCCCCACGTCATGTTGGTGTGACTATGTTTACATGCAGTCCGAGTTATTTGGGTTAAGGTCAAATTAAGTCCCATTGTTTTGCCTTGTCCAGTTAAGGATTCTGATTTTAGTCCCGTTAATTGTTCGAGGGGGCAGCACGGCGGCGCAGTGGTTAGCGTGTGTGTGCGGCACAGTTCTGAGGTCATGAGATCGAACCTCCTGTGTGGAGTTTGCATGTTCTCCCCGTGCTTGCGTGGGTTCCCTCCGGGCACTCCGGTTTCCTCCCACATTCCAAAAACATGCATGTCAGGTGAATTGGCCGGTCCAAATTGTCCCTAGGTGTGAATGAGCGAGTGAGTCGTCTGTCTCTGTGTGCTCTGCAACTGGGATGGGCTCCAGCACCCCCGCGACCCTACTGAGGATAAGCGGTGGAGATAATGAATGGATGGATAATTGTTCGAGTCCTGCGCAGACCGTCTCATATCCGAACTAGAACTACTTCAACTGCATGCAAAAATGCTATTACTGCCAATAATTGTTTTTTGGTTTTAAAAAAGGAAAACAACTAAGTTATTAGTCCTTTTTTTAAATCATAAATTAAAAAATATTAAAACTACATAAGTTTGTCAAAGCAATGGCTAATTAGGGAAGAGGTAAAACATTTAACTGAGCGATAGTGGCCTTACTCTTTACAGATTTCTTATCGGGAAAAGCCTGATCCACTCCGCTATTACCCTTCTGAACAATGAGCCCCCACTGACCCATCTCATCAGATTGTCCTCATTGTGCCACTCATGTGTATTTCTTTTCATTCTCGTACTTTTTTCCCCCCGTATGCGCATGTGCATAATATATATATATATATATATATATATATATAAAACCATGCCTGTTGTTTCCTCCTGGTACAGTGAGTGGCGACCAATAGACAATAAGAAAAAATTGTGGATTACCAAAGGATATCATATGTGATATTGGCCTTACAGTACATCAGTTGCATATGTGAGTGGTTAAGGCTATTATCACATGTCATCAATTATTATGGAATTTAGAATATCAATGATTACAATATTGCAAAGTTAACAGTGCTGTCCATAATTTGAAAATTTTCTATTTAGGTGGCTGTAGCTCAGGAGGATCAAGAGGTCGCAGGTTCGATTCCAGGCTCCTCTGTGTTATATGTCGAATTGTCCTTAAGACACTGAATTCCTAATGGCCCCGATAAGCAGGTAGTTGCCTTGCATGGTTGACGACGCTATCGGTATGGGTGTGTGTGTGTGTGTGTGAAGCACATTGTATAGTGCTTTGGGAGGTCTTCATTGACTTGAAAAGCGCTATATAAATGCAGATCATTTACGTTTACATTCACAGAAAGCCAGTTGATCGGTCCAAAACATATAGGGCAAAGTTTCAGCTACATTTGACACTCACGCTGCAACACATAAACATTTAGTTTTCGCTGTGCGTCTCTTTATAGGGAAGTCCATTAAGGAATCTATGTTCACTGTAGAGACAATTCTTAAGAAACCCACAGAACAAACCATAAACACCTGAAAATGACAGCCAAGCACCCAGAGCAATTTAATAGGTTTAGTGCAAGGCGTGGGCAAATCTCTGCACAATTAGCGCACTTCCCAAAATACATCCTTCTCGTTTGCAGTATTTTGTGACATTTCTACAAACGAACTCTGCTAGTACTTTGTTCAGAACCATTATTTTTGACAAAATGACAGTCAAAATGCGCCTCAACATCCTTAAGTAACTGCAGGAAAGAGACAAATATTAGGTGGTATAGTGTTTTATAAGGGACACAGGCCCTGGTATTACTATTTCACATATTTTCATTTAATTTCACACTGAAATGAAATATGCAGAAGAGTTATTTTGGAGAACGGGTTTGGTAGTTTTATTACATTTTGTCTTCAAATATATGGTGCGGCTCACAAAAAAAAAAAGAATATAAATCAAAAATGCTTTGCCTTAATGGCTCTTTGAGTCCTAAATGTTCCCGCCCCCTGTGTTAAGGTATTCCTGGTTCACAAGTCCTTTCAAAACTAGACTATAAGCGAAGTTCAGATTTTAAAAGGGTTACTGACTGCATGTAAGCGTAGTGGTATAGGCTATTGTGTTTTTATGAAAATGTTACTCTGGGGAGATTGTTTCATGAATGTGGCAGATGCAGACTCGTGCACAAGGCCCACAGGCTAATGGAGAATGCCATATTTTTTTTGTAGCAGCGTTTCCTGAATCATTTAAAGTTGTTTGTCTCTACAAAGTTTGCCTTTATATAGGAGGGAGGAAAAGACTTTACTTTGCCTTCTTAATATAATAGCCTTGCATGAACTAGCTTGTTAATTTCCCAGCTTTCCCAGTGGGCATTTCAATCATTCCCACGGAGGAGCTCTATGCATCCCATGAATGTCTAATTGGGAAACAAGGCGGCACGGACCTACCGAGTTAGCTTTATGCAGTGTGCAGCACAAAGGAGGAATGTGAATATCAAAGTGTCTTCATTCATGTTGTTACTGTTGTCCTGATTCAAGAGTGAGAACGGAGGCCTACATTCCGTTGAACATTGCATTCTCTGCGTTTTATATTTTGCAATTAAGCCGTTGTCCTCAGGAAATGGCAATTTGAAAGCGGGATCATCATCATCGGTGTGCTGCCTCATGAATTAAATGTAAATAATTTCGAATCGAATCGACAAGATGTGTCCGAACGCTGCGCTTTTTCGCTCCGCAGAAACCACTGAACAATCCACGCGCAGCTCGGGTGATGTTCCTTAGTAAGAAATCCTGTTATCAAATATGAAATTTGTGGGACACTGTTACAACTTATATTGTGTTGAAATGTGCTTCTTTCATATATTAAAGGATTTATATCGTAACGACTAGCCTATTTTTGTGTACTTTTTTTATTTAAACTGATTTATCCCTTTGGTTTTGCACGATAAATATATTGGTTACATTGCTCATTTAATGTGTTAGCCTATATTGAAACCTCATTTTACAATAGTATAAAATGTGTATTTCTTTGCTCTTGCTTTGTAGTACAGTATTCTTGCAAAATATTTGGGTTGTATTGATTAATTTGAAAATGTAGCAAAAATTGCCCTTAAAAATACTCACTTGCAGTTACAGACGCTCTCCTATTTACAACCATTCGACTTAGGGAAAACGGTAGATACGAACATTTTTTTCGGGATGTTGAAAAATATCCGGACATTGCTGGCTGTAAGTTAAAATTTGTACTGTGCACCTTTTTCCGAGTACAGGACAGTGCTTTAGTGGCGCTGTGAGAGGTCACTCAGCATCTACCCCAAAGAAAAAATCCACTTCCTCTTCCTGGTTTGTAAATATTCTATACTGTATCTCCAGCGTAAGGAACTTTGACATTTTTATTTTTTAATATCTCGTGCATCCATTCAATATGGTTGGTGTAAAGTGTAAAGAAGAGGCGAGCCGTTTCTTTTGAAACAAAAGTGGAATAAGAAAGCTTGATGCGGTTGAGAAAATGGTTGGATCGCTTTTTTTCCGGCCATTCTTTAACACAGAGGAGGACCTCTTGAAGTGTATCTTCCAAAAGTAAGTTAAACTTCACTTTATTTATCTTTATAGAGCATATTATTTTATGAAATGTTTATTTTTTTAGTACAAAACAATACAGGTTACTCATACAAACCTTAAACATACAAAATATAGCACTGAAGTAACGTACGAACAAATTCAACATACGAACGATCTCGTTCATAAGTAAGGCAGCGTCTTGTATAAATGAATATTCCAAGTTGAACCGAACACAAAACAAAAAAGGCAATTATTGCAGTTTTTTGCCACAAATTAGCAAACGTAGATTTTGATTGCAATATTATAATGCTGATGAGATCAGTGAGCATTTGCCTGTATTTAAAAACCATGATTGAAAGCAAAGTCAAGGTTAAAACTGCAAAAAAAAAGTGTTGGCAGATATTTTCGATCATTAATATCTTCCAAAAAATATTTTATTTTTATATCTATATTGCTTAAAGCAGATGTGTCAAACATGGCCTGTACCAGGCACGTTGGATGACTTAATCCCGCCTGCCATAAACTTCTGAGTATGTCAAAAACAGGAGCGAGTCTCTGGGTCATTTCTGTCAAAAGTAATGATTTTTAAAATAAATGCAAACCAAATTCTCCCTCTGGAAGCTAGAGGGCAGTAATGGATATACCCTCAGCTTAGTAGGCCCATTTTAATAGTTTGATCCGATGTAGTCTCATGCCCATGTACTGCTAAAACCTTTTTTAATTCCAGTATAGGCTATATTTACATATTTTTAGCTCCAACTCGGGTTTGTGTGGCGTGGTGAGTTGTTTCAGGTGTAAAACTTTTATTTATCGTATTTTCCGCACTATAAGGCGCACCTAAAAGTCTTAATTTTTTTCAAAAGCTGACCATGCGCCTTATAACACAGTGCGCCTTATATATGGCTCAATATTAAAGTCTCGCAACTTACGCAACAGCCGCCGACTCTATTTTCCCCCGAACGTGGAGTAGTCCGCGGTGTATGCTGGGATTTATATACCGGCGTTTCATTGGCTAACCAATGTGTCAATCATCATTTGAATCGATCGCTATTGGCTAAAGTTATTCGGAGCCTCGGATTGGCTAGAGGGCCGAAACAAACCCTGCAATTGGCCGAAAAAGATGTGTCAATCATCCGTTCAATCGATCACTATTGGCTGAAGTTATTCGGAGCCTTGAATACGCTAGAGGGCCAAAACAAACCCTGCAATTGGCAGAAAAAGATGACTGAATAGCAAGCTCGCTAAACAACGCCATAAAGAAACATGTTTCATTAGTCTGTATCTGTAGATATTTTACTCTCCTGGATTTACTACACTCACGGTTGTAAGAAGACCATGATTGCGTATCATTATTGAACGTGAGAACTTAGGTGAGTTATGCGGCTTTATAATTTCCCGACTGATCTTGCCTGTCTAAGAACAGAAAGTCTGGTCCTGGCCGGCCTGAGAATCAAACACAGTTTGACATCCTTGATTTGAACCAATTTCTTTTTTTATTCAATGAATTACTGTTTTTTACCACTCGGAGGTGCTAAATAATTCACCGTGTCTTTTTAAGTTATGAGTGAGACAGTATATTACAGATAGAAGAACATAGTTAAGTCATGTTTATTTATATAGCCCTTAATCACAAAGAGTCTCAAAGGGCTGCACAGACCACAGTCTATTGCAAACTACAGACTATTATGACACCATCCCCTGATTTAAAACCTAAATGAGGGCAAATAATACGCAGATATTGTCAACATAAAATATAGGTTATTCATATGCTATAGAATGGAAGTTTGTTTTAAGCTTAGATTTAAACATTTCCACTGAGGTTGCAGATCGAATCTCAGGGGGAAGAGCATATCTTGATCACATCATGGCGGCGCCCCTGTTCGGCTGCATCGGCTCGCAACAGTTTTTTACACGTCGGCCATAAGACCCAGTCTTCGACTCAGTTTTGACGGCGCACAAAGTCGGCTCGAACTGCAGATTAAGATACGATCGCAGTTTTTTTTTTTTGCTGGATATGCGATCATCCAGACATCAAGCGCTCGGTGCTACGACCTCTTGGGAGTGTTTATTAGCCACGGACTGCTATGTCAACAAGACCCAGCGGCCTACAAAGCAGCGAAGCAGAGTGGCAAGACAGGGCGTGACCGCCGGACGAGGAAGCGAGGTTGTCGGGCCGTGCTAACAGCTAGGCTAAAGGCTAAACGTCTCTCCCATCCATTCTCCAACGTTCGCTCTCTGGACAATAAACTGGACCATTTAACAACTGGAAGTGGCATCGAACCGCGAGATGACGAACTGCTGCGCTAAAATTCTGACGAAGACATGGTTAATCTTATCTATCCCGGCTGACGTTCAAAGTAACTGTGCGGGTCAGATGTATCGACATTTCGTTCTGTATACACGTGTATACGAATGACAATAAAGTAAATCCAAAAATCATAAAATATGCTCTATAAAGATAAAGAAAGTGAAGTTTAACTTACTTTTGGAAGATGAGCTTCAAGATTAGGCAACTTCCTCCTCCGTGGTAGAAAGTGGCCGAAAAAAGCGATCCAACCGTTTTCTCAACAGCATCAAGCTTTCTTATTCCACTTTTGTTTCAGAAGAAACGGTTCTACTCTTTACAGCAACCATATTAAGATATTAAACAATAAAAACGTCAACACGAACTAGAAAGTACAAGAGGGCAGCACAGCAGCTCAGTGGCTAGCGTGTGTCTGGCACAGTTCTGAGGTCATGAGATCAAACCTTCGTGTGTGGAGTTTGCATGTTCTCCCCGTGCTTGCGTGGGTTTTTACTGGCACTCCGGTTTCCTCCCACATTCCAACAACATGCATGTCAGGTTTGTCCCTAGGTGTGAATGAGCGAGTGAGCGTAGCCATAATACAATACAACTTTTACTTATACTGTATCTGTACATTCGAGGAAACTGTGCGGGTCAGATGTATCGACATTTCGTTCTGTATACACGTGTACTAGAATGACAATAAAGTAGATCTGAATCTGAATCTGAGTTGTCTGTCTTTGTGTGTCCTGCAACTGGTTGGCTACCAGTTAAAGGGTGTCCCCTGCCCACTGCCCCAAGATAGCTGGGATGGGCTCCAGCACCCCCGCGACCCTACTGAGGATAAGCAGTGCAGATAATGAATGGATGGGTGGATAGAAAGTAGAAGACGGATTTCTTGTTTGGGGTGGATGCTGGGTGACGTCTCACAGCGCCACCACACGACGGTAGCGGCAGAAAGAAGCACTACAGTACTGTCCTGTACTCGGAAAAAGGTGCACAAGATACAAAATCTAACTTTCAGCAATGTCCGGATATTTTTCGACATCCCGAAAAAATGTTCGTATCTACCATTTTTCGCAAGTCGAATGGTTGTAAGTAGGGAAATTTCTCTTAACATAATATTAAATGTGATTGAAAATGTCCGTTTTGAACTTGAATTTTACTTAAATGTATTTTCTGAAATTAATTACAGAGTTACGGTTAAATGTGTGCGGATGCTAATCTTCAACCTCAAGAGACTTCAATGTTTTACATTCCTGGGTAAGCTTTTGATCCTATTTTGCATGGAAAACATGGTGATTAAAAACTGCTGTACAACTAGTGAGAATAAACCACATTCAGGTGTACGAGCCACGATTTCAGATGGCTCCTGATGCAAATGTCATGCAAATGCTTGAATCAAGCTTAAATCCATCATAGCATGGCGTCCCGAGGCAACCAACAGAGGGAGACAAATAATGACCATCCCCACACTTCCTTGTCTGTGAAATGAAAGCATCCAAGTTGTTCTAGAAATACACCGAGTTTGTCTGTGATGTGTGCTCGCTATCGGCGGTTCAGAAACCAGAGTTAGACCGTTTTTGAGAAGTTGCTATCAGAGAAAACTTGGCATGAGAAGTTTTCGGAGCTGCCGCCTCCAAACAATAGGGCTAAAATACAATGCCTAGCGAAAATATTTGCAATTCAGGCTTCAAATTAAAGCTAAAGAAATGAAAATGGTTTCTAAAAATCAACATTGTTAACTAGAACCAAATTATTTCAACTTGTTATATCTACAAAGAAAAAATGGAAAAGGAGATGTTGCAAAAATATTGGCCCCATTTTCACTCATCTCAACCTGACGCCTGAAATTCCCTGATGACTCCTGAATGATCCAACGTCGACCTAAAACCTAAAAATTAGATACAGAGTGCGTTAAGTCTTAATTTAAATGCACCTGCTCTGTGATGGGCTCAGAGGTCTGCATTATTGAGACCTATCAACAAACCAAGCAGGTACAGAGTAAACTTATAGAAAAGTTTAAAGCAGGAATGTTATGCTAGACGATTTCTCAATATTTATACATCTCACAAATCATAGCGCGAGCAATAATATCAAAATGGAGCAAGCATAAAACCTCTGCGAACCTACCAATATCGACCACTAAACCTTGGGCCTAAACGAGGAAAAAACTATTTAGGGAAGCAACCAAAAGGCACATGATCACATTGGATGACCTGCAGGCATACACAGCTGAGGTGGGACAATTTGTGCACAAGAAAACTATTCGACAAGTAGTCATACTTTGCATAAATGTGCCCCTTAAGGAAGAGTGGCAAGAACCAAGCCTTTTCTGAAAGAATACCATAGATAGGCCCGTTTGGCGTATGCTATAAGCCATATGGGAGGTACAAATAAAATGTGGAACAAGGTGCTCTGATCAGATGAAACCAAAATTGAACTTTTTGGGCTGAATGCAAAGCATTAGGTTTAGTGTAGGAGTAACACTGCACATCACCCTGAAAACACCACCCCCACTGTAAAACATAGTGGTGGCAGCATCATGCTCTGGGGTTGCTTTTCCCCAACAAGGACTGGAAAGATTGTTAAAGTTGATGGGAAGATAGATTGAGCAGAAAGTCTTTTGGAGTCTGAGAATGGCGCAGGTTCACCTCCCAACAGGACAACGACCGTAAACATTAATCACAATCTCCAATCCAATGCTTAAACCAACAATATAAAGGTATTTGAATAGCCAAGCCAAAGTCCAGACCGCAACCCTATGAAGCATTTGTGGAAAGATCTAAAAAAAATCCTGTGCACAAACGATCACCATCGTACCTTTAGGAACTTGAGCCCCTTGGTAAGGTAGAATGAGAAAATATTTCTCTTTTCCTTTTTTTGTTAGAATAAAATACAATGTTGAATAAATTTGCTTTCTCAACACGATTTTGTCTTACATGTTGTATTGATACTTAAAAAATATTCTACCCACGAGTTTGAAGCACGAAATATGGCAATATGTCCAAATGTTTTTCGGTAGCCAAAACTTCCGCAAGGCACTGTAGCTTCGCAGGCAAAACGACCGACCGTCATCAGCTTGTATTTACGATCCCTTGGCTCTAATGTTGTGCTTTGTGTCGCGAGGATCGTTTGTAATCGAAGATGCGGCCGATAATTTATAGTTTTGCTGGCGTACCTGCGGACATAAAGCAGGCTCTTTTATAGCTGCAAGGACAGCAGTCTCCATTCAGATTGCCTCTGTGATTTGATTTGGGCAGACCATCTCTTCGGACATTATCTGTCCAATAAATATGCCGCGGCCTGCTTTGTTTATAAGTGTGCGCAGGCCCGAGAAAGCATCGATGGCTGTTCCGAAGCACCCAATTTAATAATGTTTATTAGCGACAGTATGATATCACCGGAGCTACGTTTCCTTACCCGATCAGCAAACTCATCATTTATATGACATAAGTCTTTTGTTTTATCGCCTGGTGATACTGTTAGACTTTTCTCTTCCCGGCTCCCTGCAACAATCCGCTCTTAAGCCGATTTTAAATTTTAGTTTTCTAATACGCTTACAATCTCAGCCTTTTCCTTATTAAAAGGTTCAGCCTGCTTTATAATTAGATTGCGCTGAAATCCGAGTTAAGTGCCGTCTCTTCTCCCGCGTGGGTTTTACCTTAGCTTGATTTAATCTGTTTTACCAGCTCCGCTGTAGTGATTGACCGAGCATGCCACCGCTCTTAAAATTGTGGCGAGTGTAGATTGCAATCTCGGATACGTTTTTGTGAAAGCTGTTGCTTGAGCATTCGAGCGCTATTGTCACATTTCATTAATTTCCTGAGGAGACGATGCGGAATGCCGTCATCAAGCGCAGTCGCAGTAAATCACAAATTGTCATTGACTTAATAAGAGTGGTAATGTGATCCGATCGCAATCTGTTCTCTTATAACCTCGTAACCACAAACTTCATTGTCTCTGAATGGTTGTGTTTTGGTTTTCATGGCCTTCCGCGTGTCTTCCCCTTTTATCTCATATCTCTGGGGGCTGATAAGAGAGTACCGATTCGCCTTTTCTGTCCAGTCCCCTCTGTTGGGCAATGTTTTTGATGTCTCTTGGATGAGGTGAGGCAAACAAGAGATCAAATTAATATTTCTATGCATTCAATTTCTTTGTAGAGTTTATTTGACGGACCAACACAAAGTAGCGCTCAATTGTGAAAGGGACACGATTGATGTATTAGGCTCATATTGCATTTCCCGAGACACTTAAAGTGCTTATAGTACAGTGGAACCTCGGTTTTCAAACGCCTCTCAGTTCGAACAAATCGGAGTCCGACCAAAAATTTTGAGAAATTCTTCGCTGTTCGGTCAAAAAATCGGAGTTCGAACGCAGGTAATGCGTGAGTGCGTACGCTAGAATGCGATGCTGAGCGGCGTACGCGTGTAGATCACTCTTTTCGTGACCAACTGTTATCGCGTGCGGACGTGCTTCGTTTTGCTTTCGCTTTTAATATACTGGACTGTCTCAGAAAATTAGAATATTGTGATAAAGTTCTTTATTTTCTGTAATGCAATTAAAAAAACAAAAATGTCATACATTCTGAATTCATTACACATCAACTGAACTATTTCAAGCCTTTTATTATTTGAGTATTGCTGATTTTGGCTTACAGCTGAAAAAAACTCAAAAATCCTATCTCAAAATATTAGAATACTTCCTCAGACCAAGTAAAAAAATAATTTTATAACAGCAAAACTAAATCAAACATTTGAAAATGTCCATTGATGCACTCAGTACTTGGTTGGGAATCCTTTTGCACGGATTACTGCATCAATCCGGCGTGGCATGGAGGCAATCAGCCTGTGGCATTGTTGAGGTGTTATTGATGCCCAGGATGCTTCGATAGCGGCCTTCAGCTCATTTGCATTTGTAAGTCTGGTGTCTTTCATCTTCTTCTTAACTATACCCCACAAATTCTCGATGGGGTTCAGGTCAGGGGAATTAGATAGATAGATAGATAGATAGATAGATAGATAGATAGATACTTTGTTCATCCCCGAAGGGAAATTCAAATTAGCAGGCCAATCAAGGACAGTGATGCCATGGTCAGTGCACCAGTTACTGGTGGTTTTGGCACTGTGGGCAGGTGCCAGATCATGCTGGAAAATGAAATACTCATCTCCATAGAGCTTTTCAGCAGATGGAAGCATGTAGTGCTCTAAAATCTCTTGGTACACAGTTGCATTTACTCTGGACTTGATGAAACACAGTGGACCAACACCAGCAGCTGACATGGCTCCCCAAACCATTGCTGACTGTGGGAACTTCACACTGGATTTCAAGCAACTTGGATTTTGCTCCTCTCCAGCCTTTCTCCAGACTCTGGCGCCTTGACTTCCAAATGAAATGCAAAACTTGCTTTCGTCTGAAAAGAGGACTTTGGACCACTCTGCAACTGTCCAGTGCTTCTTCTCCATAGCCCAAGTCAGACGCTTCTTCCGTTGTCTTGAGTTCAGAAGTGGCTTGACCATGGGAATACGGCTATTGTAGCCCATTTCCCGGACACGTCTGTGAACTGTGGCTTTTGATACCTGGACTCCAGCTTCAGCCCACTGTCTTTGAAGCTCCCTCAAATTCTGGAAGCGGCTCTTCTTCACAATTTTGTTAAGGCTGCGGTCATCTCTCTTGGTTGTGCAGCGTTTCCGGCCACATTTTTCCCTTCCAACAGACTTTTTGTGGATATGCTTTGAAACTGCACTCTGTGAACAGCCTGCTCTTTGAGAAATTTCTTTTTGTGTCTTACCCTCCTGATGGAGGGTATCAATGATGGTCCTCTGGACAGCAGTCAGATCAGAAGTGATTTAGTTTACTGAACCAAGCTGAGTGTTTTTAAGGCTCAGGAAACCCTCGCAAGGTGTTTCGAGTTAATTAGATGATTCAGGTGATTAGTTGAATAGCCTACTTGTATACTTTTTCGTGATATTCTAATATTTTGAGATAGGATTTTTGAGTTTTCTTAAGCTGTAAGCCAAATTCAGCAATATGAAAATAATAAAAGGCTTGAAATAGTTCAGTTGATGTGTAATGAATCCAGAATGTATGACATTTTTGTTTTTTTAATTGCATTACAGAAAATAAAGAACTTTATCACAATATTCTAATTTTCTGAGACAGTCCAGTAGGTGTACGGGTGTTTTAGGCCCTTATTATGCCTCAGAAGAAAGTCAGTGCAAGCAGCAAAGTTGCTACAGGTGAAAAAAGAAAAGTAGTGCGTACAACTATTGCATTTAATAAAGAAATAATAGCAAAATATGAAGGAGGTGTGCGAGTGTCTGATCCTCTCCCCACCGTCCACCTGCGCCTTCTGCTGACCACCACAAAGGTAATAAATCCTATGCATAATTATTTTCTTTATCCTTTTATTTTTGTTTTTACACGTTCATGTTAGCGTAATCTTTCGGACTGAAGATTACGATAACGCGAACGTACGATTAACCTGGGTTAGCTTCATGTTTACGTTAAACATTCATCGTAAACATTCAGGGTGTTAGAACGGAGCCCAACATTCAGGGTGTTGGGACGCAGCCCCACTTCCAATGAACGGCTCACCACTTGTTGTGGAGACCCGGGTGCTAAATGACTTGTAAACAATCACTGTATTTCATTTTCCTCCCCCCAGTTTTTGGGAGTTTATTTTATGGTGCAAATCATGGCTTAACAGTTAGTGTCTTTGCTCACCAGTTCTTTACGATTATAATCAGGGTTGGGTAGGGTTACTTTAACTGGATTACTTTAATTACTTTTGGATTACTCCAATACCAAATATGCTAATAAAAGTCAAAAAAAACTAAATATGAATAAAATGACTAAATTTTGTGCAGGCTTGGGGAGTAACGGAATACATGGAACGGCAAAAATGATGTTGGCAAGCTGTTTGGATTTATTTTCATTTTGTTTCTGTCGCATTTTATGTTAGTTTTGCCAGAGATCGAAGAGATCAAAGCCAGGAGAGAAAGCTTACCACGTGTTGTGAGTCATAATTTATTTTAATTTTATACATATTTAGCTTCTTTTGTCTTTTATTAGCATATTTGGTATTGGAGTAATCCAAAAGTAATTGAAAGTAATCCAGTTAAAGTAACCAAACCCAACCCTGGTTATAATAATGGTAAAGCCGAATGATTTGTAGAGTTGAAAAAAAAACCTTTAGTCTAGTTTTTCACCACAAAATATATCCATACAAATCAGAAGAAGCTTCACCATGCAAAAGAACAAAGGAAAGTTCAACGGAACATTCATCCATTCATTTTCATGCCACTCATTCTCACGAGGGTTCTAGAGCCCGTCCCAGCAGTGAGCAGGGGGACACTCTGAATTGGTTGCCAGCCAATCACAGGGCACACAGAGCAGAACAGCTTTCACACTCATGCTCAATGCAAGCGCCAATTTTGACTCGCCAATCAACCTACCATGCCTGTTTGTGGTACGTGCCTCAAGAAAAAAACCCACACAGGCACGGTGAGAACATGCAAACTCCACAGCAGGAGACTTGCAGGTGGAATTGAACTCAGGACCTCTGAAATGTGAGGCGGATGTGCTAACCTGTCAACCGCCATGCCACCCGAATAATCCATTTGTCTTCCAAAAGAAGTATTAGAAGGAAGAAAAGACGAGAATAACAAAAGGCTGGTCTCAAATGAAGAAATCATTTGTTTATATGCTTGATATCTTACATGTTTTACTTTTTAAAAATGTATTTAATTCAACCTCAGTGGAAATGTTTAAATCTAAGCTTAAAACACACTTCTACTCTATAGCATATTAATAACTTATTTACTTTTTGTTGACAATATCTCTGCAACATCCTTTGCCTGGTAATCTTGAACGGGGGATACCACATGTGCGGTCCCTTCTCAAGGTTTCTTCATTTTCCTCATGTTAAGGTTTTTGAGTTTTTCCTTGCCCTCATGTTGTTTCCAGATCAGGGGATGGTGTAATAATAGTCAGAAATAATAGTCTGTGAAATAACCTGTGCAGCCCTTTGAGATTCTTTATGATTAAGGGCTATACAAATAAAAATTACTTGACTTGAAAAAAAAATGTCACAATCCATGGTGCTTACATGCCACAACTGACAACCTGCACCTAAAGAATGTTAACAAGAAAATGTCCCCGCGGATTTCCAAGAGGAAAAGGTCCGTGCTAGCCTCCAGATAAGGTTGTCAAAGAATCATTTTAATGACGCCCAGCACGCGGACTCCGGCGAGCTTTCAAAGGCTCCCATTCACCAGCCCGTGATGTCACATCTGCGTCATTCCACTTGGGAGAAACAGACATCACATGACAGCACTCAACTCGTCAGACGATTCTTCGCCTTTTTAACGCATGCACTTGAAGGAAACACCTATCCTCTTTATCTCATCCGTGCTATTCGGATGAAGAAATCTCCTTTGTTTGGTAGACGTCAGACCTTTGCAACGTTCGAGACGCTCCTCCAACACATGATCGTAAATACAATGGTCCGCTCGAGTCAAGCACCGCCTCAAGGGGACACAATTTGGAATTCTGCTTAAATTTTTAAGCAGAATATTTGCATAACTTTTTTGCATTGTGGTTGGATATCAAACCCTGCGGTTGGCTGTGTATCCAATCAGGATGTAATCCGGGTACTGCGTGGAAACCTTTGTAATTATCCTTAAGACTCTAGCTGTGAGCCTTTTGTGGGTAAGCGGTTCTGAAAATGTCAGCATTGGTCTGATAACCAGAACTACCAAGGCAATTATAACCATATTCCAGGAAGTAAACTTTTGGGGATCACATAAATGCCAACAGGTTTAGTGTGGTAAATTTGTATAAAATGTACTAGTTATAGATTGACTTATCATTGACTGCTGTATTATTTTTCAAATCCCCAAGAAAAGTAAGCCTAGAAAGTCAAGGCTTGGTGGCAGAGTGATTTCCTCCTAGTGAAGAGGTGGGGTTCAAACACCGGCATTTCGTAATTGACCACAAATATCAGCCAGTTGAATCACAGTTAAAAGACTGTATTTGTCACGACCAGAACGGAATCAGGACCCAAATGCATAGCGTTATTTACAAGTTTATTGAATAGAGAGAGGAAGGGCAGCGCCCGCGATCCGGTGCTCGCTGGACGCGAGAAGCAAGCCGCTCTCGCAATCGGATTGTGATCCGAATACAGAAGTTGATCTTCCGTCGCGGGAGATGGCGGTGTCAGGGACGGAAAAACAGGTCGATAGCTGGGACAGCAAAAACGTGGTCGGGAGCCAAAACGGATCGTAAGCCAGGACGGGAGAGCAGACGTGGTCGGGATCAACGGGACAAACAGGGAGATCAGGAACGGACGGGTGGAAAAACGGGTGCAAAAATGGGACAGGTGGGAGTCAGGGTCAAAAATGCTTGCCTTGTAACAACAGAGGTTCGCTGACAGACTGACAACCGGAGAGTGAAAGGGACAGGGAACCAATCACGTAGCCCGCAGCGGCTGGCGCCAAATGAGCGGCACAGGTGATGCTAATCAGTAATCATGTGATTACAATAGCAACACTTTGACCCTTAAATGTATTATTTATATTTCCGTTACTGTATTTCCTGAGAGAAATATTGTCCAGGAACTGACCTATATATCTATCTACCATGGTCATCTCCCTCAAGCCGTGTGACTGACAGCAAGACAGACTCATACACAAAAACAAGGGAAAGAAAAAAAGTAGGAAAAAAACACAAAAAATTGACCATGGCCCACCCAAATGCCCAAACACCCAAACAAGTTAGGCACCTCGGCACCCAAGTTGGTCATGCTTTCGTCCCTCCAGATTAAACGGGACACAAGAAAGCGGGTGACAAGAAAAGGGTGACACAACAGACTCTTCTATTCAACATTAGGGCCCGACAGCTTTCACTGGTTTATCCCTGCCGCATCATACAGGTGCCCTGCCCATCCCTTAGAGCGCATCCAAACATCCCACTATCCTATTACAACACCTCTCCACTCATTACTATCACCAACAAGACCTCTTTCCTGCAGGGCACTCTTAACACCATCCATCCACGTCAATCGCGCCCTTCCCCTTGGTCTCCTTCCATCGACTTCTGCTCTGTAGATCCTCTTTAACATTCGCTCCTCATCCATCCCCTCCATGTGTCCAAACCAACAGAGTACACTCTCATTCACACGCTTGCTCAGTTCCACTACTACTCCAGTTCTATCCCTCACAATTTCCTTTCTCAATCCATACTCATTAAAGACTTCATCTCAAAAACATTTCCTTCTCAAATCTGGGTTCAGGCTCCATGTTTCTGCCCCATACAACACAGTCGGCACAATCACACTCTCCTACAGTCCCCTCTTAACATCCATACTCATACTCTTGTTGCTCATCACTCTCCTGAGAGCACCCAAAACCTTGCTTCCTTGATTCACTCTGTGCAATACCTCGCACTCCATTCCACCGACTGCAGCCACATCACAACCCAAGTACCGAAAGCTTTTAACTTCTTCCAGCACCTGTCCATTCAACCTTATTTCCAACGCCAGGCCCACTCCATCATGTGAACACCTCATCACCCACAAAAAATAATGATAAGGGCAAATAGATTGGTGCAAAATAATCTCTGACAGAATTACCGTTTTGATATGCTCAGTTCTTATTAGTTGATCCACAATTACATGGAAAAACTTTCAGTCCATTTGAATCCAAGCCAGCAAAGATTATGGTGCCGGAAGAAAACCCATACCAACTCTCAAAATGCACGTGACAGCAAAGAGTGCCCTCTGGGGGTTAATCCGAAGCAGAAACCGGATCAGGACAGTCCGTAATCCACAACATTTTTCAGACCCAATTCAAGCGCAGCTAATTGTAAGTCAACATTTAAGACCTTTATTTGTCCATGCTGTGCATTTCTAAGATGCTTCTAAGGTAAGGTGGAGAGAAAACAGTTTTGCACATGTATAACACGTCACAAGAGTTGCACTGAGTTTACTAAACGTTTCCTCGAATAGGCCGAATTTGATCACATTAGTTTTAGCAAATTATGATTGACGCCCACAGTTTCAAAACCTCAAAGAGAGCGTAGGTTTTATCAACAACCACCAGAAGGATGTGCAGTGCATAATTTTTGCATTTTGATCATTTAGCAGCCTCCTCACCTTAATGACCTGTAATTTCACACCATTTACTTACACTTCCCAATGAATAGTCTCATCGGATCATTTGTCTTCTCAAAAGACAAAATATCCTTAGCTTCGATAAAATCGATACGGTTCATCCTAAAGGGACAGTGTGTATTATATGACCACTATATGTCGCTGCATTGTGTCTTGTAAATGAAACCTAAATCTAAAAATCACAAGGAAGATGACGAACTACAGAGACTCAGAGTCAAAACTACACGGTTTTTTTTCGTGTTTTTTTGGGTACCCGTAGTAGCAAGATGGCGGACAATTATGTCAGCTCCTTCCATTTGAGGCTCAAATTAGGTCAGATGAATACAAATTTCTTAAAATGTGAGTACTTAAAAACATTTACGTTTATACGACAGTTAAATGGGCTGAGCGTCATTTGAGGTGTCCTTAAAAAATTGAAAATAAATATTTTCCCCCTTACGTTTGTGTTAAGCTTGCCCGAAAGAGTTCAAAGAACCCTTATGCTTTTTTTCCACTGCACCCATCTGCTTTTGTCTTATAGCAAAGCTGTTAGAGGCGGAGCATCTTGGGTCCAAGGAATTGGGACTGGTGGAGTGCTGGAGGGTGACGTCATGCTTGTTCCTGCAGGGTTTTTTTAAAAATATTTGTTAGTGCAGTATGAAAATGGTGAAAGTAAGAAAGTGCCTGCCCGGAGTAGAGTCCAGTCACCAACCAAACCCCAAGAAAGATGATAAAAGAAGAGTTTATTTGAGAAGGTCTAAAAGATGCACGTATTTGCACGTGCACCATTAAAAAGCTGAAATGATGAAACAAGCCAGTATATGGTGGTTTAGAGTAACAAAGTTCCAAATTCCGTACAGCTCCTTTAAAGTCGTATTACTATTTAAATCCTTTTTTTGAATTGAATTATTATTTTTATAAGATGCGTTAAACACTACACACTGTCCCTTTAATGGAAAGCTTAAGCCTCACTAGATTCTTGAAATATCCTCATGATATGGGATAATTATACACTTCATTCCGAGATAGAGACCAGCATGACCTAACTTTTCACTTTGGCAAAAGCGTTTGTCCTAAATTCAATCAAGAATTCACTTATATGCAACCTGTCTAACCCATTTATATTGCGCGTGCAAACTATTTCAATGCCTGCCACAAAATGTCACAATATAATGGTATTTAAGAACAGAAAAGATGAAAAAAAAAATCGCATTTTCAGTTTATCATGAGAACTCCACCAACACCTGATTTGAAAAAAGTGGAAAAAACTTAACAGCTGACATCTTCAGACGAAAGCAGAAATGGATGCCAAAACTAGTAAAAAGTACAAAGCTCCGCCGTGAGCTGTACAACTCAGCAAATTCAAAAGAGAGCAATAGCGAATATCATCAGGAGCATTTTGCCAACAAAAATGATAAAATGTCAGGGAGGACACCAAAAAAATAAAGGAAATATTAACAACTGTGGCGCTCCCTTGCCTCGGTTCCTTTCAGTATTCATCTTTAAAAAACATTAACTCATTCGTTGCCATACCATATGAATACGTCTTCAGAAGCATTGTCCCCGAGTTCCAAAACGTTTTATTTTGAAAAACTATTATAAAGGGCGCGGCTCGTTGATAAGTATCATGCCTCTGGGAATGATTTCAGTCTGATAAATCACCAATAAAGGCTATGTTCACACTGCAGAACTTAATGCTCAATTACAACTTTGGGCGAAATCCAGATCGTTCACATTTCAACTCATAGTGATTTGTGTTCGACTGGATCTACCTGTCACACATGCGCAGAAAAGGTAACACACTTATATTTGAGGAAGTACTCGAGGATGATAACGCGCTACTTGTATTTATTTTTCTCCCTCTCTTCCTCCCTTTTTTTCTCACTCTCTAGCTCTCTCTTTCACTCTCTTATTCTCTTTTTCTCTTACTTTGTTCCTCTGTGTCTCTTTTGGTGTCCTTTAACCTTCTTTTGCTCTCTTACTTTTATCTCTCTTTTCTCTCTTCCTCTCTCTCTTTCTTGCTTTTCCCTTCTCTCTTTCTCCCCCCTCTCTTTCTATTTCTCTTTGGATTTCTTGATTTCTCTCTTTCTTTCATCTCTCTCACTATTTTCTTATCTTTTGTTTCTCACACTATCTCTCTCTTTTTTCTCTCTCTCTCTCTCTCTCTCTCTCTCTCTCTCTCTCTCTCTCTCTCTCTCTCTCTCTCTCTCTCTCTCTCTCTCTCTTCTCTCCCTCTCTCTTTTTTCCCCTTCTCTTATTTCTTTCTCTCTAATCTACTAGTCTGGCCCCCAAGAGAATGTTTGTTCTAGGATGTGGCCACCGAGTTAAAATGAGTTTGACACCCCTGATCTACATAAAAGAACACATGCTGCTCCTAATTTGTTAACCTCAACGCATGAATTTTGGGCTTCCGAATTATGAACTCAGCCTCAAATTCTGCAGGTCATCAATCCACGAAAGAACAGCGAGTCAACTTACAAAGGTGAAATAAAACAGTCAAATTATGCTTTTTGAGTGGCTACGTTTTTCCTGAGAAAAGTAAGACTCCCTACCAGTGTGAGAGAAAACAGTTGATTGCAGTCTCGCTGGGTAGCTTTGAATATTCCCCCCTCTCATTTATCAACTCATTATTTTGAGCCCATAGGGGGCACTGGTGAAAGGGCGCAGTCTCCGTAGTTGGTTCTATTTCAGAATTTAACAATACTGGGTGGGGGTGCCCTCAGCTTGGATGAAATGTTTCCCCTTGTGAATACTCTGTGCTTTACTGTTCGATTACATTCAACCCAAATTTAGATAGGAAGACATTTTAGTAATGTTTGCGCCGCGAGGGGGGAGATTTTCATGTAGGGGGGTGGTTGGATCATTTTTCAACACGAGACAGACAAGCATACAAGTGTGTGTATCTAGAAATACATCCATTCATTTTCTGCACCGCTTATCCTCAGTAGGGTCGCGGGGAAGCTGGAGCTCATTCCAGCTATCTTCGGGCTTTATGTAAGTTATGATTACAAAGTGAAACACACGGATAAAAACATGTCGAAGTTTCTTTTTCGACTTGCGAACCTTCGATTCATTATTCTTCAATTTTCTTACGACGGCTGCTCGCTTTGCATGTTCTTCCGCGTGGCGTAGAAATCAACAAACCACAGCGGACGAAAACACGGAAAGCATTCAATAGAGGGAAAGTGAGGTTTTAGATTGAATTAATATTTGGGGGGGACAACTCTCTTCAGCCTCCGGTAGCACAATAACTGTCATATTGCTAGATACTCTACAGCATCCATGAGCACTTCCGCTAACAATGCATTGTGTGTGACGTCACACGTCCTCTTCTGCCCAAGCGGGATATCGTTGCAGTCAAACACGATTACAGAAGACGCATAGAATTTAGTTGGAAATGTGAATAATTCTACAAAAACATGGAACTTGGCCCAAACATCTTTTAAGTCTTGACTCGGCCAAGGGTCTAAGCTGTGAACCCCATCTACTTCCAGAGTTGGAGGAGATGTTTACCGGTAAAAGTGACACTGAGGATGAATCTTTCATTGGATTTAGTGATGCAGAGGAAGCTGATAGTTAGGCAAGCATGTTCTTCATGGTATAGTTAGCTGAAAAACTACCATTATGTTCCTTCATTAAGTCAAGTCATGTTTATTTGTATAGCCCTTAATCACAAGGAGTCTCAAAGGGCTGCACAGACCACAGATTATTGCAAACTACAGACTATTACTACACCATCTGATCTAAAACCTACATGAGGGCAAGGTAAAACTCGAATCTCAGCATGAGGAAAATAAAGAAACCTATAGTTTTTTGAGGATCAAGGATACATCATTATTGACATTACCAGCCATGTCAATCACGTAATGTTAGTATACCCAACACTTATTTCGCCTGTTGTTCTCTATTTTATTTTAATTTGCCTTTTAAGATGACTTGAATGTTTTTGAGTTCAGTTTTAGCAAATAAATTACCAACAGATGTGCAACTTAGGGCTGCACGGCGGTTAGGTGGTTAACGCGCAGCCCCACGGTGCAGAGGTTCGAGTCCAGCTACCGCAGCCTTCCCGTGTGGAGTTTGCATGTACTCTCTGTACCTGCGTGGGTTTCCTCCGGGCACGCCGTTTTCCTCCCACACTCAAAAAACATGCATGTCTGGTTAATTGGCTGGTCTAAATTGCCCCAATGTGTGACTGAGCGAGTGAGCTGTCTGTATCTGTGTGCTCTGCGACCGGGTGGTAACCAGTTCAGGGTGTCCCCTGCCCACTGCCCGAAAATGCCTGGGATGGGCTCCAGCACCCCCGCAACCCTACTGAGGATAAGCAGTGCAGGTAATGGATGGATGGATATGCAACTTATATTCCAGGTTTGACTTATATATGTTTTTTTCTTCTTAACAATGTGTTTTGGCGGGTGTGACTTATACTCCCGAGCTGCTTAGAGTCCCAAAAAAATACGGTCATTAGAGTATTGGCAATAGTCCATTTCCAGTCGGGTTAACGCCTGTATGTGAACATACCCAATATTTCACAGCAAAATAATAAGCATTCCTTGGCAAGAATGAGGCATTAAGACACCCTTTTGTGTAACACACTACACTTTGCTCCCATTTTCAGGCATTTTAAAAGCAAATTGTGCAAATTTGTCTTGCACATCACAGCTCTCCGCTTGTACTGTGCACGGCACGTTTCCTCCAAGCCCCGACTTCTGATGTCCCTCTTAAATCAGTCTTTATGTCTTCCAGTGTCGACAAATTAAATGTTCTTTAAAGGCCTGGAATGGTGTTAATGAACAGGTAATGATCACACAGCCGGGATATTTATTGATCATGTCTACCGTGAAGGAATCAACTAATTGCGGTCTGAAAAAAAAGCTGATTCAGAGGCTTTAAAAATCCAGGACACATGTCGCGTACCCATTAAGTTTATGTTGCAGCAAATTTAGCATGCAATGCTTTGGTGCGTATGACTCCATCAACCCTGAATATGTCTTCATGCAGGTTTGCATGTCAGGCCGTACCAATGGCACAATAGTAAAACTGATTCAAGACGGAATTCTACCCAAAGCAGAAGTCTCAAACTAAATGAAGCTAGGGGCCGCCGGAGCTAGTTTGTGGGTGCGGTTGGGCCAAATCGGATTTTCAACAAGAACAATTCTGATAAATCCCACTGTTCTCAAAAAGCTTTTTTCACATTTCCTTCACAAAATAATGACTATTAAATAATAAAAAAGATTGATTCAGTTTTATACTAATTTTAATTACAAATATTGAATAATCCATACAGTTGTACCTCTACTTAGAAATGTCTCTACAAACGAAAGCTTCAGGTTACAAAGTACCTAAACAGAAAAATATTGCCTCAAGTTACAGCGTTTTAGAATACAAAGTCAAAAATACAGTAGAGTACGCGATGCCATTCAGCGCTCCCAGAGCGTGAAATTCCTGCATGCTCTCCGTGTCCTCTCCCACCCATTAAAAGTCTACTGTATGGTACCGCAACAATGAGCTATTATTTACAATGTAAACCACAAAACACATGTAGAAAAGTGGACAAGGAGAAAAGAAGAGGAAGAGACTTTTGCTGGTCATCGAAACAAAGAGATAAGAGAAGGAGGAGTTCAGAGATGACAAGGAAGAGGACAAAGTCATCATGAAATAAGCCCAAATAAGACATTTTGGCAAAATTCCATGAAGTCATGGAAATTTGTGGAAACGAATCACCTAGACAGGTCGGGCTATTGCTCATTATGATGACGTCTGCCCTTATCATTTCCTTTAATCTTGTTTTTTTTTATATACATCATGTGCCTCTTTTATTATGTTTATTGTGCGGTAATGAAAAATTTAACATGTATTTGTTCCATGCTCTGATGCTCTTTTTTGATTAATTAAAAAAACAAATCATACTTTTTCGGGGCTTGGGACAGGTTAGCGTACTTGCATTCTAAAGGATTCTACTTACAAAGGTAGGTTACGAAGCTACTTTTAGAGGTAAGTAGAGGTAGCACTGTACCTTATGTGTGCTGCACTTACACTAAAGGAACCGTGTATATTACCACTAGAGGTAAAAAATGAGATCTAAAAAGCACAAGGAAAAAACTAAATATAGAGGCCCAGAGTGACTAGAATTGCACATTTTTCTTCTATCTTTTGCAAAACATTTTACAAAGAAAATAGAAAAGATGATTAAAAAAAGCAAGAGAAGAGAGACAAAAAATGAAAAAAGGGAGGGATTTAAGAAAAAAGAAAAGAAAAAAAAATAAGGAAAAAAGGAATTAAGAGAGAAAAATGAAAAATGAAAAGGGAAACCAATGGTTTCATGTCAAATAAATATCTCAACCTATGATTATTTTAAAACATTCGGGTTTATATCACAGTTTTTATACTGTTTTTATGTTTTTGTTTTTTCTTAATGGAGCTGAAACACCGTAGCGATGGATTTCTTTGCCATCTGGCAACCAAATGTGTCGTAGGTAATGCAGGGCTGCTATGCTTTGAAAAAATGAGCATCTGTCATATATACAAGTGGACGCAAGTCAGGCAGGAAAAAGAACAGGAGCAAATGACAAAAGAAATCACACTCACCATATGCTGTTTATAAACTCTTCAAAATACTCAAAAATTCACATTTCTTCTAGCCTCTTGCGGGTATAATCAAACCAGTTGCTTCAGATGTCAAAACAACTTTTCTTCTCACTGCAGCACATATATGACCGCATCCTATAGATCATTATATAGGATTTTCTGCCCGTCAAAGTGTTTTACATCACTTTCATTCCACTCACTGTGTCATTTCAGCTCAAGATCTGCGCCTTTCCGAGTAACAAGTTATCATGTGAGCGACAAGCTGCTGAAGACCAGAAAATGGAAAGCTGTCTTGACACAACTCAACTACCACACATTACAGCATGCTGAGTCTGTTTAAGGTCTACTTGGTCAACAATCTGAATAATAAAAAGGTGAAATCATCCTCATGCTTTTACTGTTTACAATATTTTAACTTCAAAGCTGGTGAGTGGTGCCCTAACCACACATGTCTTACTGACTTGGCCTTCGCTTGGGACCCTACAGCTAAAATTTTGGTACTGCAGTAGGACTTATTTGAGATTTCATCGCATTCAAGCCCCTGACGAAGTACCAAATTTTTCTGAGTGATAAGGTGCACCGGATTATAAGGTGCACCTCCCAAAACATAAGTCTTGCAGAAATTTAAGCACTTTCAAGGGCAATTTTTAAGTGTATCCAGTACCATTAAAAGGAAAAATCCGTTGTTTATCGGGTATTTTGCAGAGCCACAAATATGTCCGTCATCACTTGTGCATTCATCAAGACGTACGATTATTAGATCTTGAGTAAATTGCTAACAAATCATTTTTGACACAGATTTCTCCTAGTACAGTTTTTGGGTAAAAAGGACAATAATATGTAGCTTACATTTTCAGTTGCAGGAGGTTTTAACCATTAAAATTTACCACTGGAAAACGCTACCCTAATTTTTTGCATGGCCCACAATGAATGAATGAATAAAATAAACTTTATTTTGAACATGAGAAAAACAAAACTAAAACAAGTAAAAAACAAAAACAAAAAACAAAAACAAAAATACAATTTGAATGTAGCAAGTCGGAAAAGGAATAGGAAGAAGCATAGGCTTATTTGATCCTACCCCACTTCCATTAATAATTGTGTCTTCCAGCTAAATATCCTGTGTATTTACATACAACAAATACCTCAAGAATATACATATTTACATATTTACTGTACATAAGTTTTGTGGATGCACAGTCACTCCGTCATCATCATTATTTCACCACCACTTTCACAGTCATTATCATTGCTGTCTCCATCCATTATTACCATACTTTATAATAAGAGTATGTATTAAAATAATAATTGGTGCTCATGGTGACAACTGACTTGCTATGTGTTTTCCGTCATATGAGTATCTTTGAACCTGCTACCTCTGGGGGTCCACCCCGAGGCAGCAGGGCCACCATTCTTGAGTGTCCTGATCTTTGCATTAAAAAGAAAAGGTACGAGAGATTGAGCCAGATACCTCCAGCAAAGTAAATGTCCATAATTGATACTTAGTCCTTGGACTACCACACATTTCATCGTGCTCTGCTTACTGTAGGTGTAGCATGTATCTGTCCTCTTTGGCGTGACCAGTACGGGACATATTTCAAAATATCCCTTTTTGCCAACAAGACAGCTCGTGAACGACATCCCCAAAAACCAGAATTCTGTTCTTTAGTTGCTGTCGGGCAATGGCCTCAATTATTACTCTTATAAGGTTGTTATTAAACTAAAAACTACACTTAAAACCCAATACAAAAAAGTCCAGTTTGCTTGCTTACTATACAGATACATTTCTTACTTTTAACAAATATCATTAAAGTATTCACTACACGTTTCATGCTTCCGGAAAATTGTTGGACAAAGGAACAACAAATTTGCAATGAACAAAGGCAGAACGGTTACCATATGCAGTATTATTTCATTGTAATTATCCATTTTCCATTTTATCCATTATATTTTCCAGTATATATGGCGCACCGGGTTATAAGGCACACTTTTAATTTTTGGGCCGATTTAAGGTTTTTAGGTGCACTTTATAGTCTAGAACAGAGGTCGGCAACCTATGACACGTGGTTAACCAGTGACACGCGAGCGCACGGCAAAACAATAATGATTATATTTTAAAAATGCGCATTTTCACTTGGAATTTAGACATTTTCAGTTGCGCGCCGTGTTATCTAGAGGCTTTATGGTCGCGCCCCTCCTCCTCTGCTCCGTTTGTGAGCGTGTGTCTGCGCGGCGCAGAGAGAGAGATCCGTGTTTTAACCCAGCCAACGAAACACACGCGCGCGATAAATGAACGAATCATGACGGCTCCTTGAGCAAAAACATCTCGTTCTTTCCAGCCAGCGTGGACAGACAATTAGGCTTTGTGCAAAAAATGACCGTGCTGTTTGTGCATTATGCCTCGAGAGCGTTGTACCTCGCACAGCAAGTGTTAAACGTCATTACGAGACGAAACGTGAACATGAAATAAAGGATAGGTCTGACATGGCGGAGACATTAAAACGCGCTGTTTCCAGGTACGGCAAACAAACACAGGCCCTGAAGACCTTTATCACTGCTAAAAATACCATCACTGAAGCAAGCTATCACATTGCTCACTGCATAGCAAAGCACAGAAAACCATATACTAATGGCGAATATTTTAAAGAAGCATGTGTGTGCGTATATGCGTGTGTGCGTGCGCGTGCCTTCAGCTATGCTGCTGTTATTTCAAGTTTTGATATTTTCTGCAACAACATATCATTGATGAATGGTATGGTAGCTGTCCATAGCACTTGTTTTTGATGGTAGTTCATAGTTAATAATAATAATAATAATAATAATTTCCTTGTATTGTCATTCTGTGTAACAATGTACACAGAACGAAATGTCGATTGCACCTGACCCGTTGTAGCGAGCCGATGCAGCCGCAGCCAACAGAGGGCGCCGCCGACCACTTTTTAAAGTTAATGAAGAATGGTTGATTCTGTTTCATTCTTGTGGAAAAATTTGAAGTCATGGATGGCTACAGGCCTTTCCACTTGTTATTCACATTCATTTTTTAGTTGATTGATGAACAAAAATAGTGGAAGATAAATTGGTCAGTTATACCAGTGTTTTTCAACCAGTGTGCCGGGGCACACTAGTGTGCCGTGAGACCTTGTCTAGTGTGCCGCTGGAATTTGCCTAATTCTATCTTTCAAAAAAATCAGGCCATTATTCAGTTGTTTTGCAATCTTCTTAGTACTGTAATAGTCATCCATATCAGTAGGTGGCAGTAGATTTTTATATACTTTTTATGTACTAATTATCTGCTCTTCAGGTGGCACGGTACATTTAATGACTTAATTTGTTTAACAAAGTGGCTTAAGATTGCACTGTAAAAACAAAAACATAAAACACATCATTTTTTTTAATTTTAAGTATTATTTTCTTCTTTTTATATACTAATTATCTGCTTATGAGGTAGTACAGTGAAATATTTGACATAACTTTATTTTCAAAAATTTTCAACTGACGGTGTGCCTCGAACTTTTTTATAAATAAAAGTGTAACTTGGTTCAAAAAGGGTTGAAAAACACTGAGTTATACGATTAAAATGTATATCCATGTTGTATATTTGGACTGGTGTAAAATTACAGCTCTGTTGGATATTAATAAAAATGTTGTGCGAGTCATTGATCTTGGTGTGGCACACTGATTTACAAAAAAGTGTGAAAGTGGCACTTCACAGCAAAAAGGTTGCTGACCCCTGGTCTAGAACGTAAGGTAGTTTTAGTGTTTGTGATATTTTGTACACTCAAACGTGATGAAAAAACTCACCAAATACTGGATCCGCAAAAAGCAGGTCTAACTGGTGGTGTGTGTGGCCTTTTTGAGGGGAAAATATTGACACACAAAGACAAACTTCTTTGCCTATGCACAATAGTTTTCATAACTTTTTTGTTTTTCTTGAACTTAACAAGATGAGTAATGGGTTGTCAACTCATTTATGCAAGTTATTAGCTTTGCAACTCAAGTTTAGCAGTCATTTCCTAAAGCTGAAAATCTAAATGCGAGTTTAAATGCCAATGTGAGGAGGCGGAATACATCCCAGATTGGACTGGCAGCTGTCCAATTGCAAAGCGCAGAAGAAATGTGAGTAAATAAGCTTTGCATTTCTCAAAAATGTGTCATACCACCTGATTTAATTGAATAAGGAGATACAAATTTCATCTGTGTAGCACTTTTCTTTTAAAACACGGGAAACCAAAAAATAACAGCTTATAAGTGCTGAGTGTGGAACCTGCATTTAAGGAGACGAATGAACTTCCAATATAGTCTAGACTCGTGATAGTGAAGTTAACTAAAAAATGAACTTGAGGTTTTTTGAGTTCAGATCCTCCCTAAAGATAAGTCAAATATTCGAAACTGGATTTGCCGGGCCAAATTGAGTTGAAAGGAAGATATGAACTACTTCTAGGTAAATTAAGACTTGTTTTCCTTGATTGTGTAAATTTGTGGAATGCCATAAATCAGACTGATAAAAATCAAACATTTACGATCTAGATGAATCGCAAAAAACAATGATAAAAATACTACATTAGTAAGTCTTTTTAACTCAGAATTTCAGGCTGAAATGGCAAATTATTCGTCGTTTGAACTTTTATTGCTTAATTTCTTGAGTTTACCCAAAAACAAAGTTTGTTATTGAGTTCATTTCTGTTTTTAGGGAAGCATTGAACTTTAGTTTTTAAGTGAATGATGCGAATGATACACGCAAACGATGGTATTCTTTATAACCTCATGTATATTGATTGATTTTGTCTGGGAAATTTAATTTCTATTTTCTGCCCCCACGGCAAAAATATATAGTGGATGCAGCAGTATCCATCTAGGGCTTGAACTAATGATTATTTTAATAATCGATAAATCGGTTGATTTAAAAAAAAAAATTCATCAATGAATCGGATTAAAAAAAAACAACATTTTTTTTATTCAAGTATTGAAGTTAAGACGGATAGAAAAATAGTGCACAAAAAAGAGAATATATTATCATACAAAACATTTAAATCTTTATCTTTTAGCTTACCAAAAACAAAATCTATACAAATGTATGCTATACACATGAAAATATGTAAGATACTTTTATTTTTCTAATAAAACCCGTCTCAATCGATTTTAGCGATTTGTTGTTGCAGCCCTATAACTATCCATATGTAGTGTAAGGCTGAGTCCCATTCTTCGCACTTTCACTCGCTATGTGCCCTAGTCACTCGGTTTGCGCGTTCACGTGAAAATGGGGTGTGTCCCGATACTCTCAAGACCGAAGCAGAAGTGCCCTCAAACCATGTCGTAGCCACTTCAAGACCGAGGGGGCTCTCGACCTCACTTGGCAGCGAAGTGACTACCCAGAGGGCTTTGCGAATTCTCAATATCAACAAACATGCCCGAAAAGGAACCGCACAAATGTAAGTAGTTTTCCACAACCACGCATGTATTTGCAACAAAATGTATTGAGATATCTTAGTTAGACGTAAATGCAATAGAAAATCGTATTTTCGCATTAAAACACAAACACTGCAAAATCGCTACTTTACGAAGTGCACTAATCTACCAAGGGAGCTGGCAAAAAAAATCTTCACGCTACAAACTGTAAAGTAGGATAACTGCAGAAAATCACGGTTCAGCCCATCCCTGTTTTTATCTTAAACGAGTCGTGCTTTGACATCTACATGGAGCAGTCAGAATACCGTTCTGGACATAAGCCCTTGTTTACTGCACACAATTTCAGGTGTCGTGTTTTATTTACAATATGATTCTTTCATGTGAGATCAGAATGCATTAGTTTTCATCATGCATTATGAGTAATGTCTCTGAATTTCACGTGGAAATACAGTTGAAACAAATTACTATCACATAGGCCACTGCCTTCTCTGTAAACACATATTAAGTAAACTAATTACCTTCTCAAAATGTTGTCCAAATGTGGAGACAATTCTAAAGCATATGTGATGCTGGCCAATAGAAGGCTCTTACAGCCATAAGAATAACATGTCATTTTTTTGTATCTATTCACTATCAAATAATTATCCAGAACACATCCTATAATTTCCTGTCTCATATCAACTTGTTGAGCATCCTATACACAGTTGTTTTGTACAATACATCAGCATTAAGTAATTCTTGTTTTTTCCACCCAACCTAAAGGCCACTGTAGAACGTCCCGTGGAAGAGCTGGTCACCATCACAGCTACCACGCCATCCACACCACCGGGCACGTCGTTGGCAACTTCTAATCCGGCGCCAAACCCCAAATCACCCAGAAAAAAAAGGAAGCACGATACACTCCTTGACTTTTTGAAAGCGGAGTTTGCCGGAGTGAGGAAAAGGCTCGAAGAAACTGTGGCCAAAACTGAGCGGTTCCCGTCCTTTTTGGGAAGCTCGTGGACAAATTTCCAGAACAGTGACATCCCTGCAATGTTTCCCTTTGTTTTATAAAAGGATTTTTTTTTTTTATTAAGAACTCAATGAAGTTCCAGTTTGTGTTTCCAGCTTTATGGAAGTATTGGTATATTTTTGTTAAAATTTGTGACACATTATTTATTTACTATTATGTATTTTGGCCCAATGTGAGTTTGTTTTTCTGAAAGTAAACTATTATTTAAGCTGGAGTGATTTGTAGTTGTTTTCTGTCCAACAGTCACATAGTTCACACACAGTATCTCACATCATTATGAAATAAACCACCAAGGTGTTACTCAAAATGAAGATGTTTATTGAATAGTAATGCAGAAAAGCACATAATGCAAATGTGGGTCTGACTTCCAGAGCCTAAAATATGGCTTTTGGGCAATTTATTCCATATTAACTGTGGACAATTCTTTGTACGGTGGACCTGGGAACCCTGAAGACCCGTGACACCACACGGTAGGACAGAGCGTGGACCAGCCAGTACACGTAGATCAGGACCTCCAGCCATGGCCCTGTTCCCTCTTTAGCAGCTCCTGCAGGGCCCACATAACCTTCTTGCTCAACCTTAAGTCCTGAATGAGTTCTGACTCCACATCCAACCATAAGCACAGGATGGGAACATTCCTGTCCAACCTGTCCACGCTTATGGGACAGCCACTCTGGAACACAATAGATAACAAACAATTTAGACATAAATGTGGGCATAGAAAAGAAAAAGACCGCTTTAACTGTGATGTAAGCATCATGAAAAAATGTTGAAATGACCTTTTTATATTCAATGACAACTCTTTTGAATTAAATTCCTTATGAACTAAGGTTTTTGGGTCGTACAGGGAAGTTTGGTGACGATATTATGTCAGCTAAAGGGTCAGGTGGACTGTTCTTGTGTTTGTTTACGTTTCGTCATGTCACAGATTCAAGACCCCTACTATATGTCATAAAATGGCATTAAGATACTAATAAGTAGATTGCCATTTATGTCTACACAAACATAGGGTATTATGTGAACGTGCATTGTATGTTAACTCTTACTGTATTTGACCGAACGGGCCATTTTTTTTTAATGAGTGTACGTACCTTGTAAAGATGAATCAGCACTACATAGCGCCGAAGCTGTCTTCAGTATAGCACATTTCTCCTCCGTTGATTGGAGACACGGAAAAGATGATTAGCTTCAGGCAATCGGTAATAACACAGCAGTAGCGGGCATTTTTAACGTTGCACGAACTCTCCAACTGACACACTACAGGTTGAGACTCGAGTTGTTTACATGTGACGTAGACCAATACGTCACTGAGGTCTACAGCCAATTAATATTACCGCCATCTCCTGGACAGGGGTGGAACCTTGCAAGTCTTGTCCAAACCATCTCCGCTTTGCACTTCACTCGCGGAGGGCACTCCTCTTCGAGGGACCTCACTGGAGGGTCCTCAGGGCCGAGTGAGAGAAATGGGATTGGGCCTAAGTCTATTGACGCGATATTCTCTGCATATTACAGAAACTCCCATTTTGACAAAAAATGGGCCCCCGCCCCAACACACACACGCACACTTTCTGTCTTTTGACTCAAGTGCCACAAACGGTACCCATAAGACAACTCCTTTGTCTCCTATAAAATGAGATTACCAGAGTTGACTGACATTGTAATAAAAATATTTGATTGTGCTCTTATGTCATGATAGGCGGATGTTGGACGACTTCTGATCATAATGTGTTTAGTTTGAGAAATTCACCGACAGGCGTGCGTAGCAGAAAGCTAACTATTCCCAACCAAATTGTGAGTTTTTTTCTTGATCAAATCAAATTTCTACTCAGAAGGCCCGCAAAGGGAGGGGGAAATGGGCAAGGTCCTCCAAGTAAGTAATTCTTTTTTTCATTCAACATGTAAATGATCTATTTGGATTGGTCCAATTAGCACAAAGGAAACAGAAGGCAGTTCTTTGATTGGTGTGAGTGTATTGGAGCTCTTAAAGTGATGGCTGAATTCCAAATCTGCAGAACTGATTCATTTAAAAAAAATCGATGCACCGAATACGCAGATGCCATTGAAGAAACAATTACATATACTTTTAAAACTATTTTATTAGCCCTTTATCAACTCATTGACTGTGCAATATCGAAGGGTCCCAACTGCTAAAGATAGTTAAACAATACTTTTTAAGACTTTCTTTTTTCCTTTTCTCTTTCTTTTCCCTCTCTATCTTGCTTTACCCTTCTCTCTTTATCCCCTTCTCCTATCTTTTCCTTCTCTTTCTCTCTCTGTATTTCAAGACCTTATTTTTATAATAATGCATTTAATGCCTTTTTTAGACTTTACAAGGATCTGCAACAACCCTGTATAATTTGGGACGAGTTACGGGGGAGATAATAAAACAATTTTGACAATTATCAGGTAGGTCAATTCAGAGTCCAATGGAAAGAAAATACAAATGAAGAAACAGGATAAGAATCGGGGGCTGAGTATTTGAACTATTATCCTCGGCAGGAGTCCTTTTCAATTGGACAAACATGCCATTGTCTGACTCACTTGAAAACAAAAATATGTTTTTTTTCCTCAAAATTTAAATGTCAGTATGAATGCGTACATTGTGTTTCGTTATCACTGATACATTTAACATTGTACTAGTGTGGATATGCACCAGGAGTTAGTCCCAAGATGAATAAGGCGGGTATGAAAATGGGTCCAGGCCTAAAAAAGTGAGAATGGTATGAAGGAAATACCGTACTTATTTGTGTATAACGTGCACCCCTAATTTTTGATTGATAAACTGTATTTTTATTTTCTCAGGTCGATGCAGATGTATAGGGATGTTTGATGTTCAAATCTTAAGTACAGAAGCTCCCCTACTTACGACCATTCGACTTATAAAAAATGGTTGATATGAACATTAGTTTCGGGACGTCGCAACATATCTGAACATTGCTGTAAGTTAGATTTTGTATTGTGTGCACCTTTTTTCCGAGTACAGGACAGTACTGTAGTTCTTCTTTCTTTCTTTGTGGCGCTGTGAAAGCTCACCCAGCATCCACCCCGAACAATAAAATCCACTAAATCCACTCTAAATCACTTCCTCTTCCTAGTTCGTGTTTAAACATTCTATACTATCTATGCTATGTCTATAATATCTCCAGCGCGCTAAGAACTTTGAGATTTTTATTTTTCTAATATCTCGTGCATCCATTCAATATGGTTGGTGTAAAGTGTAAAGAAGAGGCAAGCCGTTTCTTTTGAAATGAAAGTGGAATAAGAAAACCTGATGCGGGTGAGAAAATGGTTGGATCGCTTTTTTTGGCCACTTTTTACACGGAGGAGGACCTCTTGAAGCGCATCTTCCAAAAGTAAGTTAAACTCAACTTTATTTATCTTTATGAAATGTTTATTTTTTAGTAAAATCCAATACAGGTTCCTTATAAAAGCCATAAACATACTTATATAAACCTTAAATATACAAAACATAGCACTGAAACAACTTACGAACAAATTCAACTTACCAACGATCGTCCGGACTTCTTGTGATTATGGGCTATACAAATAAACTTGACTTGACTGTGGAATCCCTTTTTGGATCGGCACCATGTTCTTTCGGCATCCTGCTGGCACGCTCAGCAGTGTATCACTGGCCCTCACTCGTACCAGACAACACAGTGCCATCTAGTGGTCAAATATTACACATTGGGTCTTTAATACAGTATTCCCTCGACTTTCTAAAACATCCCTTATAAGGTCAATTTCCACAAAATAAGAACCATGTGATCCAATATTTTGGGGCAGCAGTGGCTCAGGAGGTAGAGCGCTCGTCTTGGGATCAAGGGATCCCAGTTCGAATCCCGACTCGTCCGTGTTACATGTCTAAGTGTCCTTGGGTAAGACACTGAACCCCTAATACCCCCAATAAGCAGGTTAGCGCCTAACACGGCTGCACGGCCGCTATTGGGAAATGTGAAGCACAATGTAAAGCGTCTTGACTTGAAACGCGCTATATAAATGTAGATCATTTCATTTCATTTTATGCCACAAAACTCTGTAGACATATAATACAGAGTCAAATAATACACGCAAACTAGTTGTTAAAAATCCTCACATGTATTAGTTGATTCACCCGGAACATTTGTTTTATTTTCTACATCTAAATGTAACGATCCAAATTAAGTGGATACCACAGTTGTATCAATCCGTATGTAATGCCAATCCCCAGTTGTGTCCGTTCGTATTTAGTGGTTGTCACAATTGTATCCTTCCATATATGGTGTAAGTCTATGCTTCTGAGCACAACTTGTAATTAATGTCAATATGCTGAAACGTTTATTTGCGTAATGACGTCGATCTCTGCCAAAAAGCAATTAAACAAGGTTATTGTTTTTTTTCACTAGACATGTAAACGATTCCTTCAGATTGGTCTAATCAGTTCCCAGGAAACAAACAGCAGTTCCTCGACTGGTTTGACTGTACTGGTTCTCTTGAAAGAGACACAAAAATTCTACGATGTACGCAAAAATCCACAAAACTTATTAATAGAAAAAAATGCGTGAAGCACCGTGTACGTGAAAATTCAACCGCAATATGGTGAGAGGACAATGTTATGCATTTACCATTCCTTTAATTTCAGGTTGCTGACAACTAAATGGCCATTAGAAAGCTGTCAATACTGATATTGATTATAATCACAAGTACTGATACCCAAAAAAAGGCTAGTACACTGCTACCTGGTATAGGTAGTCACCTTTTACTTATCTTTGGTTTTCTACTTTGATTTCTACAGAAGATGAATGGAACTATTTTGAGGAGTTGTAAACTTGTTAGATAATGAAGAAGGAACATGATAGAAGGCTCTTTCACATCAAATAGTTCTTATCTTAAATTATTGGATGCAAATTCACACAATGGTTTCCATAAATTTTTTTAAAGTCCTGTTTCCTCATCTGGGTTGCCTCTAATCCTTACAGTTAGACAATGATGTGTTGGAAATAAAAATCAAATTTTTTAAGGTTATCACAAAGGTTTTGGTGACAAGACATGAAACTTGTGCCTTGACTACCTCGAAGTTGAAGAACCTTTGCTCCTTAAAGTTTGAAAGCTTTAACATTTGAATAAAAGATGGAATGAATGTCAACATCTTCTGAATTTAAGTGCATATAGATGTGCGAAAGTGGTGAATATCTGACACTTCACAGGCAACATTGCGACCTCTGTCATCACTCAACGTCTGTCACTCAGCAGGAGAGCGAACCAGAGTGCGCTCATGTTGAATTTTAGGTGAATCTGCGCTGAAAGGAAGTATCTAGTCACCTTTTCACTTGTAACTCTCCACATTGCTACCATTGTTTCTTAATGAGTCATTCAAAGTAATGGAAATACGCAAATCAATAATGTAGGCTCATCTTAGAATGACATCTACAACCGGGGTGGGCAAAAAAACGGCCCGCGAGCCATTTGGCAGCCTTCTTAATATATCCTGCCAAACGAAAATAGTAAAAATTCTATTTTGTCACACTTGTAACTAAAGTTCATAAGTCACTTTTTGGGCCAAATTGAGATTTTTGCCAGTTTACCATAAAGTGTCCAAGTCGTTCAGCCAATTAACAGCCAGATAACAAATTGCAAATTTTTGCATAACCCATAGACTTGACATTTTTTCTCTTGAAACAAGCACTTTTTCCTAATGACAGAGGCAATTATGGTATTATATGGTACTAATGGAAAATAACATATTGTTGCTTTATTCTTGGACTACACAGAGACACCTCGCTACTTTGCGCTTTGGTTATCGCTAGTTTAAGCTTCGCGGATTTCAAATTAAATGGTCTTTATTGTCTTTTATATCAACGTATCGTGCATTGTGTTCTGAAGCAGACAGCACACAGCAAATGCTGTCATAGGGGGATGGTTGTGTAGGGTTATATGATTTTAAGTGCGTATGACTGTCTGTGTGCGCGACTGTGATAGGCTGGTGTATGAAAACAGTCAAACACCCGAGGTGGGCGGGTACACAAGTCAAAGTGTCCACCAAAACAAACTGCAAAGCATGAAAAGAAATTCATCAATTATTTTGGACTGTGAAGAAAGTCATAGGAGCGTAATGAAATGGTGAACACTGGGTGCTCTGTGGAGTATTATCATATTTGGTAAGAGACCCAGGTGGCGATGGGAGAGCAGGAAATAGAGGTTGCCATAGATCTGGCCTACTGCAGCTAAGCTACATAAAAACTCTGACAAGCTAGTCCTGCCGAGCCTGTATCTCACCAACGCCAGATGCATTACCCATAAAACGGATGACCTGGAGCTACAACATGTGGGAAACCGCTACCTTCGGTACGGTTGTATCTTAACCATCACAAGGACGTCATCTCGAGGTAAGTTTGAAAAGTGGGGGCTTTTATGGAGGGCGTCGCTACTTCACAGATTTTCACGTTTCGCGGGGGGTTCTGATCCTCATTAACCATGATAACCGAGGGATTACTATATTTAGCTTTAGCCTATCTAAGCTAACTTTGCACAGAACACTCACTAGTCACCACACCAAAACTGTAAAGACTGTTGGAGAAATTGGAGGTTCGATAATCGAGAGAAAAGTCTTCTCATATGTGGATAAGGAAAATGGACAGGAGCCAGCCTCGTGGAGGGAGATACAACTTTATTGATGCGTCAATGAAGATCTCAGAGAGCTGGGAACATGACAATGTTTTTAAAGCTGGTAGTGACGATTAGGCTTCGATTGAGTACACCCCAAAAGGCGGTCCTGTATCACGTATCAAGTACAGAGCGTCCCGTCCCTTGCACGCTATCTTCAAGGAAACTTAATGTCTGCCAAGAGTATCTTCAAGGATGTCTACCCGACCTTTTCCCACAACTGTAAGCAAGTCTTTCTACATTTCTACATGTATGCAAATCTATTCTACAAATGCAAGTGTATTTACCACAACATATCCCCCCATTGGGAGTTTATACTCCCATTCTGAACAGAAATTAAAATCAAAAATGAATACAGGGTAGTGGTAAAGTATTACAAATCAATAATATCAATACACGGACAGAGTTTACGCAAATCGAAAATAAAATAAACTTCTGGCGGTCAGCCTGCTGTGATCATTCTAACTTTCATTGTTCATGTTTCATTTACAAAAACCCCCAACACTCCAAACATCTGACCCATGCACTAACCCCCCCTTCATTTATCTTTATCCGTACATACTGGATTATACACGTGGACCGTCGACGGTTGATCGGTACGTGATAAAGGTAAATGAATAATTGAACTGATAAGTGATAACAAATTTTGGTAACAGTCGTCGATACATTTCAAGATGAGTGCATGACTGGATAGTGATACAGCATACACATCGGCCTTTGGCCTGACCCCCGCGAACATTTTGAAGACCATGCAATGTCGTATTCGTCAACGGGTGTCGTGAAGTCAGATGTTGGAGTGAGCGTCCATCCCAGCAGGCATCACGCTCAGTTTCCATGCAGCCAAAAACCCGGAAGCGACGATGCATCCCGACCATCCCAGACAGCAGCTTGCTCCCCGGCAGTGTGACATACCAACAAAAGAATCACAATCAGAAACCAATATATTTGTTGCTGTTATTCCTAGTGCTATATAGTGTGTTGCGTGTTTAACAATAGTGCTAATTGATATCGTATTCAGTCCAGATCATCATATGTGTCTCTTTCCGCAGATGCTCCATTTTTATTATAATGTAGACTGACTATTAACGTTGCCCGATAAAATTCAAGGCGTTGAATTTAGTTGAGTCATCTGTTCTTCCTCACTAAGGAATAGGCTTGGATATTTAATCACTAACTGTGCTCATTGAGCTTCTGCCACCCTAGTATTAGCCACTACTGTCATTTGTTCTCCAAAAGTCTTAAGCATTCCTCTTTTAAGAATAGGTATGGCACAGAAACACAACAAACACATAATTATTACGACAGTTAGTACAAGAATCCCCCCTTTCGCTAACAGACTACCCCAGTACCCAAATGTAGACGAGAACCAATCAAAAGAAATACTGTTCTTCTCAGTATTCACTGTCACTTCATTGCTCAACTCACGAATTTTCGACAGTGCTTTAGTGAAGCTTCCTGCTTCGGCTGTGTTTAAAGGTATATAAGTACAGCATTCCTCCTTTATCATATGACACACGCCTCCTTTACTGGCTAAGAGAAAATCGAGGGCCTGACGATTTTGCCAGGCCATCCTAGATGTCTCATGTAATTGTTCTCCTATTGCACTAAAGGGCTCGTTAGTGTAATTAATAAAACGTTGCTGGTTGTAATAAATGTAATTAATCCATTCTGCGTTCTTATTCGGAGTTATCCAGATACATATCGATTCTAATCCAGACTTAATTTCATTCCTAGCTTTAAATTCCTCTGGAATTCCTCTCGGTTGTCCGATGGTATCTAGCTATACACGTCTACCCGGAACATATGCTTTCTTTACTGCGGCCAATTGTCAACAAAAATATTTCATTCAATTACCTTTTCCCCTTTACATTCCTTCCTTTTGTCACTTGCATGTCACCCTCTTCTCTTTTCCTCAATGCCTACTATCTCTCCCCCTTTTTACCTTCTTTTACTAACTTTTATCTTTCTGTATTTGTAACTTCCTTACTTGCTCTGCCAACAATCCATTTTCCACATAACTTTCCCTCCTCTTACGCCCTCTAACACATGCTTTTTAGCCCACTAGTTTAATGGGAAATTGACATATAACCATCTCACTTATTTATTTATTTTTTTTATTTATTTATTTTTTTTTTTTTTTGTCTTTCCAAACCAATTCAATCTACTATCTTAGCTTCACCTACTTAATGTGAAAATGACGTGCATTGATCTACAATGATTCATCTTACTCATTTTTATTCGACTCAATGAATTTTTCCTCCATATTCAATGAAAAGAAAGAATTTACTCACGCTATTCCACTACTTTCGTATAACAATGCTTTTCATTCTCAAATTACTCCATTCCAATTCACTCAATTGGATTTTTCCTCGTCTTCACATTCCTTAATTTTCCAATTTTGAACTGAAAACCGGAATAGGTTAACTTTCTTCTTTTTGTTATTATTCTATCCTTTCTCGGTGTTATTCTGGCATTAACATAATCTAAAGCACCTAAAATAACCAAACATAATTTTTCTAGACTTTTCACCCCTAAATTCATCGTTTTCCAACTGAAAAAACATTTATTTTTCTGGGAACTCCATAGGCTCTCGGACGTTATGTTGCACACCCTTAGCGTCAAAACGATTTCTAAAAAAAACGAACGTTTTCGATTCCTAACGAGACGTGCTATTGGTTCTATCTAAAACAATACATTTTAAACCGTCTTCCTCTTTAAAAACGTTTTCCTCGCCTCAATGAGCACCGTATTGTTCCCTTTTCCCTTTTCCTTCGATATTTTTCCGTTAATCCTTTCAGTTACGTGGGCCGCTTAAACGCCAGCGCTGGACAACCATATAAGACAAGAAAGATAAGAATACAGGAAAGAATACAAACACTTACAACATTGAACAAACATAAAACATAAAACAAGACAGATGGCCCACACAAATTTAAGTTAATTAGTCAAATTAAGTCAGTGCACATTGAGACCATGCGCCTACACAACTACCGAGTTAGGGTTATGGTTTTCCTCTTCTACACAATTTCCCGAATTTTACGTACTGGCCGTGCACTCATTTTTGGCTGTCGGCGTTGTAACCTCACTCTTCCGTGCTGTCGCCGTGCGTGTAGGTTTTTCTGGACTTTGGTGTGTCGGTACCCTTCTCGCCTGTATCGTCACATTAAGGTTTAGCATATTATCCGTCACTTTAGTCTGTACTGTCGTTAACACATTTGGTTTCTGGTAGTCCATCGGCACTCCAACTGGTTGCACGTTTCTCTTTCGTCTGACTCATCCCATAATACTCGGAATTTCAGTAATTCAAACTTCTCTTCTATCGCAATTGCACTATTCATACACGTCCTTCTACTCAATCAAGGAAGCAAGGTTTAGGGCGCTCTGAGGAGAGGGATGACTGAGCATGGGCGCCAAGAGTGGACTGAGAGTGTGATCGTGGCCACTGTGTTGTGCGGTGCAGAGATGATTCAGTTTTATTAAGACGACAGCAGTGTGCGTGTGTGTGTGTTGTCATATCGATACTAATAACTAAATGGAGTGGAATGGAACTATGATGACTATAACATGAAACCAAACGAGACGTCACGCTCTATAGAGAATTTATCGACCTATTTCATCATCGCCAATCAGCTCAAAAATTTTTTTCCAACATTCTGCTTCTTAAAAAGAACCTAAAAAGAAATCCGTCATTAAAAGCGCAATTAACCACCAGTCCATCGTCCCAAAAACAATGGTTCTAAGTCAAGGGTGGGCAAACTTTTGGCGTCACGAGCCTGGGGACACATCCAGTTTTTCTCATTTACAGTTATGATGTTATATTTCATTATATTTATTTCATGTTTATCTATTTTGTGTATATGTATGAACCCCTACTGAACACCAGCATACCTTCAGGGCAATTGCAGTTGATTCAACAAGGTTCGTTTGCTTTCGGAACGGACTAACCCCGTTTCAATCCAATTGATTCAAATTGATAATGTGTTTCGATTTACAATAGTTTCATCATTCCATATTTACTGCTAGAACCAATTAAACGTATAAGTAGAGGTACAACTGTGTTATTGTAGTTGTGCACGTATGTAGTATTTCTGTCATGTCCAGCATGGTCGCCGTGGCGACCGTCTAATTTGCGTGTGTCCTTCTTAAGGGCTTGCCCAATCTGAGTAAAAGCCTGTTTTATGAGTATCCCTAGTCTGAGTTTCCGTTTGCCTGTAAGCCAGTTTCTGTTTTGTTTTGTCCCTAAGCGTTGGACAATTTTGCTAAATAAAAGTAACTGGTCGTCAAGCGATTTGAGTTCTGGTCTGGTCTGCACTTAACTCAACCATTCCTGCAGTAGTATCTTATAATATTTACAAAATAAGATTCTGTAATATTTTCGAAGTCTGTTGTAGTACACCTGAGGCTATATTTTTGCAGGATTTCTTTAGTAGCGCTAGTATTAATGCTGTTGTAGTTTTGTAGCGGTATTCTTGCAGAATTTCTGTAGTTGGTCTTTTTAGAGTTATAGCAGTACCATATACTATGTCCCGGTTTTCAAGCTCTATATTCCGTTTTCTAGTAATTTCATAGAATTTCTGTAGTAGGATTTACATTATTGTAATACTTTACCATTCCATTTCTTGTTCTCCTTTGGTTTACTGCACATGAATGGCTGGATTAAACCCTAGAGGTTTAATTCTGACCCAATTGTGGAAAAATGTATTTGATAATGTTACTTCCGGCGCCGTCACGAATGGCAGCCACTCCAGCAGCTCCCGTGTTATTTTCGCTACTTTTGTGATTTATTTATTTGTTTATTTATTTTTGCTTACTTTATCAGTGCCTTGCAACACTTGGATTACTTTCTATCCTATGGATATGGGTTTCAACTCGCAAAAATACGTACATTAAACAACACCACCTACATTGGACATTACCGAATCTTACTGCAATATGTATTCTGTGTAGCACTATTTAGTTACCCTATATAACATGCTAAAGTGGGCATTTGCACGTCACACTGGGTATTTGTATATTGTATTCTTTTGGCTATATTATTGTATTGTTCTCAGCTCAGGGATGCTGCTGGAAATGTGAATTTCCCTCAGGGGATGAATAAAGTATCTATCTATCTATCTATCTATCTATCTGATTAATTCGTTCACCCCTGTGCTCAGCATCTTTTTCTATAATAAAATTTTATGTATTGCGTGGTACGTATCTTCTTATTCTAAAGCAAAACAACATGTTATGTCTATGTTTATTTGCCTTCAATTAGATATTGATCCTTTTAATAATTTCCTTTTATTTTTATAGCTTATCTATAAAAATACTGTTATATGTTTTGCACAATGCTGACAACTTTTTTTTTTTTTTTTTTTTTCTGCACTAAAATGACTATTTTTCACCAAATGCATATTTACACAAACCTCAACTGTATGTAACATTTTAAATGCACATTCTTGTGTAAATATTGTATTAATTATAACTATAACCTTATCTTTTCCGATCCTTTACCTAACTCCGAAGATGGAGTGTCATGCCAAATTTAATTGTCAGTTACAATATGTGAACCCGTTTTGTAACTATGTCCGTAACGGTATATTCCATTCCATCATAAATGGTCTGGATTTCTATAGTGCTCTTCAAGACCCTGGGGAACTCCAAAAACACTACCTAATGTGTTGTTTTTCATACTTTTGTCTCAAGTTTTTCATACCCAATTTTCAGCAAATTATCCTTATTTAAATAACTTATGTTGTATGTTTGTCTTAGTGTTTCTTTTTCCTTTTCTTTCAGAATTAAAGCAAAACAATATACTAGGTTAAGTATTTTGTGGAATTCAGGGGCACTTAGAGTCTCGTTAAGTTTTATCGTGCTTACGTACTGAGATGTTTTAGTGAACAGGTGTCAAACAGGCGGCCCGCAACAACACTCAGTGAAGCGCAAGAGAAAAACAAGCTGCAGGTTGAAATATGTCAACTTGATGTTGGCAAAGCCAGGTGGCTCTCACAAACGCTGTACTTGTATATTCTTTCTCTCTCTTCCTCCCTTTTTCTCTCAACCATTATCTCTCTTTCACTCCCCTCGTCTCTCTTTTTCTCTCAGTCTTTTTACTTTATTTTGCTCTCTCTTCATTTTCTTTTTTTTTTTCTCTTTCTCTCTATTTTGCACTTTCTCATTTTCTTTCTCTCTAATGTACTAGTCCGGCCCCCGAGAGAATGTTTGTTCTTTAGTGTGGCCCCCGAGTTAAAATGAGTTTGACACCCCTGTTTTAGTGAATTAGCCAGGTTATTCAATTTCTAAATTTTTCTCTAAATTTAAGTACTAGTAGACATTAATTATCTTAGTTTAATTAATTTCCATTCATTTCCCATGCAGTTATATTTTTAAATCACCATGATATGTCTCGAAATCCACTAATCCGTTATTTTTAATTCCTTTAATCCTTTCCAGGATTGATCAATCTTTTTCTCATTGTCTTCCAAAAAAAAATGCTCTTTTCCATAGACAATGTTTCATTTTAACTTAACCAAACCATAAGTCAGTTATTGTTTCACCCTTATTAATCATTTGTCGAACGTAACACCCATTCTAAAAAATTCAGTGTGGACTCAATTGTCCTAAAAAAAAACTGCCAACTCGAACTCAATGTAAAAAATTTCTAATTGTCTTTTCATCCCTCTGTAATCATAATCTCTTATTGTTGATTCGATATAAAGCAATACCTACTTGTCACTTATGAATTATCTTGTTGACTCGTATTTATTTTATATTACTATCTTAATCTTTTATTCCGCGCAACAATCTTCGTTCTTACGCAATTGTCTTAGACCCTTTGTTTATCTTTTTATTTTCTTTTTAAAAGAAACATTTCATTCAGTGACTGAAATAGCTTCAGCTACGCTATTAATGATTTCCAGTCTCCAATTTTCTTCCCTGTGATAATATGTCGTCACTTTCAAACCTCTTTCAATTTTTGATAATTCGAAATCATTCATACCACTAGTAATCTATTATTGAATATGAGAAAAACTAAGGAAACAATCCTTTTACGTATTACGCCTCTTTTGAATTTGTCCATTTATAACCAACGAAAAGATGGACACTGAAATTATGGACGGTTTCCAGTCGTCTTCTTTGTTTTACTCGCCCTTGCTTTATTAGGAGCATAACTACACGTCTTAAAGATTCTTACCCTTTTGCCATTCGCATATTCAACGAGAGATGATTAGTTTTGTTACTTAAACATTTCTTTCTTTTTAAACTATTCTGTATAATTATCTTGTATACACTCAGTGTTTTCATTTCACCATGTACCTGTGTCCCAGATGCATCATTCATGCTGGGGACGCAACCTTTTCCTTTAAATTGTCATTATCATTTAATTCCTCGTTAACAAAGATTCAACGCATTACATCATAGTTACTTTGGTTTTGCTGTATGAGTTTTTATTCTTCTGCACGCCGATCTTAGCTAATGAGATCTCGTCGCTTCGAGATTACGTCATTGCAGTTGGTAATTGGTTAAGTCAGTCTTTTTCATTGGACAAAACGGCTTTTTTCTCAATTTATTGAAGAGAGCCAGCTCATAAATGCCCTTCTTGCACTTAACTTGGTATTTAGTTCTGTAGTTATTTATTTTTTTATTTATTTTTAATTGATGTAGTGTACTATGTCTTTGTTTTAAAGTACCATATTGAATCGTTAGTTTTGTGATATTGTTTAGTATACCTCTAGGGGCATTTCTCTATTACCGCATTACTGTCGTAGTATTTCTACGGTACTTTCATCCAGCGATTTTAATTTTCACTGTGTGACGTTTTGAGTGTCGAGCGACTTAAAATTCGACTCCCTCCCGCCGTCACTTATGAGTGCTGACGCTCATTTTGTCTGTCATTTTGTCTCAAATTATTGATTCAAATCCTGATGCAAGCCAAGTTATTTTGTGAAAATGTCAAAAATTCCTACAACTGAAGATACTTACGTATTTACTTTTAGCACAGGCGCTGGGCAATGGAGTAAAAGTGCGCACGTCCTGTTTATAGTTCCTAACACTTACCCAATCAAAACGTTTGAGTTTCTTTGCTACAGCTTCTGGATAAAACGTTCGTTCTCGGTTAAGGTTTTTTCCTGCGAGTTTTTATTAGAAATGTCTTGATAGTGAACCTAAATCGTTTAATTAGCTTTCTTATAAAGTATTTTTAGCAATTTACATCCAAAACAGGGACTGCTGGTGTGACTACGTGACTGTAAACTGGAGTTACTGGAGTTTTCCATAACATAACATGAGCATCACCTAGAGGCAGTGAAAAATAGTGCTTATGTGGGCACTGTGACTCTCCTATTCATCCTGTTAAGCACTTTTATTTCGGTTGCACTCCACAGTGCAAAGACATCTTGGGGTCAATTTATACACACTGTCCCTTTAAAAGATTTCGAGTGCATGTTTCTTATGAAACCATATTCTAAGAATTATATTTTACACATTTTCGTCATATCTCACATTTTTTCTTTTTTCCTGTAATATTTTTAATTTTGGTACTTTCGAGCTTCCATACCTCAGGGCCATTGAGCCCTTCATGAGGTAAAATGTACTTGTACTTTCCAAATCCTCAACCGTTTTGGCATGTCATACAGTAGTGTCACACTTAACCGGGCCGCTGTCTCTAGGATGCGTCATGGTCTGCAACTGCAGCGTCGCTTTTTTGGATCTCCGGTTGCACTTTCGGAACCGCAATTTCCATTCGCCGCTGCGATTTCTCGAGCTCTGCTCCTAGTAACAATCATATCAGACAATTTATTATCACACACAGCTTTGTCACCCACATCTTGTTTTCCTAATTTTAACGTTACTGCCCTGTTGATCTTGCTTGGTCTCGTTGACGGTGGCAGCGTGAGCCGTGGTACAGTGGTTCAGATGGTACCATTTTGAGCTGCCCTCGACCTGGACTGCGGCCGGCGTTGCCCTCACGACGGTGTACGGTCCCTCACGCCTCGGATGGTTCCACTTTCGTTGAAACCTTGTTGTAGACGAGATCCCCTGGGACGTCTTTTCAAATGGTTGTTCGACCCTGGACCCTTGTCTCTTAACCAGCCAGTAGATGACAGCCGTCAATTGTCTCATACAGTCTCTCAGTTCAGTTTGTAGTGTTTTGTAGTTGCTCAAGTGGCGGCCCCTTATAGGGACCTCCCAGATGCGGCGCTGGTCTGCCTGTTAGCATTTCATGCGGTGTTAAATGCGTGATCCAATGAGTTTGCATGCGATAACTCATCAGCGCTAACTGTAGCGCATCCCCCTCAGTTGAGCCTAGTACTCACAAAGATCTTGTTTATCATTTACTCTTTTCCACCATCCCTTGACTTTGTTGATAAACCCCACCGAACCGTTGTTTAATGTGTAGTTTTTGTAAGATGCCCTTCACGACCTTTTGAACAAATGCCGCACCGTTATCCGAGCTTATTTCTGACGGTATGCCAAATCGCGGAATAACTTCTCTAATCAAAAACCTAATTACTGTTTCCGCACCTAGATCTTTTGATGGCACTGCTCCTATTATTCCTATTACTCCTTCCTATTATTATTCTCTCCGTCTACCGTGGCCTGTAAATACGGAGACCTACACCCTTATTTCTCCAGCTATTTCACACCCCCCCCTTGCACAATATTTTTAAATTGTGCAATTGTATCTGATATAAAGTCAAAGGTATTCCCCTGTTACCTATTCTCCTTAATAATCCTCCTGATGCTCCTGCATCTGGAGACACATCACCGATTCCCTGGAAAGCAGATTCAAAATACAATTTTAGCAGTATTTCTGTGTTAAAAATAAAATAATTCACAATCCAAACGTATCAATATTCCTCAGATTTGTAAACACTACGTCAATCAACAAGATTCTAGCGTGATTCAATGCAGACTCGTGTTGTTCGTTATCACCGCCCTGTCGACGGCCTTGGACGTCTGGCTCAGTCCATTGTGACGTTCCACTCGTAATCCGCTGCAGGAATGTGCCATGAGCTTTATCAGTGCCACACTGACCTTGGTGCCCAGTTGTCTACCTCTTTCTCCTCGAAACTGGCTGCAATCAGTTCAGATTGCCCCCTGCTCACTGTTTGAGGACAGCCTGGATGTGCTCCAGTGTCCCCACGACCCTGCTGTAGACAAGCGGCGCAGACAACGGATGAGTGAACGTCTTTGTTTGTTCTTTGCTTGTTTTTCTGTCCATCTTCAGCCTTTTTCAACAGTGCGTCTGACTTCTGAATCCTGTCAAATCGGTCATGTTTACAAACTCGGATGTTTAGTCTAGGTTAAATGACCATGAAGACATCACCTTAGCAATTAAATTCTTAAATTTTTCATGGTCTTCCTCAAGATCGAGTAATCTGCTCCTCATTGTCTTTTGAAAATGCTTGCCAAATTGTTTCCTCAATTTACCCAAACTCTACTTATCACGTTTATCGGAACAAGATCTCACAAATCAAAAGGCCACACGCAAACGGAGCACTTGACGAATTAAGTACTCCCTCCACTTTTATTTATTTTCCATACAGTAAAGGAGCGAAAGACGGGGGAAAGACGGGGGTGGGGTGGGGGTGATCGGAGCGGGAATACACACGGTTGAGCTCAACTCACACAGGGAAAGACGGAGAGTGGTGGGGGTAAGCGGTGGGGGCGAGAATAACCCACAAAAAAGCAAGACACTTTAACGCACATACAAGACCGTAAAATGTAAAAGAATACACCTGTCAGCGCAAGCCTGACTCATGTCACACACACATTCTTCGTATCGCTTGTTCTAGGTAAGTGGGTTAGCGGTGGGGGCGAGGATAACCCACAAAAAAGCAAGAAGCAGTCACTCCATCATTCATCCATGCGTCCTTAACTCCTCTCCCAACGCCAAACAAAACAAAAAAAAAACAAAAAACAGTTAAGTATAAATCACCCGCGCACTCTCACTCAGGCGGCCGGGGGAGAAACCGAACCGAACAGAACACACATCCACAGACAGAGAGACACACGCACAATTATCGCCAGCTGGCACACACACCAACATTTCCGAATGAGACATCTCCCAGACTGAAAACATGTCAGCAATTCTCACACATTCTTTGTATCGCTTGTTTCTATGCGAATATATCTTAATAATACAACATCTGATTACTGCTCATTTTTCTAACGTCGGTATAACCTTTCAGATTGTAGAAAATGGCGAGGTTCCATGCACCACACTTTTTCTTAAGTGCAAGGTTACATGTCCGACTCCCAATCATCAATCGACTAGGGAAACACATAAAACATGCCCCGTATTAACCATATATAGATCGTCTACTCTCGAACTGTCACTTCAGCAAATGATGACGTCTTATCACAGCTTTACACAGATCTCAAGACAATCATAAATATACAAATACCGACGCCGCTGCACCTTTTATCCAGGTAAAATAGCCTTTTTCCGTTTTCAAGCAGCTAAGTCCCACAACAAACAGGATTCTCTGAGCACCGAACTCCCGGGACAAAAAAAAATCTCAACTCAGTCTATATATCTCATCCGTCCGAACTTGGGCCTGACTATAGACGGAAAATTCCACGTGCACGCATTTTCATAATTTAGCTCCGACGTCACAGGCTCCCGTCCTCCCACGAATCTCGACAAGCAAACCGAAATAAGGAGAGAAAAAACTTTCCTTACCTCACTCGCTTATTCGAGACAGTTCCACTGAGAAGTCCTCCTCCCTTTTCTTTTTTATTTAATTAGTGCCAATCCACGTTGAGGCGCCATTTAATGTTGGAGAAATTGGAGGTTCGATAATCGAGAGAAAAGTCTTCTCATATGTGGATAAGGAAAATGGACAGGAGCCAGCCTCGTGGAGGGAGATACAACTTTATTGATGCGTCAATGAAGATCTCAGAGAGCTGGGAACATGACAATGTTTTTAAAGCTGGTAGTGACGATTAGGCTTCGATTGAGTACACCCCAAAAGGCGGTCCTGTATCACGTATCAAGTACAGAGCGTCCCGTCCCTTGCACGCTATCTTCAAGGAAACTTAATGTCTGCCAAGAGTATCTTCAAGGATGTCTACCCGACCTTTTCCCACAACTGTAAGCAAGTCTTTCTACATTTCTACATGTATGCAAATCTATTCTACAAATGCAAGTGTATTTACCACAACAAGACAAATATTAACGCTTAAATATTGCGGGTATGTGAGGTGAAGCTGCTTGCATGCACCAAACGTTATTCTGGCAAATCTGTGTCCTGCATGCACTAAAAATCTGCCATCTTAATTCGTCTGGATCAAGTTGTCAACATGCAAAGGAAAAAAAATACAAATTATGTTCAGTGTAGTGTGTGAAATAAACTCACCTAGGGCCTAAGACTTAATCTATAAGCTGAAGACAGAAATTTGGGTTCCCTTTCGGACAGTATACTCCGTTCACATGACAACACGATAGTTTTCCTGTAGGCACAAGATAACAAAAAGAGTAATTACCGTATTTGCAACAGATTACCGCACAACTCCAGTACTGCGAGACAAATAATGTGATCAGAATGAGAGGCAGGCAGTATGGAGTCAGGATAATAAAATCACTGGACATAAACATGAGCAGAAACACAGATGCACTCTATTGTTGCTGTCACATCATATTTCTTTTAATCTATTTATTTAAACCATATGACGGAGTTTTTGGACAGAAGACTACAACTACTACAGTACGTGTGGTATGTATTACTAATCGGCTTGGTTTTATTTCATTATAAATTAGAATTAGTGTTGTGGGGGAAATTGGTGGCCATAAAAGAAAGAACTGCTTTCGGGTTGGGTAGAGAAATCCTGCCCCAAGTAAAGGAGTTCAAGTCTCTTGGGTCTTGTTCACAAGACAGGGATAGGATGGAACGGGAGATCGATGGACGGCTCAGTGCAGCGTCTGCTGTTATGCGGGCCTTGTACCGGTTCATGGTGGTAAAGAAGGAGTTGAGGCAAAAGGCAAAGCTTGCGATTTACTGGTATATCTACGTTCCTACCCTCACCTATGGTCATGAACTATGGGTCATGACCGAAAGAACACCATCCTGCATACAAGTGGCTGAAAGGAGTTTCCTCTGCCGGGTGGCTGGGCTCTCCCTTATAGATGAGGTAAGAAGTTCAGTCAACTGGGAGGAACTCGTTGTAGAGCCACTGCTCCTTTGAAATGAAAGGGGCAAGTTGAAGCGGCTCGGGCATCTGATAAGGATGCCTCCTGGACGCCTACCTTGGTAGGTGTTCCGGGCATGTCCCACCAGCAGGAGGCCCTGGGGACGACCCAGGACACGCTGGAGAGACTACGTCTCTAGGCTGACCAGGGAACGCCTCGAGATCCCTTCGGATAAGCTGGATGAAGTGGCTGGGGATAGGTAGGTCTGGGATTCCCTGCAGAGGCTGCTGGCCGCGCAACTCGACCCTGGATAGGCGTAAGAAAATGGATGGATGAAGAGTAAAACACAACAAAAAATGTGCCGTTGAAGTGCCGGATAGTCCAGATAAAAAAGAATAACATAATCGCTGGAGAATGGCAGTATTGATAATGATACAAATGACAATTTCTTTGACTTTTTTAACAAAGATGAGACAAATTGTCCTCGCAGGAGCCAAGAAAGCTTTGCCCTTTGTCACATTTAAAATGACATTTCACAAATTACACAAACTTTCTTTTTTAAGTAGACAAGAGGAATTTGGATAGTGACATTATAAGAAGGTCATGATTTGTTTTTAAAATGTAAATCCAATTTTCACTTTGTCTTGGAATTTTACTCTCATCTCATCTCATCAGCCGTACCGCTTATCCTCATTAGGGTCGCGGGGGGGCTGGAGCCCATCCCAGCCATCTGCGGGCAGTGGGCAGGGGACACCCTGAACTGGTTGCCAGCCAATTGCAGGGCACACAGGGACAGACAACTCATTCGCTCATTCACACCTAGGGACAATTTGGACCGGCCAATTCACCTGAAATGCATGTTTTTGGAACGTGGGAGGAAACCGGAGTGCCCGGAGGAAACCCACGCAAGCACGGGGAGAACATACAAACTCCGCACAGGAAGTCTGGAGCTGGATTTGAACCCGGGACAGGTTCCCATGACATGAAATTTTACTGTCATTTACAATTATATAATGGATTACCTGCTCAGAATATTAATTCAGAATGTAACTCTTCTCTGTACCATATCCACTTAAGTGTCACAACAGATGCAGAAATCATCTTTAGCGAAAGTGTCAATTTCATAGGTTTTTGGCATACACCAGTGTGCCGGGGCATACTTACTAGCGTGCCACAAGACCTTGTCTAGTGTCCTGCAAAAAAAGCGCTTACCGGTAATTATATCTTTTAAAAAAGCATGCAATTTTTCAGTGTCTTTGCATTCTCCCAGTGATCAGCCGAGTAATTGTAACATTCATCCATATCAGTAGATGGCAGCGGATTACTATGTTTTTTCTGTTTAAATCATTATTATCTGCTCATAAGAAAAAGACTGACCAACCAATATGAAGAGCTGGAATAATAAAGAAGTACAGGTGTGAAGACAAATGTGTCACGGATAGGCACTATCACTTGGTTGGCACCATCTTATGGTGTGTTAGATTCATAAAAAATCTTGCACGGAAACCTGCTGATTTTAATTATTATTTTGCATTGCAAAAGAAAAAAAAAGAATAAAAGGATGATGCAGCGGTGGGTGGTTAGCGCGCAGCCCTACAGTGCAGGGTTTAATTCCAGTTACCGCAGCCTCCCCGTGTGGAGTTTGCATGTTGTCCCCTTCGTGGTTGTCCTCCCACATTCCAAAAACATGCATGGCAGGTTAATTGGCTGGTTTGAATTGTCCTTAGGTGTGAATGTGCAAGTGAGTTGTCGGTCTCTGTGCGCCCTGCAACTGGCTGGCAACCAGTTGAGGGTGTTCCCTGCCCTGAAGTCAATATATTACCATTATTTGGAAAGGCAAGGAAAATCAAGATTTAGAAGTAAAAATGGATAGTGCTGCAATAGAAGCTGTACCAGAAAATGAGTTTTTAGGGGTCATAATAGACAATAAATTAAGCTGGAAAACACACATCAGACACATACAAACTAAAGTATCTAAAAGCATTTCAATAATTAATAAAGCCAAATTCATTTTAAACTACAATGCATTGTATTTATTATATTTTTTATAGTTCTGCCATACTTAACATATTGGGGCAATAATTACAAAAGTTCACTACGACCCCTTTTTATCCTCCAAAAACAAGCAATTAGAACTATACACAGGGTAGGATATCGAGATCATACTAATATTTTATTCCTGCAATCCAAACTATTGAAATTAGATGACTTAGTAAAATTTTTCACTGCACAACTGCTATTTAAGGTCAACAAAAACATAGTGCCAGAAAACATCCATAAATTATTCATTCGAAAAGAAGGAAATTATAACTTAATGGGCTGTAGTGAATTCATGATCCCAAAGGTGAGAACCACCAGGAGAAGTATGTGTGTGTCTGTGTGTGGAGTCAAGCTCTGGAACGGTTTGCAAGACAAGATCAAACGATGTCCATCTATCCACTTGTTCAAATTTAAATACCAAAAAACATTCCTGGCGGAATACATGGATGAAGAAAATCGGGTATGAGTGATACGAGTGCGTCTAGAACTATGATTAACTTTGTGTTATTGTTGCTGTGTTTATACCATAACTGTTATTATTGATATTATTACAATAGTTGTTATATAATTGGTGTGTTTAATAGGGAAGATGAAGGGGTAGGGAATATAAGCATTTGCTTCTGACTACCCCTTTTCGAACATATTATGTAATATTATTTAGTTATTGTTTTTGTTCCATTTTTATTTTAATGTTCGAATAAAGTTTTCATTCATTCATTCATAAATATTTCTGTTTAAGACAAATCAGATGAGATCAAAATGAAATATAGTGATTTAATATGGGAAGATCTCATCAACTCATCCAGAGTAGTAATTGTGTATCAGTTCAACAACCATGTCATTGTTTTTTTTTTGCACCGCACTATGAGCCCATATTATATGAGAATTACAATCAATGGTTACAAATGTTTAGATTAGGCTATGTGGTAAACACAGATTATTGTTGTTACCACGACGCTGTGCGTGTCTAACTCAGCATGTTACCGCAGGACACCAGCCGTGTTTCTGGCTCCTGTATTGCATGGATAGTTTATGTAATATTTTGAGCTAAACAAAATAATTAAAATGACGAGAATAGAAGCACAAATGCTAACATTGGCTGAATCAAAGGTAAACAAACTTTCAAAACCCTTTCGCGATAGTATCTATGCTAATTAGATCGTTAGCGGCATTGCTATGCTAATTTCAAGTGCCCCGAGCTAGCACGATTTCGGATGTACAATTAGCAAAAAACAACCCCACAAAATGATGTGTAAACACTGTTTAACTTACAGTCACTGCTTTCGAACAAAAAGTCACGCAACGATGGAGGACCAGTAAGTGTTTGGGGGTAAAAAAAAAGCGTTTCTTCGGTTAAACTTTACAGTACAGTACTTAATTTTTTTCTTTTACTACCCAAAATGCATTGCAACAAATCACTTCCATTACAAACGTTCAGGTAAAGAATTTATAAAGACTTCATTTTATTTGGTCTTTAATGAACGTTGTAAGCTTATGAAATATATGTAAGTTTTGAAAGACTCACACAAAGAGGCGGTTCTTGCTTTGCTTGCTTCGATTGGCGTCTTTTAAAGGGGCAGTGTGTATTATTTGACCACTAGAGGTCGCTGTATTGTGTAATGCAACTGAAAGCAGACACTGAAAAGCACTACGAAAAAATACAAACTATGGAGACTCAAAGTGACGGAAAAGCAGATATTTTTGTTTCGCAGCCTTATGTAAGGTTTTTGGTTGTCGGAAGAAGCAAGATGCTGGACAATTATGTCAGCTCCCTCTAGGCGAGACTAATTTTTTGTAAAATAAATGCAAATATTTTTGACCAAGTATTGACAAATAAATCAAATAAATTGGGGTAAATCAAAATAAGAAAGATTCGTTCGTTAGTTAGTAAACCTTAAAGTCACATCTTAATCGGAACAGGAGAAAGTGCAAGTTAGATAATATTGAGGTGATATGGTCAAACTTACTTGTCCTTGTCAAAGGTCTCGCTGCTGCATTTTGAACCAGCTGCAAACTTTTCATACCAGACCTCGGGAGACCAGAGAGCAATAAATGACAGAAATCAAGCTGAGAAGTACCCAGGGGATGGTGTAAATATTGCATGTGCATTCCTTTTGAGACATTTTGTGATTAAGGGCTATACAAATACCGTAAATTCCGGACTATAGAGCGCACCTGATTATAAGCCGCACCCACCACATTTTAAGGGGAAACCCGATTTTGTATATACACGGGCCGCACCTGTATATAAGCCGCACGCGCCCACATTTAAACATGTAACACAAACACAAAATTAACCCAAACCCGACTTCAAGTCCCGCGATTGAAACTAAATGTCCTTCATCAAAAATCACAGCCGGCAATATGAACGAAAAATGATACTGGTACTTAAAGTTTGATGCAGACCTGCAGAGTCCAGGTCCCGTTGAAAGTAATCCAAGGAAAAAAGTGCATATTTCCAAAAATATATCAGATGAACACATTTACTCCCGCAACTCCTTTTTCTTTAACTAACTTTTTACCCCCTCTTCTTTCCTTGTCTGTCCCCACTTAAACTCGGCACCCCGCATTTGTTCCGCCCCTCATTTTTTGTTCACCCGTCCAAAACATATCAGAATAAGTGTCTAAAATAAACACAAATAAATACATTACAAAAATATACAGTTACAAATACATATTATACATGGGTTACATATATTTACAAAGAAAGACGGTACACCGAGAGAGTTTTCAAAGCTTTGATAATAATAGTATAGCTTTGGCAGGGCAGTTAATGGTAGCACCACTTGAGCGCCGCTAGCGGCCGTTAGAAAAAATTACATAAATTGGCCGCATCACTAAATAAGCCGCAGGGTTGAAAGTTAGGAAAAAAAGTAGCAGCTTATAGTCCGTAATTTACGGTAAATGTGACTTGACACTCGCTTTCACTGAGTGAGCCGCTATTCCTGTGAAATGTTTGGCTGGTCCTCGTCACCTTCTCCGTCTCCCAAATTTTAAGATGAAAAAAATGAGAAGAAAAAAGGCGAGGTTTGGTCCCTTTGACACTTTAGTTTGTGTTACTCATTGGGATTTTTAACACTCGTTTTTGGTTGCACTAAGCAACTCAGCAACATAATGGTCTCTAACAGAAAATAAGTTATACGATAACTGGTTAAGGGAGTTAGAATCAATAAGAGCAGGGACTCTGAAAGCTTTGATTTGGGACGGTTGCCTTGTTTCCTTTCCGTGAAGGTGCAGAATGTCTAACTCATTATTTCCTTTTCAGAATTCGGCACAATGTGGTCCACTGATGAGTCGTTTTTGTCCACGCTTTTGCGGCCTCTGTGGGCAAACCGTTCAACACAGTAGAAGAGTGAACCCATTCCTCAATGGAGTGAAGGGAATTCATGCCAACAATGCAACAGGACTCACGGTATGATTTCAGGCTTATATTCGAACGCCAAGCGTGAATCAGAAGCTTTGTTTGTCCCCTGCCTTTCAGTGTTGCTGCGAGCACAGCGGGAACAAAAGTTGTTTTTCAAAAGCATAACAACAGATCACAGCAAACATTTCAACTTTATTTTCAATGCTACATGCATTGTAAGTGTGTGACCACGCTTACATCTGCATTCAGAGTTCAATTATTGATTACAAAAAGATAATCGGTGCCTACACCCTGTGTCATTAAACATGCCTTTTTCTGCTAATATGCACTTAGGCAAGTTAAATAATGCCACATTTTAATTTTCTTAATTGCTCTAATGATGGCAAATTATTCGTTTCAATACACCCTCCCTACTAATGTATTACTGGGGATGGCTATCATTGGACAACACTGAATAGATAGATAGCTATCTAGCTAGTTAGCTAAATAGATATATAGATTTATAGATAGCTAGCTAGATAGATATATAGATAGCTATATAGATAGATGGTAAATGGTCTGCATTTATGTAGCACTTTTCAAGTCCCAAAACGCTTTACAATGTGCTTCACACTTACCCATTCACACACACACTCACACATGCAGCCATGCAAGGCGCCGATCTGCTTATTGGGGGCATTAGGGATTCAGTGTCTTGCCCAGGGACACTTCGACATATAAAATGAGCGCTCTACCTCCTGCGCTAATGCTGCCCGCATAGATAGATAGACAGATGGATGGATGGATGGATAGAATAGAATAGTACTTATAAAATGAGTAAAGTGCAAAAAAAAGTCTTACGTAGTTTGTATACAAAATAAAATAAAATAATAACTTAAAAAAAGCAAAGCAATATGCCAGTTGGAATTTTCTCTTCTTTTTCTGCAGTGTAGGTGGAGGAGGAACAAGTGCTTTAGTTATGTGTCGAGGCTACTTTCTACAATAGATGATATTTTAAAAACGTATGAACCTCATTGGAAACCTAGTGGTTTAAACCACAATATCTTATTATGTAGCACTGATCATTCAGATATAACCAATTTCCTAACTTTAAAGAACAGGAGCAATCACATGCCTTAGAAGCCATGAAATAGAGTTATTCGATGTTGCTGATAGAAAGAAACTATATAACCTTTCACGAGATGTAAACCCATAGTTCGAAGCTTGCACAACAATGTAATCCAATTTCCATCACAATTCAGTGCAATGAGTCTTCTCTTAGCATTGCTCTACTCCATTAGACACAGTGTCACGAGATGCTTGAAAAGTCAGCTGGACTGTGTGCTTTCAAAAGGGGAGAGTATGATCCGAAAACAAACAGGGAAGTTGCTTCTTCTGGGCGAAAAGGCGCCCGCCAAACACTACAACGCCTGCTTTGCTGCATGTTGAGTATTTGGAGGTTTTGTTTTGTTTCAAAAGTGAGATCAATCAAGTTATATTTGTGTAACCCCTCATCACAATACGTTTCAAAGGACTGTACGGACAACTATTACACTGTTTCCTGACCTTAAACCTACATGAGGGCAAGGAAAAACTCAGAAACCTCAGCATGAGGAAATGAATAAACCTCGAGAAGGGGGCCCTACATGAGGTAATCCCCCTTCAAGGATGTCCAGGATGTAATGAATGATGCATGGGCATCAATAGAAACCCTAAACATTGATCTCTTCCTTCACAGGCAACACTCAAGGAAGTGTCTCTGCTAAAAACGAAATCCATAATGAAGGGTATGTTTACATGCAAGCAATAGTCCGATTGGAATCTATATTTTAGTTAGTAATGTTGAAATCCCTATATTGGATCCAAAAAACAAATTTGTCCGGAGCCGCAAAAATGAAACGCTTTCTATAAGCCTTATAATGGGTGCAACACATGCTGTATGTCTCTATATTAGCCTGCTATCAAAATGACTAATTTGGCTGCAGCACTCCTCTGTTGAGGTGTACCGCCACAAGTTTCATTACGATATTAATAAATTATGGTATGTTTAATGTTTAGATAATTTAAAGAAATGCAATCAAGAAATTCAATTATTGAGGTCATTTTTATTTTGAGGATTTAAAATGAACAATAGGGAGGCACGGTGCGGAGCTTCAGAGTACAAGTCCAGCTACCGCAGCCTCCCCCGTGTAAAGTTTTCATGTTCTCCCGTGCCTGCGTGGGTTTCCTCCCGGCACTCCTGGTTCCTCCCACATTCCCCAAAACATGCATGTCATGTTGATTGGCTTGTCCAAATTGTCCCTAGGTATTACTGAGTGAGTTATATGTCTCTGTGCCCTGCGACTGGCTGGCAACCAGCTCAGGGTGTCTCCTGCCCACTGCCCGAAGATAGCTGGGATTGGCTCCAGCACCCCCGCGACCCTACTGAGGATACGCAGTGCAGATAACAGATGGATGGATAAAGGGAACAATAACAAAATGGAATGTGCATAATGTTATTTGGGCAACAAAAAGAGTGCAATAAAACACAGTATGCATTTACACAAATAGATAGATAGATAGATAGATAGATAGATAGATAGATAGATAGATAGATAGATAGATAGATAGATAGATACTTTATTATACAAATAAATCAGCAGCCTTTTAAAAAGGTCATAAAAATCTAATTAATTCAGTTTAAGTTTGATGTATGTTTAAATGTGAAATGCAATTCAAGATGTTCACCAACAAAAATCAGAAGTAACTCGATAAAAACAGTTACTTTGTTACTAAATAAGTGCCCGTGAGAGGATTTTGTACTTACCCATTTATTCTAATTGTGTGGAAATAAGGGATATAGCTATATGCAGAGATGCATTGTGACACTGGTTCTTTAAGAGGGGGAGAGTTTGGGCCCACATAGCTCAGCGCTAACACAGGGATGGGGAAGAGAGAGAAAAAGAATCAAAGAAGAAATTTCTCTGAGTTTTGTATTGCAGCCAGGTTTTTCAGGCAGGAATTCAAGCATGCGAGCCAAAACTTCATGTCACAATATAAGAATTTGCTGTGTTTGAGGCGAAAACCTATATCCCGTCTCTTTACTACCCGATACCTGTGAGAGGGAGGCAGTCAAACCTGTCTCCTCCTGCCAGTGAACTCATACCAGCTCATTTTCCCCTCTCGTCTTATAGTAATGTACTTAAATGCAAGTTGAAATGTAATGTTTATTCTACATATCTTTACAGCGTTGGAAATGTTTGTTTCATGTTTGTCCCACTATAAAAAACATATTAAAACAAAAATATATTTTCTTATCCCATCTTTTTCAAATTGTAAACAGTTTCGGAAAGCGCAAGGGACCCACTAGGCAGCGCTAAAGAGCCGCATGTGGCCCCTGAGCCGCGGGTTTCCGACCCCTTGGTTAGTCCTTTTATGATACAGATTACATTTATACACACTTGAATTGTCTGTCACTCGAAACGCATAGTTTCTCTATACCGGTGTCGGTTTCAATAAGACATTTTATACCAAAAATACCCAAAAGAAAAGACACAGCCGCTTAATTAATTTCCAATTGGGAGAAAGCTGAGGAACATGGAAGCTTGCGCGTCATTTTTTGGTGTCCCTCAGGCTCTCCAAGAATTTATATTTCACTGCAGATGGTGTCTGGATAATAGCAGCTAGGGTTGCAGAAGCAGCTTTTAGCATCATTTAGCTTCAGCGATTAGCTGTTAGGTTTAGTTTCCCTAGTTGCATCTGTTTCTCCAAGATAAGAATGGGAGGGGTTCGGGCGTAGGACCACAAGCAGCTTGGAAGCTTGGCATTGCCAGATTTTGGCTTACCCCTACCGGGTGTCCACAGAGATAACCTTCTTACAATGTGATAGGTGTATCCAGGTATTTGTTTCTGAAATTTTCACACCAGTGGGAATGGTCATCAACACCTAGAAAAGCCCCTCCCAGATTGTTTGGTGTCATTGTTTTCACCTTATGCTCCTGACCAGCACCTAATGTCCTGGAACCAACTGTTCTTTATTCTGTTGAGAGTAGGGGTGGGCACATGGATCGTAATATCAATGCTATCGATACTAGTAAGTATTGGATTGGATCGATACTCTTGTCCTGGGATCCATACATTGCTTCTCCACCAATTTCCTCAAAGCGCTACTTATCTATGTAGACAGCGCAGCCCTCTCTCTCTCACTCAGCGCCTTTGGTCAAGTTTATGCCGGAGTATGTAACTGACAGACACACTCTTAGCACCTCCCTCTACCTGGCCTGATGCTTCCCTCCATGCCAAAAAGAGGGCCAAATCTATCTACCGTATCCTATCAGAAGCTAAGATTGACAGGCAAACAGAAAGCGCAGTACTTTTTTTGTTTCAACTACAGAAGAGGACTATGTCAGGTGTAATTTGTATGGTGAAGTGATCGGCTACTGTGGCGACACTGCTTATTTCCATTAACAGATGACAAAAGCTCTCCCTGCAGAGAGCAAGGAGCTGCAACCAAAATGTGATCCCGGCCAAACTTGTTTAGGCCTGGGAAAGAAGAATCTATTCTGGGAAAGCTGCTGAGCAAGGAAAACCCAAAATGTTTTTGGCAGTTTCGACATCTGGGGTAACCTACCACACCTCCTGTAAAATATGGTGTTCATATTTAATGACTTTCTGGCCTTGCGGAGTGTAATGTTTTTCTAGGAAAAATACTAAGTCAACAAAACCAATAGTGCTGAGTCAACTTTGGTTTTCCAATTTTCACACCTAGGGTAACCTGACGGACTGCCTATGAAAAATGGTGGTCATATCTAAACTCCTCTCCGCTTTTCTTGAGTGGACAGACACTCAAACAAACAAACAGACATATTTCGATCCCAAACGAAACCTTCATCATCACACTCTGTTTACTCGCGGCTAATAAATATTGTGCTATGGAACTTTTAGGGCTGCAACTGACATTTTTTTAAATAAATGATTAATCTGATTATTATTTTTTCTGTTAGTCGATGAGTCAGATTATTAAAAACACATTTATTTCTTCGTCTTTATTCAAATATTGAAATTTTTGGGGTAATGCACAAAACCCAATATTATACAATTAAAAAAAAATCTGTGTTTGTCAAATAACAATCAAATTACATAAAAATGTATGCTACACACTTGCAAATATATATAATGTTTATGAAGTGCAAAAAAAGGCATCTTTGTCGTTTGTTGAGGATGCTTTCAGTGATGACAGCTGCTTGCTGTGGCGTGCATGATGTCTCTTTCTCATCTTGAAGCTTGTCATTGTTTGCTGTTTTCTAATGAGATAAGAAAGTGTAGTATAAGTATGTATTGTGGCACAGTTTACAAAGACACAATAATCGCTCGGGCTTTGCCTGAAAAGTAAAACTTGATGCTTATTCTTTATTAACACCATTGTTTGAAAGTTGAGGTTTTTTTTTATGAACCAATTTTAAACACTGCTTAGGATTACAAGTCTTATGAGTTTCAGCCTTCTCTCTTTGGGGACATGTTTATATTAATATGGTATTTGTTAGCTGATTTTTTTATGTGTCTGGTGCAAATAATTTGTTGTTCCCTTTTGTTAATTAGCGTTTGACTATTTTTTTTTTGTGCTGTGCCCAAATAAACTTAATCCATTCATTTAAATGAAATAACAAGCTCACACTTACACGCAGTCATTAACAAGCTAACAAGCAAACGCTTGCATAAGGTAGACGACCAGAGACTAGCATTACATTTCCTCATTAATCATTCGGACTTTGCCAGAAAATTAGTATGTGATGTTTAATCTTACCACCATTGAGTGAAAGTGGAGTTTTTTTTAATGAGGCACAATTAAACACTGCTTAAGATGATTTAACTGAAATAAAAAGTATCTTACACACACACGCAGTCATTAATCAGCTAACAAGCGAATGCTAAAATCAGCGAGCTACCAGAGACCAAGGTTACATTTCCACACCTGAAAACTTAATTAACAAACAAATAGAAAGAAATAATGTAATGGCCTACCCTGAAACTGAGCTCCCTTCATCCTCGTCGGTGAGTACCTGTTTTGGTTTCTCTTGCTGCTTTGCCATTGTCGTGCTCCCGTGCCCTATCACTTTTGCAAAGCTTGCAGGTGGAACAATTTTGTTTTGTGAAGTGCTCCCACACTTTTGCAGACTTTAATCGAACTGTTTTCTTTGTGTCCATCTTGTTTCATGAGTTGAATTAACCATACCCTTTGAAAATAGCGCCCTAGTTCAATCTCCACCTCACTCTGTTATGCTCGCCTGATGTCATTGGCTCAGAGCGAAAATTGCGCCACACAATGCATCGATGTAATTATTCGTTGCCAAGGCTTTTAATAATCGATTTTCATCGATTTTTCGATTTGTTGTTGCCACTTTAAATGGAAGGTATTTTAGGATTTTTGGGGATTTTGTTCTAAAACAGTTGTAATAGAAATATTTACATATTTTTTGTTCAGTTAAAGTTTGCAATGTAGTTACAGACACTTCCCTACATTGGACTCAAGAAAAACGGTTGATATAAAAAAAAATTTCGGGATGTTGAAAAATATCCGAACATTGCTGTAAGTTAGATTTTGTATTGTGTGCACCTTTTTTCCAAGTACAGGACAGTACTAGAGCTTCTTTCCTCCGCTACCGGCGTTTGACGCTGTGAGAGCTAACCCAGCATCCACCCCGAACAAGAAATCCGCTTCTTCTTCCTAGTTCGTGTGTAAACATTCTTTACTATCTATACCACAGGTGTCAAACTCACGGCCCGGCGTACAATTATATCCGGCCCGTGAAATCATTTTATATACATCTACTATAATGGCCCGGGTCTATGAAACGCTGATAACTTCCAAACTATACTCGGATGCTAAAAACCACAATGGCCGAGAAAATTATGTTAACTGACATTGCCGGTAAACCCGTGTGTCTTCTTTGTGGAGATTTTGTGGCCGTAATTAAGGAATTTAATGTAAAACGGCACTATAAGACAAAACTTCAGAGTAAGCTGAAAAACTTGAATCCAGAGAAAAGATACAGAAAGTTGAAAAGTTAAAGAAGAATATGAAGATATTTTTCCCCAAAGCAAATTCCCAAAGTGATATATTTCCGTTTTTTCAGGACAAGAGATATTTTTATGGAGAGCAACGATTTTTAATTCATGTAATTTTTAAGTTTGTTTATTCTGGAATTATATTCCTGACTTTTTTAAATTCATATTTTTTTTAAGTTTTTTTTTTTTTTTTTTTTAAAAGGCAAGTTTTAGTGTATTCAATAAATATTTATCCTGTTCGGCCCTCAACCAAGGGTGTGGTTTGAGTTCTGGCCCTCTGTATAATTGAGTTTGACACCCCTTATATATACCATGTCTATCATATCTCCAGCGTGCTAAGAACTTTGACATTTTTATTGTTTAATATCTTGTGCTTGCATTTAATATGGTTGGTGTAAAGTGTAAAGAAGGGACGAGCCGTTTCGTTTGAAATGAAAGTGAAATAAGAAAGCCTGATGCGGTTGAAAAAATGGTTAGATTGCTTTTTTTTCGGCCACTCTCTAACACGGAGGAGGACCTCTTGAAGTTCATCTTCCAAAAGTAAGTTACACTTTATTCATCTTTATGGAGTATATTATTTTATTAAATATTTAGTTTTTAGTACAAAACAATACAGGTTACTTATACAAGCCATAAATATACTCAAATAAATCTTAAACATACAAAAAATAGCACTGAAGCCACTTATGGACAAATTCAACTCGCGAACGATCGTCCGGATCTCATTCGAAAGTAGGACAGTGTCTGTATTTAATTTTTAAAATTAAACTTTTTTAGAGCCTAAAATTGTGTTGTGTTTATTGTAATTTTAAACTAACTCAACAGTTGAAGTTATTCAAAAAAGTATCTGGATCGGATTGGTATAAATCGATACTTCCCAAAATTACCAATATTACCCACCCCGATGTGAGAGACACTACCATATTCAGACATTTTATGCAAATACCAGCCAATTTTTCTCATTTTCTAACTCCCATTGAAAGGAGTTGGTAACTTAAATGTTTGCCCAAAAAATATTTCATAAGGTGTAAGCCCTAATTATCTTGCAACATTAATATTTATTTTAACTAAATCAAGGCATTGTGTCCAGGGCCTTTTGTTTCTTTTATACATTTTTTAATCATGCACCACTGCACAAATGTCAAAGTCAAGGCCCACAGGCCTAGTTTGGCATGCAGAAAGGTTTTCTACGGCCCCTGAGATGATTTTGATACATTATTGTACACCAGGAATCCTCTTATTTTTTTAACTGTATGATATTTCTTGAAGAACGTGTTGTTTATGGTTAATAGATTTTTTTTTGCATTTTAATGTATTGTATTTAAAATAAATTAGTTTAGTGAAAAATGTGATTTTTATTTTTCTTGAAAGTTTATTTAACCCACTTTTCTAGTAGTTACAGCTGGTGTTTGGATAATAGCAGATTAACTCATTCAATGCCATAACGTATAAATATGTTGTCCCTGAATGCCAGTATTTAAAAATAAGGTTGTTGTTTTTTTTTATTTAAAAAGATAGTTTGACGCTTCTCATTAGTAAGTATCAAACCCCAGGGAATGATAAATCACCATTAGATTAGAGGAGTGGCTTTGATCATATCTTTGTCCACACATTGAGAAAGCCCAACTTCCTAGTGTTGCTTCCTATATCCGGCGAATGAGTATATGTAGGTGGCCCCATATGATGAGTAGGCGTAGTGAAATAGTGTGGTGAGAATCGCGAGATATGGACAAATAGCAATAGACATTTAACTCTTCAACAGAGCCTATTTTTTTATGAAAAAATGACCGAAGACTCTTCGTCTTCAAAATGAGTATTTTTAAGTAGCCTTTCTTTGCTAAACAATGGTAAAAACTAGAAACATATTTTGTTTTCAAATGAAAGATGAAGGTTTAAGCTTTCTTTTGATATGTCCTATGCCTATATAGCTACAAAACAAAAGTTTCTGCCTTCAAAAATTAATCAACGAGGCAATAATTGTCTTTACCAATATGAGAAAAATGGTTGGCAATAAATGAGCTAATCACCTGACATCAATACTCGCTGTATTAGCATTAGCAACTAGCATTGGCATCTGGCGTTGCTGTGACAGCTTCTAGCAAGAATTAAAACATTGGAAAATTGCAAAAAAAAACACTTGTTTCCCTTATTTTAAGTATGAATCTTTCTTAAAGTTTTGGCTGTTATCCTATTGAACTGATTGCATATTTACCTTTGGTGATTAGCTGTTGACGTTAATATTGTCTAAAATTGCTTTGAGGGTCTCTGGCTGCAACAAGCACATTAGCAACTGTTCCTAGCATCTTATTAATCCAGCCCTCGGTTTGTCCACAAATTTTTGATTCAGCCCTCTGGTCATTTGACTTTGATACCTTTCCTTTACAAAAGGGGTTTAAAAAGAAATTGCTTCCATTTCATCCTTGAAGAGTCATTTGTCATAACATGGCTCAAAACAGCTGCCCACCCAAAAATATTGATTGTAAACAAGAGCAGCTGATCAGGGAACCTGCCAGTAGATACAAGCTGCTGTTTTGAAGAAATAAACACTTATCAGGCTTGTTTTTGACACTAAAATACAAACTGTCTGGTGACCCAGCTGCCTTATCTAACCCCAGCTTAAGTTCAGAAGGGGACATCCAGTTTAGTGTCTGCCAAAACTTTGTCTGCGGCCACTCCCAAATTGCCCCTTTCTACTGTGTTATCGCATAAAATATTTCAGTTCATTTAAACTCACTTGATTTTCATTTACTAATTTATTTCTTAAAGGTACATTATGTAATATTCAACCACTAGGTGTAACTCTATCGTACAGTGTGACCGGAAATGAGTCATACAAAGCAGAAGAAAAAAGAACTAACTACAGAAAGTCCAAAACATTAGCCTTTTCCTCTTTTTACCAGACTAGCCATGTTAGCCTAGCCTTGTTGGGATGTTCTCCAGCACGCTATCCTAATGTCGCACACGACTTCCACTACTCCCTTAAGTATTGAAGAAAGTCTACCATGTTTGTTATACATTCATTCAGGACTCATTCATCCTCAGAGAAAGTGAGTGATATACTTTTATACCAGTTTGATTTTTTAAAGAAAAACGCTACGGTTGTTAGCAACCACTCCTGAAAGTTGTGTTTTTGGCTATTAATACATTCGAAAGCCCATCCAAATTTTTAAAACGATTCATATTGAACAATTTGGCTTACAGTGATCTCCAAATTAAAACACCAAGTATAAAAAATTAAGTTTTGGTCGAAAGTGCAAAAACTGAATTGGTGATTTTTTTTTTAATAGTGTTTGTATTTGGCTATTAAATATTTTGTTTTCCTCTCATTTTAGGCTTAAGTTTGTTTGCTAAATCTTCATACAATTACCTTCGGGAAGACTCGTCATCGAAATGACATTGATTGAAAACAAGAGCTGCTGTGTTGGAGAAATAAACACTTATCCAGTTTCCAGTTTACAGAATAAACACTATTTTTGAGTCAACATTCAAGTGTGACATTCAATGCCCGAACACTAAGTTACTTTGTCAATCTCAACACTCGTCACAAAAAACAATATGAATGAATGAATAAATGTACGCCCTTCATTGTAATTTTACATATACAGCAAAATTGGAGGGATTCTCTTTGTAGTGCATTTGGAACAAATTAATAAGGTAAAAATGTGTAAGAGGATTAAAAAACACACACTAAAGACAATAGATCAATGAAAAATAGTATGTGTTTATTCACAGTGGCAGTTGTATAGTACATTAGAATTAGAACTGTCTTTATTGTCATTGATGTCAAAATAGCGAAATATTTTGTAGCGAAAATGGGTGGGAAAGAAATCATTCTAACACACAATTTATTGACCAATTGAATCAAAGAGCAGAGTTTATTCTTTTCAAAACTCGTCTCGCCTTTTTGGAGCACCGCATCGGTTTTTAGATCATTATGTCAAGAAAACGGATGAAAAACCTTGTTTAGGTTTTCTGAAGGGTGGCTACACACCTTAGGTGAATTATTTTTACCGTTTCGATAGTTCAATGTACTTTAATCAAGACACATACACTCTTGGATTTATGGGCTTTTCTTTTACCAATCATCTACTGAAGAAGATTCAATAGAACACAAAACGATAATAAGAAAATAAAACAAAACTAGAAGTTGTGAACTTAATCTGGCACCATTTGGATAGACAACAACATGGGCTGGATTATTTCTTTTTTTTTTTTTTTTTTTTTTTTTTTTTTGATAGAGTTCCCCATTTTACGTCACTCAAATACCAATACCTAGCAACAACGAGATTTCCTACCTCAATGAAAATGAAGGCCCAGTCTTTATGTCCTCGGCAGTAGAGCAATGAGGAATCCTGGTAGGCTTGAGAGCTGGTTGGGACGAGGACCACCGGATGCAGAGTGTTGAGAGGTTGATTGCTGGTGGCTTGAGGCCTCTCTGAGGTCGCTGGCTTTGTCTCACAGGTTTGGCCGCTAGCTTGATCAAGCTTGGCTGCCGACCTGGCAAGGTTCCTCCGCAGCCTGTTGAGCTGAGACCTGGCCAGGGCCTTGGTCCAGCTTTTTCTCCTGTTATGACATCCCTCCTGCCTTGTGGCAGACTGCCCTTGCAAGGTGAGACGTGTACCAGTTCTCGATTCCGATCTCCTGGGGGGACGGATCCCCGTGGTGGAGTGGTCACAGCAACCCTTGATGTGCAAATGAAGCCAACGCCTGCATCCCCAACCTCAAATTCCAGCAGTGTCAGTCAGATAACATAACTATGTGATTAACTTCAAACACAGTATTCACCTTACAAGTTTTGACATTGTTTGATTATTTTCTAACATTGATAAACAAGATTCTGACCAAAAGTTGAATACTCTACAATTGTCTGCAACGAGAACAGACATGGCACTCCTAGGTAAACCATGTAACATAGAGACTTTGAAGAGGAAAGAGATGAAAGACTAGAATAGGCCACAAAAATGAATGATAATTACAACAAGTTCTGTGCTAATTGAAAAAAGTGGTATTTCATAATGTCTTTTAGGTCATAGTCTGGCAAATAGATTAAAGTTGTTGGGTTGGTCCTTTAATTTTCCCATGACTTGTTAATGTATACACCTTGTCTGTTATGCTACTTGGATAATTTCTATATTCCAGATAAACAATTATCTTTGTTGGTACTGCTTCGAACTGTAAACTTTGGGTACGAAAAAAGAATGATACTCAGTGATGCCGGTTTACTCGCTAAAAATGCCTCATGTCTATTGGTTAAATACGGTGGTACCTCTACTCACAAAGTCTCTACATACAAAAGTTTCAGGTTACAAAGTACCTGAATAGGAAAATATTGCATTTAGTTACCAAGGCGTTTCAGGATACAAAGTCAGAAATACAGAACAGTACGAGCTGCCATTCGCTGCTTCCAGAGTTCTACCTGGCAACCGGTGTTTATGCGTGAATCCCGGCACGTCTTCGTGTCCCCTTCCCAATCTGTAAACAGTCTTCTGTTCGTTACAGCTACAAAGAGTTATGATTCACAATAGACCCGTGAAAGACTTGCAGAAAAGTGGACAAGGAGAAAAGAAAAGGAAAATACTTTTTCTGCCATTCGAAACAAAAAAGATAATAGAGAGGCATGAAAGCAAACACCGTCGTGCAGAAGGAGTTGAGAGACAACAAGGATAAGGATGCAACCATCAACCCAAACTAAAGGCATTTTGGCAAAATTCCATGAATTCTTGGAATTTGTGGAATCACCTGGGAAAAGTAAGAAGTCGGGCTAACGCTTATTATGACGTCTGCTCTTGCAGACGTTGTTGGATCCTTTTTTCAAGAAACGTGAGGGAAAATGTAAATTAATATTTTTATTATTTTCTTTTTTTGTTGTTTTTTACATTGTGTGCCTCTCGTTTTTTGTTTATCATGCAGGAATCTGATTTTAATATGCACTTATTTCATGTTCTGATGCTCTTTTATGATTCATTAAAAATATATTATAATTTTCCGGCCTCGGAATAGATTAACGCATTTACATTAAAAAGGTTACAAAGCTACTCAGAGAACAAATTAAATTCGTAATTAGTGGTACCACTATACTTTGGGACTTTTCTATTTTGTAATCTGTCACGAGGGTGAAAATACCACAGTTGTATCCATCCATAAATAGTGCAAGTCAACGCTTCTGGGAAGCCCCGTATGAGCAAAACTTGTGAAGCAGCAATGGATTAAAATTTTAGAGCGATGAGGAAACAAACAAGCTTCTTTGTTGATTGTGGTAAGTGATATTAATGCAATCACTTTGGATTTGAAGTCCAAAGATAAACGCGAAAAATCACTTGTGATCGGATAATTCACAAACAGCATGTTAACAGGAAGGTTCATTTGACACAAGTGATGTAAACAATTCATTTGGATCGCTCCGAAAACCCGAACTGTGATACCAGTTGGACTATTCCCTGCACGTAAACAAAGTCAATGATATAAATGAAATGCAAGGAATGGATTTCACACCGCAAAATATATATTTTTTTACTTTTTATGCAGGAAAAAAAATAATAATGTTAAAATACAACCACCCCATCACAAAGCGTAACACAAGTTGTCATGGTGCGTCACTCAAATTATGTATGGTTTTACAGTGGTGGTTAACCTATTAACCCTTTTTTTCCTCTTTTCAATGAAGTATTTTATGATGGTGACAATTTAAACTAGGAATAAATTCCTTTTGAAAACATTACTGTAGTACTAAGAGGCAAGTAGAAGAAGGTTAGGGCTTGTGCTGCTTCTGTAGACCTTATGTTCTTTAAAAGTGACAATTCCGATGCTAGTTACATCCAGTGTTGGCCACATTCCTTTAAACAAGTAATTAGGTATAGTTACCCATTACTTATTCCAAAAAATAAGTAATTGAATTACTCCATAGTAAAGGTCACTTGTTACCAGGAAGATGATTACCGATATGCTTCACCTGTGCCCGCTCCTTTGGCGCCAACTGCCTCGGACTCTGATTGGCTCCCTGTCCCTATTTAAACCCACTCCTATCTGTCCCCTTTTGTCAGTCCGTCTGCGAACCTCAGTTAACACTCGGCAAGCCTTTTTTGACCCTGACTCCCACCTGTTTTTGCTCCTTTCTGTCCCCCGGCGTCGACCCGTTTGTGATCCTGACCACATCTACCCTCCCTTCCCGGATTTCGACCTCTTTTTGTCCCCGACCACGTCTACTCTCCTTTCCTGGCTTAGGACTCACTTCTGACCCCGACCACGTTTCTGCTCTCTTGTCCCGGCTACTGACCTGTTTTTCTGTTCCTGACACCACCACCGCCCCCCTCTGAAGAGATCCACTTCCGCGTTCAGAGCAACCTGCTTCCCGGATTGTGGGCGCAACCCTTTCTCTTTCTTTAGTTTTAATAAAACTAGTGAGAAACGCAACGCAAGTGGGTCCTGTCTCCGTTCTGGTCCTGACAGAGAGTAACTCTTTCTATTACTTTAAATCAAGTTGGTGTATGTCAAAAAATTTAAATTTTCTGAGCAATTTTTATATAAATGTAATAATTTTATATTTCTATTTATTATATTTATATTATTTTTATACATATTTTATTTATATATAAGAAATACAATAACAACAGAAAAAAAGAGAGATAAAAGAATAAAAAGAATAAACCTTATATTTTCATATAAACACATTAACACTGAAAAACACAGAAAATAAAATTAAAATATTTATAAATCTGCCCCCCAAAATGATAAAAATAATTTTGACCTTTTTTAGGCTCAACATATTAAAAGAACATCATAGATTACCCCCCAAAAATGCATGTTGACCAGTCATAAGAGAAAGAGTTGTTTCAGAGGGAACCAGCATTATCTCAGGGAGTATCAAGAGGGGCTCTGGAGGTCGCATGTTCGATTCCTGGCTCCTACGTATTGTCGAAGTTTCCTTGGGCAAGACACTGAATCCCTAATGCCCTGGATAGCAGGTCTTTGCTTTGCATGGCTGACGGTTAGTTAGTGTGCTTTGGGTGGTCTTCATTGACTTGAAAAGCGCTATATAAATGCAGAGCATTCACATTGGTCGATAGGGAGCCGGCTCCCTTCGATCACTTCCAAGAGCTCATAGAAACGTTTCGTTTGCCTTTTTTTCTCCTCTGTGATTTAGTAAATACTATATTCGTAATCGCTATCTAACTATGTTGTAGTCCAGGGGTGGCGAACACGTGGCTCTAGAGCCGCATGCGGCTCTTGGCCAATAAGAATGCGGCTCTTTGCCTCATCATATTTTCTACATACTGTGGCTTTTTGCCTTGTTTCATGTTTAGTTTTTTTTGTGGGTATTGAGGGTGGACACTTTCCTTGAAATCAACACAAGAACAATACTAGTTATATTAAAAGGAGAGGAGTGTGTTATGGGAGATATGTTTTAATTGTGTGTGTCTGTCTGTCATGGCAGGTCTGTGCATGGTGTGGCTCTTTGACTCTCACGATTAAAAATTTCGGCTCTTTGTGTCAAACTTGTTCCCCACCCCTGTTGTAGTCGCTATTTTGAATGGTGACATGTTCCGTAAAGACAACTCGGAGGAGAGCAGAAAACCGCGCCTCTGAATACAGGTTTTTGGGGGCATACCGGCGTTGTCGTTCTGCAGCCAAAGTGACGCTCCGCTTTTGATCGTCAGTTACCGTAACGGCGTTACATCGGCGGAACAATTAATTAGTTGGAATACCCAGTTACTGAAAAAATAACGACACGATTTTATACAACAGTGGTTTTCGACCAGTTTGCCGGGGCACACTAGTGTGCCGCATATTCATCTTTGCAAAAATCATGCCAGTGTACAGTGTCTTTGCTTTCATTTATTAATTAGTCGAGTAACTGTAACATTCATCCATACAGGTAGGTGGCAGCAGATTACCATATATTTTTTTCCTTTTAATATACTTATTATCTACTCATGAGGTATTGCAGTAATCCCTCACTTTTCACAGTGGTTACGTTCCAAAATGAATCCGTCATATGTGAAATCCGTAGAGTAGTGACTTATGTTTCTTATCATTAACATTGAAACAATACATCAAAAACAACTAAATATTTTACAAGCTCAAGCATTAATTTAACCAGAATAGTATACTGGTTTTATAAACAAATAGAATAATGAGAATCTAGTCAAAATTTCTGTTCAAATAACAGATAGCTTTTGCTTATTTTAAGTTTTATTCGTCATGAACCAAGGACCCAAAAGTGTGACATTCTCACACAAGCCTTTTATTTTACGGGAAATGGGGAGTCATGCACGTTAGGCAGCGGTCTGGCATGGAAAGACAGGAAGCCAGAGACCGGCGAGATCAATACCAACTGTCCGATATCGGACAGGAGGGCACAGGCAGGATTGAAATTGAAACAGGATATCGAAATAAAACAGGACAAACTAGACGGGAACGAAAACTGGAGTGAATAATAAACGGGATAAAAATAGACGGGAACAAAACTGGAAACCTATATTAAACAGGACAAAATAAGCGGGAACAATACTGGATAGGAAATACCACAGGAAACAGGTTCGAGTCAGAAGCCACGTCTTGCGGGGCAGAGGTTCGTTGACGGACTGACAAACGGAGAGTGAGAACACTGAACTTAAATAGAAGGAAAGCCAATCTGTCAACGAGCCGCAGCTGGCGCCACACGGGCGGGCCAATTGGGCACCATGGCAACCGTGACATTATTATTGTTGTGTCCTAAAAATATATTAGATAGAAATAGAGTAAAACTTGAAAATAAGGTAAAATATAGCAAGATCCAAAAATACTGTAAGACTATTACCAAAAAGAATAACCTGTATTTATTCTTAATCCACTGTGACCACGATAACTTTATACTGTCTGTTTTCAAATTTATTGTCAAATATGCTATATGCACAACATACAAAATTACTTCTTCTTCCCTGTGTGCAAACTTACAATAAATTTGTCTCATATAAAAATACCAACAATGAAAAGTATGCATAGAAAATAAGAAAATATACAAGGTTTAAAAAAAACCTCATTGTGCTAAGTATAAACCAGAATCTGAATAGAGCAGTTTTGCATGAATTTGGCAGAGGGGTGAGAGGGTCCAGGAGAGTAGAGAGTTCAGAGTTACGACAGCCTGATGGAAGAAACTGTCCTTAACCCTGCTGGTTCTGTCTCTGACACTCCGCAGTCTTTTCCCTGACGGCAGCAGGATGAAGAGGCTGTGAGATGGGTGGGCGGGGTCACCTGCAATCCGGGTGGCATTGCAGATAAAGCGGGCCTCATGATGATTTAAGTTGAAAAACATGTAACTGGTGCTGGGAATTAATGTTTTAAAGTTTTTTTTAACTGACAGTGTGCCTCAAGATTTTTGAAGAAACACTGATCTACAATATGCAGAGCGGTTACAAAATATCTACACCCCTGTTTCTACACCGGAGTTTAATTTCAAATTCTCTAAACTCACCTTCAAAATGACCAATGTCTAACACGCCTCTGTGTAAAATTAGCATGATGTCGTGCCACCTTCAGAATTTACACCATTCACTACAGAGTCATAAGTTTTAATTTGAACACACAACACGTGTCTTTGTGTGTTTGTGTAGTGCACTAGGGCCTCGGAGCAAATAACTCCAATGTCATTGACCCCAATTTTTGGATTACATGGAAATAAACTGAACACCACAAATAATTGAACAAACAAACCAAACCCTGTGCCTCATATGAAGTATTTCACAACATAATTTGAGTTCATTAAAGGGACATTGTGCATTATTTAGCGCAGGGGTGTTGAACTAATTTACAAAGAGGGCCACAGCAGTGTAATGGCTGTCCTTAAAGGGCCTGATGTAACCTATAAATTAAACTAAATTTAATTGAATGATATGTAAAATAAACGTTACTACTCCTTCATGTAATATAACGCCGAATATATTCATGATTCAAGTTACAAACATCACAGCTCAATTAAAAATTGTGGCTACACACATGTAATATGTTATAAGCATAGCATAACCAAAACAACTTCTTGGACGTTCTAGTGATAATTTTTTTCTCAATTCCACTCTGACATTGATATGGAAACACTTCCGGTTTGTTGTAGTAAGTTGTCACTTCACAAGCGTCATAGTAGACATGCATTGTGGGAAAAGTAGTTTTTGCTCGAAATCATTGGTGGGCTGTGAGGGCCTGCAAAGCCTTCTCTGCTGGCCTTAAAAGTATCTAAATCATGTGATAGCTATTTTATTTTGTCCATCAATACTTATTAAAAAATAATCCAAATTGTTTGTCAGCTTCCTTTCATTGCTTCTCTTCGGTTGTGCTGCTTCCACATGAGTGCTTTCATATACAAGCATTTAATGAAATGAAATGAAATGATTTGCATTTATACAGCACTTTTCAAGTCAGACTTCCCAAAGCACTTTACAATGTGCTTCACATTTCCCAATAGCGGCCGGTCAGCCATGTAAGGTGCTTACCTGCTTATTGGGGGCATTAGGAGTTCAGTGTATTACCCAAGGACACTTCGACATGTAACACGGGGAGCCGGGATTCGAACTGCGATCTCTTGGTGCCAAGACGAGCGCTCTACCTCCTGAGCCACTGCCGCCCCAATCACATTTCAGCCATTACTTGTCGCCATGGTCAGAAATCTACTCAGAGGCCTTCCACAAAAATTCTGAAGGCCCTGAGGCATGAAATCAGTCTTTGAGAAAGCTTTTGGTTTAGCCAATCAGATTTCGAGTTAGTGTCTGAACACCACCTCGCTGGCTTTAAAAAACGACACCGGTTTCACAAACTAAGACCAAAACAATCACGCCAATAGCTGTTAAACAAGGAAATGTGTTGATTTAATAGAGAAAGGTCAGACGAGGCCCGTCCGAATCCCGATTTCTGTCCTGGTCGGCGCGTTGTGGTCGTCCAGAGCTTCTCTCTTGCTGATTTTTTTTTTAAATCCACACATCTTTGTTTTTTTTTTCATATAGTCCTTTTTAACTTAGATTTCGTTACAAAATTCAGGCTTATGTGTCTCATGTCTCAAGGGCTTAAATAATACACAATACTTTAAGGATACAGATGCGGTGTTCCAATACACAGCAGCAACAGGCAAATCTGAATACTAGACAAATGCTATTGAAACTGAACAAAAAATGTTTTTTAAGAAAGTCAAAAAATACATCCATTACCAGCTGACCTTCAAGACACAAAGACTTTTATCAAGAGAAACTTTCTATCATTACTCTGATCAAAGCGTTAGTGTGGCATATCGAGGAAGATGAAAGCAAAGTTGAGGTGCTCAAGCGCAAAGCTCAGAAAAGACTGTTGCGCCATGACTATAAAATCCACAAACATTTAAAGACTATTGATGCGTTTTATTTTTCCTACATCCCCATGCAATTAAGAGATTTCAAACCAAAACATCCCATGATTATAATAATACGAGATAAAAGAAGCTCAGGACTAATAGGGAGGAAAAAAAGCACAATATTTTTATATATATTGTTACCATTTTAAAACATGTCACTGCATATGTAGCCATGGCGTATTTCTTCCTTTATATCCTCTTTATTATTTTAGTCATTTATAACATATTCATTTATTTAGTCATAAATAGTTCATCTCTTAATGAATTGTAAGGTTTCTCAATTGTTTCAGTTGTGTTTTGTTTTGTAGTGAGACGTGCATTGATCTCATCATATCAGTTCCTGTTTCAACAACAGACCCTTGTTTGGACATTTTCGACTCCAGCTTACCATTAGCTTCGTTTTTCCTCAACCTTAGGGCCACCCTCCCAGTATAAAAGTACTTGTCAGCTATTTTCACTGCACACCCGTGAATATTTGCAGCTCATTTGTGCCCAGAATATTCCGTTATGAAACCTCCAAGAAACTGCTTATCTTTGCTTATATTTGATCTGTCTTACAACCCAGATATAAAACGAGCACATGGAGGAAGATAAGAAACTCCTTAAATATTAAGTATATAGTTAAATTACATTTCTCTTAAACCAGAGGGAGCTAAGACAGCATACCTTGCACTTTTCGCAAAAGAGCTGCATTTGATATCGATATGACTTTAAAGATTTTGAGCTAAATGTAACATTGGGATATTGGCATTATCGTTGCATCTTTCATTTCAGGAACTCTCTTGATCAAAAACTCAGATGATTCTTCTTTGTGGCCGGTCAGTTGATGTCGCATCATTATACTGTGTCGCTCACAAATGGGGAGATTTCAGACTCACAAAAAGGGTAGGGTTACTTTAACTGGATTACTTTCAATTACTTTTGGATTACTCCAATACCAAATATGCTAATAAAAGACAAAAGAAACTAAATATGAATAAATTTATTACATTTTGTGCAGGCTTGGAGAGTAACGGAATACATGGAATGGCAAAAACGATGTTGGCAAGCTGTTTGGATTTATTTTCATTTTGTTTCTGTCGCATTTTATGTTAGTTTTGCCAGAGAACAAAGAGATCAAAGCCAGGAGAGAAAGCTTATCACGTGTTGTGAGTCATAATTTTATTCATATTTAGTTTCTTTTGTCTTTATATTCGCATATTTGGTATTGAAGTAATCCAAAAGTAATTGAAAGTAATCCAGTTAAAGTAACCCTACCCAACCCTGAAGCTGGTCTAACTTATGGTCTGGTGGTGTACCAATATTTTGGACCTGAAGGATTCTACGCAGGAGAAAACGTATCTTATTTGTTACATAAATTCAAGACGGCAAGGTACAAAAGAGGTTGTTGCGGTTTTAATATATAAATAGAACAGTTTTCCAAGAAATTAGATTAAATAAATGAAAGCTTAATAGAAATCCAATCAATTAAATCAACAATAGTTGCTGACTTTAAAATGAACATTTTAACCTTGTCCATGTGCCATCTAGCATTGTGTATGATCAATCTCTCTATACAATATTTGCCACCCAGAGGTAAACGTCTCATTCAATTGCTTTGAACAAACTGTGAGTCGACCCAGGTTAGCAAAAAGCCTCTTTTAATTCAATGCAGCAAAAGCAACAACAAATTCTCATTAGCGCATCAGATATTCTTTCTATATGCACCATTAGTTTCACTGACAGGAACAACACAACTGCTCTTGGACAAGCTGTACATTCCAATGAAAAAATCACAAAGCTAAGACCTTTTGAAATGAATGCATAAATAGTGTGAGATCAGCTGAATGTCACGACATCAACTTACATTAAACTTTATGTGCATTGCGTAAAAAGAAAGGTTTTTAACTGAGGGGTTGTTTTACTTCGTTTTCCAGATGACTTTTCAATCATAGCTGATGTTTTCTTTATTCCAAATCACGCGGTTGTATTATTTAAGCACACAACAACAAAAACTGAACAACCAAGACACATTACGGTGACAGTCACTATCAGATTGCTATAGCAGTATATACTGTATATTCTGGACCATATAAATATTAGGGTTTGTTTTTTTCATAGGAGGGTGTCTTCTGACCTTGGACAAATGATTTGGTACACCCTGATTGCTTTTCGGCCTTATAAAATTTGCAGACAGAGGGGCACTTTGGACTTACTGAGACATAAAAATGTCATGTGTTTTACATTTTATGCTAATCCTGGAAGTCATTTTTAGTTTAAGGAAGGAAGAAATGAGTGAAACATTTATTGTGGACGTCACACAAGGACAAGGCACTCTGGAGGTAGAGCGGTCGTTTTTGTCATGATTACTGAGCCTGCTCCTTTGGCGCCAACTGCCTCGGACGCTGATTGGCTCCCTGTCACTTTTTAAACCCCCGTCTTTGTTTCACCGGTTGTCAGTCCGTCTGTGAACCTCAGCTTACGCTAGGCAAGCCTTTCGACCCTGACTCTCTCCAGTTCTGGTTCCCGTCTGTTTCCCGGCCCCAGCCCTTTTTCTGATCTCGACCACGGTTTTGGCTTCCCCTACTGACCTGTTTTTTTTCCGCTCTCGACACTCCCATCACTCGCCACGGAAATACCACTTCCGCGTCTAAGCAACCTGCTCCCCGCGACCAGCGATCTACGAATCGTGTGTACTATCCTTTCCCTTCTTTCCAATAAAACTAAGACAAAGGCACGCAAGTGGGTCCTGTCTCCGTTCTGGTCCTGACAGTTTTGGGACCAAATAGGTCACAGGTTCTATTCCCGGCTCCTCCGAGTTAAATGTGAACGGGTCCTTGGGCAAGACACCCAACCCCTGAGGCATGGCGTACTTTGCATAGTGTGTGTGAATGGAGAAAGTGTGAAGTGTCTTGTACAGTGCTTTGGAGGTCATCAGTGACTGGTAAAGCGCTGTATAAATGCAGTCCATTTACCATTTAAAGCCACAAAACTCCACATTAGAAAGAACTTATACTCCGGAGGAACTTTTGCGTATCTATTTTTTCAACCCTAGTTATGTTTATTCAAACTGGTTTGACATATTCCATGGCAACAGTCCAGAAAATACAGTAATTTAACATCCTGGAGTTGCGGTTGGTTTTGAAAAACAATGTTCATGTGACATCTTGGTCAAAGTTACATTTTGCCAGCGCACACAGTACAAATTATACTGAGCATCCTTCATCTGGAAGTTCATGAACAATGCTTAGATTCAGACCCCTTTGCGATTTAGCTTGAAGACAGGACATGTGAGCATAAGAACAATTTGGTTAGACCACAAACAAGGCAAACACAGCACAAACATGATTCAGAACACAGATCAGTAAATTGAACACAATGCTAGCAATGACAATGATCTTGTTTTTTTTCTACCCGTACACTTACCACATGATATATTACACAGACGCCAAACATGTGAATTCAGTAATGTCAATCATCCGTTTTATTTTATGGCACAACGATGATAACTTAATAAGCTAAGACCATTTTCTGTAACAAGATCATCTTTTCCTGACATTCACAGAGCAGTCGCCACAAAAAAACTATGTTGGTTGTTGAATCCTGTGCCAGCCAACAGTCTCTCTCATGTTTAATACTAAGATCAATACATTATGTACAACTCATCTCGGGTTGGATTTGGATGGCTTTTTATCATTTCATTCTTGACTGCAATTTTGGGCATTCACAGTGATGATATTTAATATTTTTTCTCCAAAAAGATGGCATGAATGTTCAGTTGAGAAATTTGCATTCCATTGATGACGCCTTTCACAGTTTCAGTTGCCTTTTATAGTCTTCCCATGGCCCTTTGTCAAACAAATATCATTTCAAAGCCATGATGAGATTTCGAGTGGGCAGTCTTTCTGTGAAAACAACATGAATAAAAACACAATGAAAACCATCATCTACCGGTTGTGGTCCGCCCATGTTTTCCCTATAACTATGGTAGCTCTTGACTTAGTAGATAATTGTTCCTGTAAGGTCAAAATAAATCTGGAACTTGAACTACTCTCTCAAAAGACATATATCAATGACGATATTTTACAAAACACCCATTCTGAAATGATGGAATTCCAAAAACAGTTTACCTACATTCTAGACCTGATTTCCCCATCGTCTTTGAAATTACCTTATTAGCCACATTTTACAACACTATAAATAGTATTTGTCTTGGACTTACTCTAAAAGATACAATTTTAAATACATATTTGGATTTGTTTCTATTTTGCTCACAAAAGTCGGAAATGTTGATTACGAACAGTATTGGAATGCAAAATTCCTTGCATACCTTTAATTTCAGGCATCCTAGTTTTCTGTTATTTCTTCATTAGTGCTAGCAATGTTCATTAAGTCACTTCAACTTACATTGACTATGCTATTGTTAGCCATAGTGCAGGGTCACCAACATGGTGCCCGCGAACAGATAGCCCTGAATAACACCTGAAAAACCGGCAGACCAGTTCTGAAAATAACTCAGCAGTAAATAGGTCATGGGGATTTTCTAAGCAATTTGATTTCTAACTGGATGGAAGAATTATTGACATGATCAGTGTATTTTTAATATTTAATTTTCTAAAATCCTTTTTGAAATTGCCTGTAATTAGCGTCTGTAAATCACTAGCTGCCGTTATACAAGGCATTATTTTAGTAGTTAAACAAACCTATTTTAATCATACTTCTAATAATTTCAACCTGGTATTAATATTGTAATAAGATAGTGAAAACATAGTAATAACAAAATAAGTTGTTATTTGAAAATTAAAAATCAAACTGGTAGCCCTCCACGTTAATCAGTAAGAAAAAAGTAACTTTCAGCTTCAAAAGGGTTGGTGAGCCCTGCTATAGTGGCATATAATAAGCAAAATAACAATTTGACAGCATAGTAGTTTCAATATTAACATATGTAAAATATGTCAAGGGAAATGTTGTACATTTAGTAGTTCAAACAGATTTGTAGCTGCATTTTTTCCTTTCAATTACATGACAACCCGTCACAGTCACACTCGAATTGTACTTTAGCGTCCCTTCTTCCGTTGTCTGGATGCCAAGTAATCAGTCTTACATTCCCTTGAAAAATTGTCATCTCTTGCTGAATGTGACACCCTCTGCCTGGTTTCTTTCTCTGATACAAATTTCACAGGTGGAATTTTTTCTATCCGAACAAACAACATGTTTAAGTCTCTATAATGGAAATGTGTTTTTTCACTATATGGTAGTACAACGATAAACGGGGTCATTTGCAGAGGTGGAACCCTCGGTTTTGATGACAGTCATCTTGGAGGAGTGTTGGGACCGGTTTGCTGTGCTTCTGCGGCACAGACGTTCACGGTAATTTTGAGCAAATATGAGCAACATCAGTGGGTTGATGCAGCTATGGGAGTAGCTGAGGCAGATACTGATGTTGTAGGCGTAGATAAAAGCAATTGTCGGGGTGTTGTTGCTCAGGTTGATCACCTGGATGACGTGGTAGGGTGACCAGCAGATCAGGAACAGGGCGATGACCATGAGCACCATCTTGGTGGCCCTCTTGGCCCACACAGTCTGCTTGCGTTTGACTCGACGCATGGAGCTGAAGATGTGGCAGAGGGTGAGTGTGTAAAAGGTGCTGATGATGATAAGGGGGATGATGAAGCCCAGGATGGACTGGTACAAGGTGTACCAGTACATATCTTCGGGCCCATCTAAATACATCATGCAGATCTCCAAATGCTGTCTGAGCACCACTTTAGCATACATCATGACCGGCACGGTGAGGAGGAAGCTGCCGATCCACACTAGCACATTGATCATGATGGTCCACTGGATGGTCCTCCGCTCTGAAGTCGGGTGAACGATGGCAATGTACCTGCGGAAAAAGAATTAGCATTTTAACAGTATGCTGCTATCTGAAATGAAGGCGATAAGAGGAACTCTGCAGGACTTTCAAAGAGTATGTTTTTTTTGTTTAATCCCTGATAGCTACAATCAAATACAAGGACCTGCTTATGTAATGCGCATTACTTAGCCACAGAAGAAAATGCAGCAAAGACTATGCAAAAAGGAGTGACGCTGAACTAAAAATGTTTGGTTATTTTCTTAATCTCCTTACATAGCTCTGCATTCTCAGCAGATTTAGTTTTCACATTTTATTATGTATATTGGACAAGCAGACTGGATTGAAATAACTATGGGCACAAAATATGGGGTTTTAATCCCAAATTCCTGATGTGAATTCCACTGATTTCTCTGGAGTTTTACTTTTGTCAGCACGAGTAATTTTGCAACAGCATGGATCAAAATTTTCAGCCAACAACCAAAGTCAACCCAAACTTAATGTACAGTTGAGTGTATGCAGCACACTTCAAAAGAGACTTTAACGTTCTTGCAATTGTCCGAAGGGCATTCAGATCAATTCTAGTTAATCTGTTTGGAAACAGACTCTAAAAGTGCATGTATTATGTACATTGTTAGCATGTAAAATTGACTCAGATAGCAGCCCTACTTATATGTCTTGACTGGATGGATGCATGCATGCATGCATGCATGCAAGATAGATCGATGTATCCTTCAAAATTGTACAATCATAAAGACACTAGCTTATCCTTACTGTATACATTATTGTCATCGGTCCTCACCCCCCCTGCCCCCCCATTCCTACTACGTATAATCTTCCGCCTTTCACAGTTATTGTCTATGTTTATTGATCACTGCAACCAAGGACAAGACGCCGCAAAAGTGTATGCTTCTGTCTTAATTAAATGATTACTTTTTAAAAATTATTCTCACTGCAGATCTTCTATCAATATAATTATAGTTATTATCATTAATATCCCAATCAAATCTCTTATCAAGAAGTTTTATTTTGAATAGGTGGCATTGATTACGTCTTTTGAATGCTATGATTGCAACTAGCTGTCACGGTTGCCATGGCGCCCAATTGGCCCCCGCCGTGTGGCGCCAGCTTCTGTAACAGTTGCCATGGCGCCCAATTGGCCCGTGGGCTCCAGCTGCAGCTTGTTGACAGATTGGCTCCCTGTCAGTATTTACAATCTGTCCTGTCAATCCCCTTTTGTCGGTCCGTCTGCGAATCTCCGTTTTTAAACGGCAAGCCCTTTTTCGCCTGTCCTGTGTTCTTGCTGCTGTTTTTCTCCCGCTACGATCTGTTTGATCTCAACCACGTCTGCTCTCCCGTCCCGAATTACGACCTGTTTTGATCTAGACCACGTCTGTTCTCCCGTCCCGAACAACGACCCATTTTCTGAAACTGACCACGTTTTTGCCCTTCGATTCCAGCTACTGACCCGTTTTTTTGCCATTCCCGACACCTCCATCATTCGCCACGGAAGTCCCACTTCCGCGTCCGAGCAACCTACTCCCCGCGACCAGCGATCTCCGGATCGTGTGTGCAATCCTTTCCCTTCTTCCCCAAAAAACAGTAAGGAACGTTACGCGAGTGGGTCCTGTCTCAGTTCTGGTCTTGACACTAGCTTGATGTTTAAATAAGCCCAGAAATAAATATGCATCAATAGAATGGCACAACTCCTGGGGAGTATTATCTCTCCCCGTTGGACATTTGACACTTGATATTCTGCTGTCACATTAGGAAGCAAATTAAAAAACAAACGCGGATTGCCTTTGGTGGTATTTCTTTCACCCGATTGTCAAAGAGAATTAATCCAAAGCTACTTCCTTCTCTGTTCAGTCAAATTCGTTAAAAAAAATGAAGGCGACATTTTGGCTTTAAATGGCCTTTAATCCAACTAATAGACATAACAGGCTGGCACAAGTTAATTAAAAAACAGCTTGGAGCTTAAGGAACAATAAAAGGTCACTTGTTGTTTTTGAGGGAAATATAGAGGTACAGGTAACTATGTTGCAAGGTTGAAATGATTGCTAATATTTCCATATGAATTAATTTTGACTTTGTTTAGACGGGTGCCTTTTTAATGCTAGTGTGATTGGTTTTAATTGCCACAGTTAGGAAGATAGTTTTAATTACTTCATTTATAAGGGCTCGTTTCAGTTCCGTTTCTATTAGGGTTCATTTTCAAACGTCTGGTTGACCTTTCTCAATATGGATGTGCAACAAGGAAATAGGTAAAATAAAAAAGTATCTAATATTTATTGGCATTGATGGAAAAAAATATTTTTTATATATAAATAAAAAAGGTTTCTAGTATAACGTCAAAGGAGCTCTATGAAATTTGGATTTTTTTTTTTTTTACTTGCTTGTGCTATCATTACAGGCTCTGTTATGCTCATTATTTTGCACGTGCAAGTACATGCATTTCTTAGACGTTTGAATAAACTCTTCTTTTTCATATTTCTTCGGGTTTGCCTGAAACAGGAATTTTGGTACTTTTACCTTCTCAATGAAACACTAATAACCAAATAATAATACACTAAAATAATAATAAATACATAAAAAAACACTATGACGAGCATGAAGTCACTCTACACCCCATTCTTGTGCCCATATTCGTCCCACCTTTAGTATTCCGCACTGAACAGCTATGCTAAAAGTAAGATAAAAGCAGATAGTTGCAATAGAAAAGTAAGCATAAGGTCTCTTTGAACTCATTTGGGCATTGTAAACACATACTTAATAGATAAAATATTTAATTTTCAACTTTTTAGGACACCGCAAACGACGTACCCTACATTTTTTTTCCAGTAATTTCCAAAAAAATAGAATCCTTTTAATTGCTTCCCCTATTTTAATCTTAGTTATTTGATTTTCTTAGATTCCCACCTTGAAACAGTATGTGAATTTCTTGAAAACAACATGTAAGACAACTTAGCCTAGCATGGGTGATTTTGGAAAGCAAATATCCGTTTCACACTCATAATAGCTCTCAAAGGGACAGCTTGACAAAAACAAATGTTCTAACTATAGTATACTTGTTGTTGAATTCCTATCGGAAGGTACACTGAGCTCTGATGAGGTCTGGTAGGTTAACTGAAATTGTGTTCAGCAGGGAGAAGCGTTCTTTCCAAAAAGCCGGCATTGAGTTAAATTAAATGTTGTCGAAACAAACGATTTTTGGATGCAATTATGAATTTAATGATGTAAGAAATCCCTCGTATCGTTTCTCGGCCTGATTACTAAGGATTTAATCATATGAGTCTCTTGACCATGTTGTGCTAATTATAATCGTGTTATTAAAGCTTTTAAAATATACCTGTGTGTCTCAAAAAACCCAACACATAAGGAGACTCTTCAACGATCATTAAATGGGAGCAAACTCAGTAAAGTCGAAGGGGGCTAGTCACCTTTTTTAGCTGTTTTAGGGTGATTTGGGGTTTATTGCTAAGCATTCATTTTTTTACCATGTAAACTCGAAATCTGAATAGAGAGCGGTGGCTGTCTATTATTATTGAAAAAGAGCAAACAGCGAAGTGAATGCGTGTCCCCACTGACAATGGACGATTAGATATTCCCACGTGGAGTGAGCACTTCATTGCTGAGCCACCGACAAGGGGTTCATCTTGTTAATTATTGTGCATATGGCGCACGATCCATGCACTGGGGTGGTGAGGGACATAGAATAATTGCATTAATTCTGAATACTTTTTTTTATCATCTTTCTCTGCCTGTCTATCTTTTTATATATCTATCGATGTACGTATCGATCCATCCATCCATTATCTGCACCGCTTATCCTCAGTAGGGTCGCGGGGGTGCAGGAGCTCATACGAGCTGTCTTCAGGCAGCCGATTGAACACAGAGACAAACAACTCACGTGCTCATTTACACCTAAGGACAATGGACCAGCCAATTAACCTGAGATGCATGTTTTTTTCTAAATGTGGGAGAAAACCGGAATAAACCCATGTAAGCACAGGGAGAACATACAAACACCAGGATATCTGGTAGCTGGATTAGATCCCATGACCTCAGAACAGACGCGCTAACTCAGCTGCTGTGCTGCTATGTATATATCTATCTATGCACTGTAATACTTGTCACAAGCCAGAAACGGAGACAGGACCCAAAAGTGTTCGTTTTCACTCAGTTTTATTTAGAAAGAGAGCAGTGCTTAGTTCCACGATCCGATGATCGTCGGACACGGGTAGCTGTTGGCAAAAACGCGGAAGTGGAACTTCCGTGTCGAGCGAGAATAGTCGTAGGCAGCGGGTAAACTGGTCGATAACCAGGACGGGAGAGCAAGGGCGGTAACGAGTCCAGAAACGAGGTCGGCAACAGGTATCAGGCAGGCAACGGGGCAGAACAGGTCGATGGCCGGGATGGAAGAGCAGGGCAGAAAAGTGTTCCAGAAACAGGTCGGCAACTGGTATCAGGCAGGAAAAAACAGGGCAGGAGAAGATACAGAGCTTGCCTAGCTGAAAGCATAAGTTCGCAGAACGGTCTGACACTGGTAACAGGGGGGTTTAAAAAGTGGCAGGGAGCAAATCAGCGACCAGGGCTGTTGGCGCCAATGGGGCAGCCGCAGGTGCCCCGAATCAGTAATCATGACAATACTACTACTACTACTACTAGTCTACTACTACAATTACTAGTCTACTACTACTACTAATAAAAATAATAATAATACACTTTATTTTAAAGCACCTTATATACAAAGGTGTTTCTGGATACAAAGTCATAAATACAGTAATGCACGCGCTGCTATTGGCCACTACCATGTATTTGTCTCATGTTCTGATGCTCTTTGATCATTTATTAAAACATTTACCGTATTTTCCGCACTATAAGGCGCACCTAAAAGCCTTTATTTTTTTCCAAAAGCTGACCTTGCGCCTTATAATACAGCGCGCCTTATTTATGAATCAATATTAAGTCGCAAAGTCTTGCAACTAATGCAGCAGCCGCCGCCTAGATTTCCGCGGTGTATGCTGGAATGTATTTACCGGCGTTTCATTGGCTAACCAATGTGTCAATCATCATTTGAATCGATCACTATTGGCTAAAGTTATTCGGAGGTAAAGGGGGGCGGATCCTTTTTATCATTTACAGGCTGGCATAGGCTAAAGGGGCAAAACAAAGCCTGCAATTGGCCGAAAAGATGAATGTGAATAGCATGTTGGGTTGACGGCATAGAGGAAACAGTATTTTACTATTCTGTACTGTATTTGTAAATATTTTACTCTCCTGGATTTACTACACTCACGGATATAAGAGGACCATGGTTGCACATTATTATTGAACACAACGACTTCGGTGAGCTACTCCGGCTATATATTTTCCCTGTATCTTGTTTCAGACTGAACTCGATGTTTCTGTGATAAGCGGTGCAGATAATGGATGCAATGGAGTGTCTATTTTTAAATTAAACTCAATTCCAAGTGTTTATTGTCATATGCATGTCTAAAAAATAGAAACTAAGGAATGGTTGGCATTTCTTGAATCCCAAGACTTTAACCTTCCGAATGGGATTTGGCATTTGAGTGACATCGTACGGACACCGCATCCGCACGTGTTTTCGACACGTATTTGTTTTTTTGCAAGCTTTGGGAATGTTAAGGGGGTAATAAGTTGGACTCAACTATCTGACTGTTTTGTCCACGTTCCCATTGTAGCGCCTTATAATCCGGTGCGTCTTATGTATGTCAAATATAGGACCAAAAACCATTTTTTCGGGGTGCGCTCTATAACCCGGTGCGCCTTATAGTGCGGATAATACGGTACTTTATTTTGTGGGGCTTAGAACGGATTAGCTCATTTACATTCAAAATGCGTCTCTGCTTAAGATTTTTAGGTTACGGAGCTACTCTCAGAACAAATCAAACACGTAAGTAGAGGTACCAATGTATTTATCTTTGTATACAGCTGTGTACATATCCGTGTATTTTTCTATGTATCTCTCTATCAGTCAGTCCGTCTGTCTGTCTGTGTGGTGATAAAATTCATATTTTCCCAAGAAAGTTGCACTAGTGTATAATGGCATGAATCATGTATTATATTCAAATATGTGAGCTGTGTGTTCTGTATTTCTTAGAATTCCTAACAGAGTTATGCTCTGGAATGTAAATTTCCCTGATAATCATTTAAAAATCTGACTGGCAACTTACTTACTGTTAAGGAACATTCTTCTCATCACCCATCATTCTTATCACAATATAAAATTGCTGAACAATTATTTCAGTAGTATGTTATAATCCATAAATTGCATATTTACTTTTAGTTTAGCATGGAATTTATTTTTTTATCTTAGGTGTCCATTTACTCTGTTGTGGTCTCTTTGATAATACATTGCTAACAGTTGAATATGAGTGCAATATTTTTGATAGATACAGAAGCACTTGACACAAAAACGGAACCATCTTCAATTTCATGCCAAGGTAGGTTTTGTTTCTGGTGTTTGGGAATCTAGCGAACCATGCTGCACTTTGCCAAGTGTTCCGGTATTGTGCCTAAATCCGACTCCCTGCAAAATCGGACTCCCCTTCGCATGAACTATCTTTCTCAGCACTGCGTTTCCAACAGAATGTTTGCCGGGATCGTTGGGTGAATTAAGTAATATTGTTTTCCTAGAATAAAACAAAAAAAGCGATAGTAGTCTTTATAATGAGTTGATTAAGACACGCAAAGGTCACCAAACCCCAGAGTCGACACGATGTAGCTAAATGCTTTAATATTCACGAGCACAACTATTGAACACAAGTAAGCTTTATTTGGTGTACTAAAGTAGCCATATTGTATAATGTCACCACCATGATTTTGAAGTCTTTCAGATTTTTCTCTAAAAAGTTAGAGGGGAGTCAGGTTTGGCAGGGGTTGCCAAAATCTCATCCCCCCAAAGAGTACCGTGTTTCAGATACTTATCGGGTATCATTCTCTGATCTCAAGTATTTCATACTATTCTCTCGGAAGTTATGGGGGGGAGGTGTTGTCAGATTTTGGCAGGTGTCTCATTTGTAATGGTCCTCTGGTTACAGCGATCAGTGAACAACTGCAGTGCTATTCAAAATAATAGTGTAATGTGACTAACCAGAGTATCCCTGTTAATTTAGCACAGACGCTGCCCTACTTACAAACGAGATAGGTCGATCGTTTGTAAGTTAAATTTGTTTGTAAGTTGCTTCAGTGCTATATTTTGTATGTTTAAGGTTTGTATAAGTATGTTTAAGGCTTGTATAGGTAACCTGGATTGTTTTGTACAAAAAAATAAACATTTCATAAAATAATATTTAAGATAAATGAAGTTAAGTTTAGCTTACTTTTGAATGCACTTCAAGAAGTCTTACTTTTGTGGTAGAAAGTGACCGGAAAAAAGCGATTCAACAATTTACTCAACCGCATTAAGCTTTCTTATTCCACTTTCATTTCAAATGAAACGGCTCGCCTCTTTACACTTAACACCAAACATATTGAATGGATGCACAAGATATTAAACAATAAAAATGTCAAAGTTCTTAGCGCGCTGGAGATACAGTATACTGTAGTATGTTTAAACATAAACTGGGAGTGGAACAGGAAGAGGAAGAGAGATTTCTTCTTTGGGGTGGATGCTGGGTGAGCTCTCACAGCGCCACCTGCCAGTAGTGACGGAAAAAAGCCTGTCCTGTACTTGGAAAATGTGCACACAATACAAAATCTAACTTACAGCAATGTACGGATAATTTTCGACATCCCAAAATGTTTTTTTCGTATCTACCGTTTTTTGTTACTCTAATGTTTGTAAGTAGGGAAGCGTCTGTTTATTTTTTATTGTTACATGCCAAACAAGTTTCCAGTAGGTGCAGTAGATTCTCAGAAAACAAACAAGACCCAGCATTCATAATAGGCACGCTCCGAAGGCTGTGCAATTGGGCAAATAGTTCAAAGGGTTGTTTTAAAAAAAAATAGCAGTGTGGCAACCAATCTCAGAATTCATCAATTTTCAGGAAGAAAAAAACAAACCAGGTGTGAGTCTGGTAGCGCCTATTTAAGGATGATGAAGCCAGCACAGGTTGAAGATGCATTTGAGGAAAATGGGTCTTTCAAGACACTGCTCTGAAGAACTGTGTTTTTTGACTCAGTTGATTGGAGAGGGGAAAAACCTTTAAAGAGGTGCAAAAAAATATGATGGCTGTTGAGCTAAACACTATATACACACTACGATCGCTACAAACGTTGTGTTGGAAGCGCAGTGCTGTCAAGCATGGTTCACGCGAAGGGGAGTCCGATTTTGCAGAGGATTCAGATTAAGACACATTTTGGCAACAGAGTCTTCTCTATTACATGCCTCAAAGCCGCTGACACTTGTGTGACACATAATAGACTTTAGACCCGGCGAAGTCAGGTCTGAGTTCTGGCTCAGTTATTGTAATACAGTTGTGGTGTGTTTTTTTCATTCCAGCTACAAGCAACAGTTATAAACATACTGTTAGTGCCATTTATTCTCTTAATGATTGAAGAAAAAACACCTTGAATGTACCATTTTTTTAGGTCCAGCTACTGCAGCCTCCCACGTGTGGAGTTTGCATGTTCTCCCCGGTTCCCTCTGGGCACTCTGGTTTCCTCCCACATGTATGTCACCTGACACATGCATAAGAGAGTGAAGTGTATGTATCTGTGTGCCCCGCGATTAGCTGGCAACCAGGGTTTCCCTTGCCCACCGCCCCAAGATGGCTGGGATGGGCTCCTGCACCCCCGTGACCCTACTGAGGATAAGTGGTGCAGATAATGGATGGATATAATTTTCACAAAAGTACATATATTTTTTGAAAAAAAAATACATTTACTGTAAACAGTTATTTTTTTCATCTTTCTATAGTGAAAAATAGTAACTGTACGGTGAAGAAAACACCTTTTTGTGATAACATTTTAAGTTTGTGCTATGGTACTTAGAAAAAACATCAGTGGGCCGCAAATGTCCCCGAAACATCATTTAGGCACCAATCGGAAGGTTCATGCCATCCATCTATCCATCCATCTGTCCATCCATCCATTGTCTTCCGCTTATCCGGGGTCGGGTCGCGAGTACAGCAGCCTTAAAAAGGAAGCCCAGACATCCCTATCCCCAGCCACCTCTTCCAGCTCATCCGAGGGATCACGAGTAGTTCCCAGGCCAGCTTTGAGACATAGTCTCTTCAGCGTGTCCTGGGTCACCCCCGGGGCCTCCTGTCGGTGGAACATGCCCGGAACACCTCCCGAGGGAGGCGTCCAGGAGGCATCCTTATCAGATGCCCGAGCCACCTCAACTGGCTCCTCTCAATGTGGAGGAGCAGTGGCTCTACACAGAGTCCCTCCCGGATAACTGAGCTTCTCACCTATTCTCTAAGGGAGAACCCAGACACCCTGCGGAGGAAACTCATTTCAGCCGCTTGTATCCGGGATCGTGTTCTTTCGGTGATAACCCACAGTTTATGACCATAGGTGAGGGTAGGAACGTAGATCGACCGGTCGAGAGCTTTGCCTTTTGGCTCAGCTCCCTCTTCACCACGACGGAACGGTACAGGCAGACGCTGCACTCACCCATCTGTCGATCTCCCGTTCCATCCTACCCTCACTCGGGAACAAGACCCCAAGATACTTGAACTCTTCCACTTTGGGCGAGATCTCATCCCCAACCCAGAGGGAGTATGCCACTCTTTTCCGGCTGAGTAGCATGGTCTCGGACTTAGAGGTGCTGAATCTCATCCTGGCCGCTCCACACTCGGCTGCGAATCGCTCCAGCAAGAACTGAAGATCACGGCCTGAGGAAGCCAACAGCACCACGTCTTTTGCAAAAAGCAGTGACGCAATTTTGAGGCCCCCAAACCGGACTCCATCCCCACCAAGGCTGCGCCTATAAATTCCGTCCACAAACGTTATGAACAGAATCGGTGACAAAGTGCTGCCCTGGCGGAGTCCAACCCTCACTGGGAACGAATAAATACCAAAAAACCACAAAAAAATTGACAATGGCCAACCCAAATGCTCAAACAAGTTAAGTACCTTTAGCACCCAAGTTGGTCATGCTTTCGTCCCTCCAGATGGAACAGGACACAAGAAAGCGGCCATGTTACTCGAGTTAGGATGACACAACACACTCTTCTGTTCAACAGCAGGGCCCAACTGCTTTCACTGGTTTACCCCTGCCAGCAAGGCAAAGGGAGGGGGGCGGGAGACCGAAAGGTCTCGCAAACCCTAGTTATAGGGTCGCTAAATGTGAGAGGATGTGGAAGTAAAGTGACTGAGTGGAAGAAAGAGATCAGAAGGAAAAATACACACTGTCCTTTTAATCTAACAATGGAAAATTGGGGCTTTAGATTAGATTACAAACCGTAATAAGTAGGACAGACGAAGAAATCATCAAAACAAGCCCAGGCAGTACAAATATTAGTCCTGGTTATTCCGTACTAGGACTACAGTGATTAGTGACGTTGTCGAAAAAAATCCATCATAGGAGTAGTCGACTATTGTCGCCAGACACGTTTTTCCAACTGAGTGAGGCATCTCTACATAAATATAATCTCTGCTGAGAGTTGCACATGCACAATAGCGTTGTTGTCTTAAGAGGTTACATATACTAAAATACATCCATCCATCCATCTAAAGTGTTGAGTCATTTTATACTAGATTCGACCAATAAAGACTTCTGTAAACTGCTGCCATACTTTGAAGAAGTATGGCAGCAGATTGGTTATTCAAGAACCTTTGAAGATAACCAAATGAGAACAAAATGGAGTCAGACTCGCCTCAGTAAGTTTCAAGTAACATTCAAACCAATACGGTTTTGATGACATGCATTCTATTAAATGCATGCGGTCCAAAGAACTAACGTCTGTTGTTATAACGTAAAAAAACGATAAACGATAACAGTTGTTTTATTTAGTGTTCTTCTGCTGCTAATGAGCTTATTCTTGGTTTACATTACATTACATTTACATTTTAATTTATGACATAACGCCTGTCCCTAGAAAATGGACAGGTTTATTAATGGATGGATGTCCCTACTCACCAAGCACTACACCTAATCAGTTTTAGGTAGCCCATTTTTGTTTAACTTTTGTACAAACCTGTAGCATGTTACAATGAAACATGTATTTTTCATTATACCAATTTTTCCCATGTTTATATCATTTACCACATAATTAAATGAACTTCATGTTAAATTTGAGAACAAACAATGATTCTCAGATTATTCGACTAATCGTTTCAATAGTCTGTGACTAGTCGACTGATAAAAGTGTCACGGTTGCCATGGCGCCCAATTGGCCCCGCTCGGGTGGCGCCAGCTGCGGCTCGTTGACGGATTGGCTTCCCTTCTATTTAAGCTCAGTGCTCTCACTCTCCCTTTGTCAGTCCGTCGCCGAACCTCTGCCCCGCAAGACGCGGGTTTTGACCCTGTCTGGTTTCCTGCCTGCGTTTCCTGTCCGGTGTCGTTCCCATCTATTTTTGTCCTGTTTATTATTATCTCCAGTTCTCGTTTCCGTCTGTTTTTGTCCCGTTTATTATTATTTCCAGTTTTTGTTCCCGTCTATTTTGTCCTGTTTAATTTTGATATCCTTTTTTGATATCAATCCTGTCTGTTCCATCCTGTCCGGTATCGACCCCATCTGTCCGATATCTGCTCAGGCAATTGGTATCGATCTCGTCGGCCTCTGGGTTCCTGTTATTCAACGCCAAACTGCTGCCTAACGTGCATGACTCCCCATTTTCTGTTAAATAAAAGGCTTGTGTGAGAAACGTAACGTATTTGGGTCCTGATCCTTTTCTGATTTATGACAAAAAGTTGTTAGTGTCAGCCTTAATATGTGGTGACAATTCTTTTGATGCAACTGACTCAAATAATTAATGAATTGAAGGTTATGTAAATTAAGGAGTACTGTAAATTCCGGACTATAAGCCGCTACTTTTTCCCCAAACTTTCAACCCTGGGGCTTATTCAGTGATGCGGCCAATTTATGTCATTTTTCTAACGGCCGCCAGCGGCGCTCGAGTACAAAAGGTAAGATTTAGACCGGTGGAATATATGCGCCGAGGAAGACTGCACCTTCTTAGCTTGTGCTCAAATTAAATTAGTGTAGACATATCCTCATCATGCAAATTGCAAAAAGAAAGGCACATGACGCAACTTTCAAGCTAAATGCAACCGAGCAGTCCGAAAAAGAAGGAAACAGAGCTAATACACGTAAACTTTACAATGCGAGCGTGTTGCTAGCGTGTTTTCGGATAAGGGAGCGTGGGACGACGTCTGTATGAAAATGTCTCTTTCCCGTACTGAAGGAAGACGACTTTGATGACGTCAGTTATAAGGAGGAAGATGAGGACGGTTTACCGTTGTTTCTACATGTACGGTATGATTTTTTTAACATACCCGTTTACTGTGTCGCGAGCGTGTTACTAGTAGCGTTTTGCTACCCTTCACAGGCACGGTTTGGGATGAAAGTTATAATATTATTATTAAAGCTTTGAAAACTCTCTCGGTGTACCGTCTTTCTTTGTAAATATGTGTAACCATGTATAATATGTATTTGCAACTGTATATTTTTGTAATGTATTTATTTTAGAAACTTATTCTGATATGTTTTGCACGAGCAAATGAAAAAGATGGGGCGGGGCAAACGCGGGCTGACGGGAAGTGGAGTAAAGGTGAGACGTGTTTGTGGACGCGGCCGACAATAGTGGATATATATTTTTCCCACCCTTACCCTTGAAAATATACACTTTTTTCCTTGGATTACTTTCAACGGGCACCCGGACTCTGCAGGTCTGCATCAAACCTTAAGTACCGGTATCATTTTCCGTTCATTTTGCCGGCCGTGACTTTTGGGCTGTGTCGGGTATGGGTTACTTTTGTGTTTGTGTTGCATTTTTTCAATCTGGGCGCATGCGGCTAATATACAGGTGCGACTTGTGTATGTACAAAATCGGTTTTCCTCCCGAAATGTGGCGGGTGCGGCTTATAATCAGGTGCGCTCTATAGTTTGGAATTTACGGTAGTTATATTTCATTTCCATTCCACTCGATTACATTTTGTTACATTTATAAGTAGCATCAGGCCCTTTTGTGGACAGACATTACACAGTACATATCAATGACAATAAAGATAATGCTAATTCTAAAAACTAAAAATATTAGTGTGGTCACTCATGTTAATAATCAAACAATGGCACATTTTGGGGTTCACATTAAATACTAAGAGTGATAAAGGGAATGACCATAGAACTTTACATGATCTCAAAATTGGGCAAGCTGAAGAAATACGCCGAACATGCCAACCTTTTAACATTAATCAGTGGCAAATGTTATTACACACTCTATTTTCGGCCATGAAAAACAACCCTGTCTCCAGAATATTAAATAAACAAAAAAACACGTGCTTGTTTAAAACTGGGAGTGGCAAACCTTTACCAGAACGGTGATCTAATGTGATCGTTGCGGCGGTTTATTCACGCTCTGATAAGATAAAGCAACCGTAGACTTAAAAATTAATCTCGAGATTTTTTTGTAGGGTTTAAGGCGGTGGTCTCAAAACTATTTTATACCACGGACATACTTAATATTCTCACAGACTGGGCTAATATACATAAGATTAGTAGTAATAATAATGACGATAATAATGATAATAATAACAAAAATAAGCCTAAATTCAGTGTAATCATTAGACCACTAATGCTTCATTCATCTCTGGTACTGTGAGTAAAAATAGTGCGATGATGAGATAAAAATCGAATGCCTTTTCCTATGTCATCTACATGCCCTGTGGTCTGATGGTTAGGACTTGGCACTTTCACCGCTCAGGTTCGATTCCTGTTTCATCCAATAATATGCAAATGTGGTCAGCAATGTTTTTCGACTGATCATTCATTGCAAGTACGGTAATATACTACGGTAAAACCTTGCGTATAATGGGCACCCAAATTTTGAGTTCTTTTGTGGGTAAAAAAATAAAGCAGTTTCTCTCTCAAAAATAAGGTCTATAGTGCATAAAACTGTACTTTTGGTGAATATGTATGACAATTATATTTCTAAAATTTACATTAATTGGTGATGACACGATTAAATACCGTGTTTATCTAACAATACCGAATTTTGGGTTTGCCTTAGATCAGGAGCATCAAACAGGCCCGCTAAGGGATTGAATCTGGCCCGCAAGACAACGCTCGGAGAAGCGTAAGAGAAAAACGAGCTGCAGGTTGAAATATGTCCACTTGATGGTGCCAAAGCCAGGTGCCTCTCACAAACGCTGAACTTGTATTTCTTGCTTTCACTCTCTCTGTCTTTCTTTTTCTCTATATTTGTTCCTCTTTGGCTCTTTCTTTATGTGTCTTTTTACCTAGTTTTGCTCTCTTTTTTCGTTTTCTCTCTTTGGATTTCTTTCTTTCGCTCTCTTTCTTTACCCATCTCTCACTAATTCTCTTTTTATCTCTTTTGTTTCTCTCTTTCTCTTTCTCTTTCTCTCTTTCTTTCTTTCTTTCCTTTCTCTCTTTCTTTCCTTTCTCTCTTTTGTTCCCTTCTCGCTCTCTTTTTTTCTCTCTTATTTACTTTCTCTCTCTTACTTACTTTCTCTCTCTTTCTTTCTCACTCCCTCTCCCTCTCTTTCTCTCTCTCTATCCCTCTCTTTCTCTCTCCCTCTCTTTCTTTTTCTCTCTTTCTCGCTTTCTTTCTCTCTCTTTTTCCTTTTTTTTCCTCTCCCCTTCTCTCTCTCTCTCTCTCTTTTTCTCTCTTTCTTTCTCTTATTCATTTCTCCTTTTTTCTTTCTCTCTAATCTACTAGTCCGGCCCCCGACAGAATGTTTGTTCTATCGTGTGGCCCCTGAGTTAAATTGAGTTTGACATCCCTGCTTTAGATTATGAATAGGGTTCAGAAGACTGGGCATTTTTGTATCAAAATTGGGCAAGCACAAGCTGTATAAATATGTGTCCTGGTTATTCTGTCCAGTCCTGATATCTTTTAGATGAATAATATGTAACCTTGATAGTGAGCAACAATTATTATTATTTATTCCTAATACTAAGATATGTATGGTTGAATAACATTTTTTGATCAGAGCAAATAAAAAATTACAGGGGGAAGAAAGCAGACTTACCGATCAATACACAGCACGGTGACAATTCCCACGGTGGTGAACTGGTTGCTGACATCGACCACCACCACCGCCTTGCACATAAAGTTCCCGAAGACCCACTGCCGATCTCGAACCAGTTGATGAATATTGAAGGGCATGACCAGCAGGAACAGCATATCAGCAATAGCCAAGTTGAGCACATAAATGTCCGATACCATTTTCTTCTTGCACGCAGCCACCGCGTAAATGACCAAGCCGTTTGCCAGAACTCCCACAGAGCACAAGATGCCATAAATGGAGGGGAAAATGTGCATGAAAGTGGTGATGTCGATAAAGCTCACCGCAGAAGCGGTCGCGTTTCTGCATGACGGCTCGTTGGAGTTGTTCTGGCAGAGAATTTCCGTGTCATTCATCTTTATTAGGGAGCGGAGGGCAGCGGGAGTTTTTCTTCTTTGCGCTTCTTTTTGGTTCGAGTGCGCGCCGTGCGTCCTGCAGTAAGAAAACTCTTCCTTTTGGGGGGGATTGGAGTGCGCGCAGCGGGTCCCGCAGCAACCAATTTTTCTTCTATATGTGGTTCGAGTGCGCGCCGTGCGTCCGGCAGTAACCAAACTCGTCTTTGTGGTTCGAGTGCGCGTTGTGCGTACTACCGCAACCAAAATATTCCTCCTTTTTGGTGTGTGCGCCGTGCGTCCTGTAAAAACCCAATTCAGGGCGCAGTGTGATGATGACCAGGAATGGTTTAATAGAAATGCAAGAGCAGCTTTGCTCTGTGAGGCATGTCTAATGTTGAAGGGTCGCAGGGGTGGAGTGACCAAGGGGTGTGCACAACTCTCGAGGTTTGTGCGCCACGATGCAGAAGTTCCCTCCCTTGCAACACGACTGGCTGTGTTAGTAATCAAGCAAATCAACAAGGAAGAATTGTGTCTTTTTTTAAATTTATTTTTATTACTTCACTGAACATCGTTTTCCCTCATAAACCTTTAGTTAAGGGCTTGATGATACTCCATGCTTTTTCTTTCATCACACTTATGAACAGGGGAACCTTTTTCACCCAAAGAGCTATAAAAGCAAAAATATTTTGATTTTTTTTCGTTTGTTTTTTGAGATTCTCATCATATATTTTAAGACAAAATTGACAAACCCGCTCTCCAGGCAAAAGCTAATTCATCAGCGCGTTTTATTTCACTGTGTGATGTTTGGTCATTTGATAAACTAAATCGAATATTAATGCCAGAGACTATTTCCCATATCAATATAAATATACCACTTAAAATTTGTCTCCGTCCTGCAGTTGCACAAGTCTGGTGAGGCTCATTTTGACTGCCATTTTTGTCCTAAATATCTGTTTCAAAACAAGGTGCAAGCAAAGTTCTTTTGTAAATATGTCACAAAATGCTGCAAACAAGGATACCAAGGTATTCACCTTCAGGCACTGGGGCGAGAAAGAGTGCGGGTGTATAACTCTGCCCATTTCTACCACTCACCCAATCAAGTTGCTCTTGGTGCTTTGATAGAGCTCCTTGGTAAAATGTTTGTTCTGTGGCTTTCAATCATAAAGTGTTTTAACAGTGAACAAAAATTATTTAATGAGCTTTTATATAAAATATTTTAAGCAATATACAGCCACAACGGCTTGAGACCTTGACAGTAATCTCCAGTTAAAATTGTGTCTTATATATACTGGACCTAACCCTCGATAAATCCATATTGATATTGTTTTGGCTTCACGTGTGTAACCCCTAGGAACCCCTAATACCCCCAATAAGCAGGTTAGCGCCTTACATGGCTGCACGGCCGCTTTTGGGAAATGTGAAGCACACTGTAAAGCGCTTTGGGAAGTCTTGACTTGAAAAGCGCTATATAAATGCAGATCATTTCATTTCATTTCATAAGAAGTGACCACAGTTGCTCAGGAGGGTGGCCACTTTCCTGTGCACACTGTGGAAGAATAAGCAAGAGCCCTTGCTGTGGACACTTTCAGAGGGCTACTTCATTCCAAAAGAGCTGAAATCATCAGACCGTGACTAGTTTATAGAGATTTCCCTACTGGACATTGAGGGGAAGGTCTTCTGGACAATCATCGCCAGAAGATTGTCCTTATATTAACTCGCCAATGGCTACATTAATGCAAGTGTCCAGAAGGAGGGGTACCAGGTAACTCTGGTTGCCTGGAACACACAACAGTAATCAGCCAAATAATTAAGGCTGTGAAGAGTAACAGGACGTCACTCTCAGTGGTTTGGCTATATTTCACCAAAGCATACCCAAATGTGCCACACCAGCTTATCCACACCGCACTGCGACATTAACAAGTACCGCCAGAGGTCATCAAGCTGGTGATGTCTCATATTGCCTGTCTACAAATAAGGTTTAGTGTAAAGCAGGGGTGGGCAAACTTTTTGAGTCGAGGGTCGCATTGGCTTAAACATTTTTTGAAAGGGCCAGGAGGAGAAAAAAATGTTGATTACATTTTTTGTATATAGTGATACAGTCTCGAATACAAACCTCAGCAATACCTGAGTGTAGCTCCTATGCTGTTAGACAGAGGAAAGAAAAGCTAATGGACTTGTTCTAGGTTTGAGGAGTGGTAATATTTATTTTGTTAAATATGTTTAATTACGGGCAGCATGGCGTGGCAGTGGTTAGCGCGAGTGAGGCACAGTTCTGAGGTCATGAGATCGAACCTTCCTGTGTGGAGTTTGAGTTTCTCATCTGGGGAAGAGAGCTAGAGGCATACTGCAGTCTGTGTAGCACCAGCCTCTGCTCACTGAACCACATTCTGACCAGCTGCCCAAAAGCTCTGGCAGATAGGCGCTACCGGTGGAGACACGACAAAGTCTTCACTGAGGTTGCAAGGCGGGTCGAGCTTCAGAGAAGCCAAACCAACAAGCAGGAACCAATACCACTGAGTCTCCCAAGCTTTGACCAAAGAGCAGGAAAATCCCAAAGGGAAAACGATTCAACCACCTACTATAGCTAGTCTTTTCTCAGGAGGTAATGGCAACTACCCTCCAACCGAATATGATCATTTTTCCTATGAGCTCAAAGTCTATCTTTTTAGCCGAACTCACTGTTCCCTGAGAAGACAGGTTAGCTATATCTCATCAGGAAAAGAGGGCTAAGTACCAGGACATTGTGGATGAGGCAACCATCGCAGGATGGCGTGCCACCATCCACCCAATTGAGGTTGGCTCTCAGGGTTTCCCTGCCACATCTTTGCGCAGTTTTCTGCAGAAGATTGGACTTGATTCCAAACAAGTACAGAACAGAAAGCTATCAGGGAGATAGCCACAGTAGTCGAAAGCAGTTCCAGGTGGCTGTGGCTGTCAAGAGGTCTACAGGTTAAGGGGTGAATCACCTGTGACCCTGAGATAACTGCTGAGGATGCAGAGGAACACCCTGACACTCCCCTAGTTAGAACCTTAACATCCACATTAGTAGTTGCTCCCACAGTATCTGCTTGTAGCAAAGCACCTCTGGTGTTTATTTCATTTTAATATGGGTCACGCTAGTTTAAACTCAGCATCTTGATTAATTTGTGTTCGTAGAATTTGAAGAAAACTACTCATGTAAATATTCTCAAATATTTTAACTTCTCCCCAAAAAATTGGAAAAAAAGGTACTTTTACTGCTATCTAATATGGGAAAAGAGAAACTTTGTAAGGGATGTACTTTGAGGCATCGATTAGTATTTTAGTAAGATTCTAAAAATAGATTAAGCCCAACCTCACTACTCCATTTATATGGAAACAATCGATTTTTTTAATCAAAACGTTGTCAACATTTGAACAGGGTTTTATTTATGTATTGAATAATTGTCACCCCCAATGCCTTTCGAGGTCCGGTAATAAGGTACACTTAACGGTGAAAGAAAAAAACAGGAACAGACAAAACAGATTATAATTCCACTCACTTCAAAGTGCCTATACTAAGCCAAGAACATTATCAGGGACCCCTCTCACCCCCATCATGGATTGTTCACTCTGCTAGCCTCTGGGAAGAGGTACTGTAGTGTGCGGTGCAGGACCACCAGGTTCCACAATAGTCTTGTCCCCCTGGCCATTAGACTGTTAAATGGTCAATCAAACACATAGTAAATCTAACTGCTGCTAATCTGTACATCTGTTGGTTTTGTTTGACTTTTTTGCACTACTGGAAGTTCTTTATAGCTAGCCACTCCTTGCACATCTGTTCTCCTCTGCACTATTGTACTACAGTGTTATTGTTACTGTTTACCTGACTTGTTTACCTGACTGCCCATTTTGCACATCTGGTTAGCTGCTCCTCTTGCACTCTTTGCACTACTGTAAAATACTATACATAGCCATAATTATTTAGTATATTATTAGTACTCAATACTCCAACTCAATACAACATTTTATTTATATCTGTACATTCAAGGAAACTGTGCGGGTCAGATGTATCGACATTTCTTTCTGTATACACGTGTACTAGAATGACAAAAAAGTAGATCTGAATCTGAAATAAAAGAACAAAAAAACAAATGTTTGAATATGTGTGAAAATACCTAATGGTATTTCACTTCTAAAAACAAGGTATTTGTGTTTTTAAGAGTATGGGTTTGGAAGCAATATCTGGCTAATTTCATCCTTTTCCGAGGGCAGCCATTTTGATAGTTGTTTTCAAGGAATTGGTACGTAATTCGATGTTGTCCAGGTATGAGCAACAGCCAATCACTGTTCACCTGCTTTCTGAAGCAGAGTCATGATTGGTCATTCGCCAAAGGTTGAGCAGCAGGATGCCAATTCTTGAAATGGCCACACCCAGGGACAGTTAGAAACAGTTTTGATTCTGAACTTAACTCTTTAAAACACAAAATACCTTGTTTTTACGATTGATATACTATTAGATCTTTTCACATATGTAATATTTGTGTATTTAGATTTTGACACAAGTGGAATTCTACTCTGTTTTGTCAGCTCCTTTTTTCGTGTTTGACCGCAAATCGTATCGGCGAACCTTGAAAAGAGTTGAGGATGACAAGACATCAATAAATAATTAAATAAAAAAATTAATTGCTGTTCAAATGCTGACAACCTTTCTATAGAAAAAAATACGAGATCGTTTCTATGGAAATTGAAGGGTGAGATGGTTTAAAAATGTATTTTCTAAATCTTGTCAAGAAAAAAATAATCGATGGCTCAAAGTACATCAAACAAAGTGTCTCTTTCCCTACATTGCATTGCAATAAAAGTTCCTAATTCTTCCAATATTTTAAGGGCGCTTTTTGCCAATATTTGTTGGGTGCTATTTATACAAATATTATTCATTCATTAGTTTGGTGTTTGTGCAGTGGTAGGCAATCAGAGCCTGCAGGGTCTTCCCTGCTGGCTTGAAAAAAATCGGAATCATGTGATGTTAATTACAGTACAGACGCACCCCTACTTACAAACATTCGAGTGACGAACAACGGTACATATGAACATTTTTTTCGGGATGTCGAAAAATATTCAGACATTAGTGTGAGTTAGATTTTGTATTGTGGGCACCTATCCGAGTAGAGGACAGTACTGCAGTGCTTTATTCCGCCGCGTGAAGCTGTGAAAGGTCATCCAAAATCCACCCTTAGGAAGAAATCTGGCTTCTACTTCCTGGTTTGTGTGTATACACACTGCACTGTGTCTCTAGCACGCTAGGAAATGACATTTTTATTGTTTGATATTTCGTGCATCCATTCAATATGGTTGGTGTAAAGGTAAAAGAATAGGAGAGTCGTTACTTTTGAAATGAAAGTGGAATAAGGAAGAAGGATGCTGTTGAGGGAATTATTGGATTGCTTTTTTTTCGTCCATTTTTTACCAGGTAGGAGGAAGTCCCCAAACTCTTCCAAAAGTATTTTATACTCAACTTTATTTATCTTTATAGTTAAGTCATGGTTGTTTGTGACGCCCATAACCACAAGGAGTCTCAAAGGGCTTCATAGACCACAAAATGTCAAGGCCTAATGTGTAGCTTTCTTTTTCAGTACTATGCTTTATCATTCAGCCTGCTTTGTAACGTTATTTTATTAAATGTTTATTCTTCAGTTTCAAAACAATGTTTATAGAAGCCTTAAACATGCTTCTATAAACGTTAAAAATTTAAATATAACACTGAGGCAACTTTTAAACAAATTCCACATACGAACGATCGTCCGTTCGTAAGTAGGGCAGTGTCTGTTTGTCAATGAATACTTTTTTAGTTATTCTGAATTGTCTGTCTGCTGTCTCCAGATGTGTGCTTTCATACTTAATCATTTAACCAATCACATTTCAATCATTACTTGTTGCCAGGGTCTGCTATCTACCGAGAGGTATAACATCAATGAATCTGATTGGCTAGGGGGCGGTAACGTGAGTATCACAATAAAAATGTGAAGAAAACTACAATGTCCCCGTGTCCACAGTTTCTGACGAACGGGCGTTTCTAGGCGTAAAACACAAGACTTATGCCAGAAAAATGACAGGATAGGCTCGACTTTTAGCACTAGCTTCCATTGCGATAGTGAAGGATTTTTTGATGGAACTCAAATGCAAGGAAAATATGTACGACAGAGTAATTGAAATCTTCTTGAGGGAAGAAAGGAGGATGGATTTTGTGCAAAGATAAAGAGCATTTTCAGTGAGAGAGATGTGGCTATATTCTTAAATAATTCTACAAATGTACGAGATTATAATAATAATAATAATAATTTCCTTTGTATTGTCATTCTTTGTAACAATGTACACAGAACGAAATGTCGATACACCTGACCCGTTGTAGCGAGCCGATGCAGCCGCAGCCAACAAAGGGCGCCGCCATTTTTACCAATGTTATAAGTCATTATTCATACTTTTTATTTGTGCTGTGGGTGCAGTACCGTATTTTCCGCACTATAAGGCGCACCTAAAAGTCTTAATTTTTTTCAAAAGCTGACCATGCGCCTTATAACAGGGCGCCTTATATATGGCTCAATATTAAATTCTCAAGGTCTCGCAACTTACGCAACAGCCACCGACTCGATTTTACCCCGAACGTGGAGTAGTCCGCGGTGTATACTGGGATTTATATACCGGCGTTTCATTGGCTAACCAATGTGTCAATCGTCATTTGAATCAATCACTATTGGCTGAAGTTATTCGGAGCCTCGGATTGGCTAGATGGCCAAAACAAACCCTGCAATCGGCCGAGTTTAGCAATGGCGTAGCAAGTCCGCGGTGTATGCTGGGATTTATATACCGGCGTTTCATTGGCTAACCAATGTGTCAATCATCCGTTAAATCGATCGCTATTGGCTGAAGTTATTCGGAGCCTCGGATTGGCTAGAGGGCCAAAACAAACCCTGCAATCGGCCGAAAAAGATGTGTCAATCATCTGTTAAATCGATCGCTATTGGCTGAAGTTATTCGGAGCCTCGGATTGGCTACATGGCCAAAACAAACCCTGCAATCGGCCGAGTTTAGCAATGGCGTAGCAAGCTTGCTAAAGTACGCCATAAAGAAACATGTTTCATTAGTCTGTATTTGTAAATATTCTACTCTCCTGGATTTACTTCACTCACGGTTGTAAGAAGACCATGATTGCGTATCATTATTGAACGTGAGAACTTAGGTGAGTTATGCGGCTTTATATTTTCCCGGTATCTTGTTTTAGAACGATCTTGATGTTGCTGTGATGAGTTGAGTGAATTCAACTCAATTCCAAGTGTTTATTGTCATATGCACAGTAAAGTTGTGAGCGAAAAAGAAAATAGAAACATAGAAATGTTTGGCATTTCTTGAATCCCAAGACTTCAACCTTCCGAATGATATTTGAAATGACGCATTTAAGTGACATCGTACGGACACCGCACGACACGTATTTGCTTCTTTGCAAGCTTTGGGAATGTGAAGGGGGTAATCAGTTTGACTGAATCATCTGACTGTTTTGTCCACGTTCTCATTGTTGCGCCTTATAATCCGGTGCGCCTTATCTATGGAAGATATAGGACCAAAAACTATTTTTTGGGGGTGCGCCCTATAACCCGGTGCGCCCTATAGTGCGGAAAATACGGTAAATGTTTTAAAGCTGTAAAATATCCTACACACCTCCTCGTACCTCCACCCCACCGAATTTTAACGCCACAGGTCTCCTGAGGTACGGACCGGAGCTCAACCTGTCGCTACCCTCGTTTTGCTTCCACTTTTTTAAGACCCCTAAAATAAATATCATTTTTATAATGAGCAAGTTATCAACCTTTTCTGTCCTTGGTCTGGGCACTAGTGGCTCTTTGAAAATACCAAACAGAACGATTACGCCATGACAAGCCAAGAGACCTCCAGAGAGGAGGAAGCTGGGAAACTAGGGGAAGTAGTAGTTAAACAAGCCCAATAATTAACATGATTAGAAAAATAATTAGCTTTTCATAGCATACAGGGCCAGATTACTACCCTCAAGGACTCCTCCAAAAACACAAGACCATTAGACAGATATTTGAACAAGTAGGTTCCCTAGCCATAGCAAGGCCCACGTACTAGCTTACAGAGCTCAACACATGCTAACCCAGTTCCTGCAGCTTTCGTGTCTTCCAATCATTCTCCTTCTGTAGCTCCTGGTCAACCTTGGTCCCGCAATGCCCCCGACTTCATCACTTGTCTTCCGAGGTCGCAAGGTAACACCGTCATCCTAACCGTGGTCGACTGATTTTTTAAAGCTGTTCCCCTTCCCAAGCTTCTATCTTTGGGTGACACTGCGGCCTTTCTTAGGCTCCACAGTATGCCAATGGAAATTGTGTCCGAATGCAGTCTTCTGTTTGTATCCAAGGTATGGAGTGCCTTCTGCCAAGGGATTGGGGCCAAGGTTAGCCTTTCAACGGGGTACCATCCCTAGACTAATGGAAAGACAGAGCGGACCAACCAGGCAGTTGAGATTGCCTTCTGTTATGTCGTCTCCCAATAACCCACCTTCTGGACCACCTACCTTCTGTTGGTGGAGAACTCCCTGAACACGGTGGAGAGCATAGCCACACGGATGTCCCCTTTCCAGTGTCCCCTGGGCTACCAACCCTCTGTGTTCCCCTAACAGAAGTTGGAGGTAGCTGTTCCGTCCACCCGAGCCCACCACCAGGTGTGTGGGAGTATTGGGAGGATTTCATGGGAGGCGCTCGTCCTTGCCACCAAGCACGTCGCAGCGCCAATTGCCGGAGAAGACCAGCTCCTATTTATCAACCTGCACAGAAGGTTTGGTTGTTGGTCCGTGATCTCCCCCTCCAGACCGCTCAGACCTACACCAGAAAGACCCTCCCCTCACACTTCCCAACGGCGACCGGGTCTGCCCGGATAGGAGGTTGTTGGACGTTCCTTATCGAGGACAGGGTTTCCAATGCCTTGCAGGTTGGGAGGGTTTTGGCCCGAAAGAGAGGAGCTGGATTCCCATGTCTTACTTGGCTGATCCAGGACTCCATCGGGAGTTCTACAAGCCCCAACCCGGGGCGATTGGTTTGTCGTCCGGTGCCTCCCCTTAGGGGGTTGTACCTTCACACCCCAACAACGCTCAGCAGGGAGCAATCCCAATTGGACTAGCTGCAGCTCATCCTCATCAAGGCAGCAGAGAATAAAAACAGCCCAGACCATCCATTCAGGGCATGATCGTTGACCAGTATGGTTAGTTGACGCTACTCTAGGTTATTTCAAGTTTTCCTAATATAGGTTGTATTCTTCCTTTCACCTTTTTCAGTTTCATCTACTGCATGGTGTAAACGCCTTCATACAATAAGGCTGGATGAACTGTTGTCATGGGAAGGATTTCTTTTACATATCTCAATTTGAACGTCTACAAAGCTGCAATTGTATGTAGTGGTCAGTGGGAACATGTCATAGAAATGGAAAGAAAATGTTCCTGAACATCCGTTATCAGGCTACCAAATCAATTGGATACCAAATGAATTTGTTCCGTCTTTTATTCTGCTAAAGTTGCGCTTGTCGCTGAAAAATGTTGATGAATCCGGATGAATGATGTTTCAAATGGAGCTTAAAATAGACAAGTTATACACCCAATTCACTTTAAAAGCTATTTGTTTGCTCTTCTTCATTTTACACCAGGTGTGTCAAGGTCATTTTAGCTCGAGGCCACATGCTAAGGAAAAAAAAAACTCACGGGTCCAGACCAGTAGATTATACGGAAAGGAAGAGAAGAAGGGAGGAAAAAAAGAAAAAGAAAGGGAAAAAGGAAAGAAAGAAAGAGAGAAAGAGAAAAATAGAGTGAACGAGAGAGAGAAAAAAAGAAAGGGAAAGAGAAATACAGACAAATGAGAGACAGAAAGTTGGAAAAAGAAAGAGTGAAATGTAAATAAGGAAATAAAAAAAGTGTGAGAAAGACAAAGCGAGAGATAAAGAAAATGACAGCAAGGAGAGAGAGAGACAGAGAGAATGAGGGAGTGAAAGACAGAGATCAAATAGAGATAGAGAAAAAAAAGAGAAGAACAAAGGATAAAGAAACAAAGAGAGAAAGGAAGATAGACAGAAAATGAATGACAATAAAGAGTGAGAAAAAGAAAGAAAGAGACAAATAAGGATAGAGGGAGAGAGAGGAAGTGAAAGAGAATGAGAGGTGGTGAGAAAGAGAAAGTGTGAAAACAGAAAGGAAGGGATAAAGAAAAAAGAGAGAAATGAAAGGAAGACCTATAGAAAGAAGGAAAGACAGGTAGAAAGAGAAAGAGATAAAAAAAAATACAGCTACTGTTTCTTGGAGAGTGGCACCTGACTTTGGCGACCTCATGTGGACATATTTAAAACTGCATCTCATTTTTCTCTTGCGCTTCTCAGTGTTGTCTCGCGGGCCAGATTAAATATTTTGGTGGGTCTAATCCAGCCCGCGGGCTACACGTTTGACACACCAGTTTTACACATTAAAATCAGCTTATTCATTTGTCACAGTGACTGATTTGAAGCTACCGCTTATGGTTTGAACAGTTGTTGTTCATGTGTGACCAATGATTTAGCCGGGAGTTTGTTTTCAAATAAGAAATAAAACCCATTTAAAAAGATATTTTCTTGAGGTGCAGGGCGAATAATAAATATTGGGAACTGCTGATAAACAAGAAAACGGACAATATTTGACGCAAACAGCCGGCATAAATCGACAAGCCCATTGCCAAGAAACTGTTTACTTTGTTGATTAGCAATAAATGAGCTTCCAGCATTTTGCTGACTGTTGGCAAAGCTGTCGAATCAAAAGCTGGCCCGATATTGTTTAACTTAGATTTTTGGAGATGTTTGACAACAGCATAACAACAATGCAACCGTCTTGAATGTAAATGAACATTTTCCGAACCAGAAATTTTGACTATCTTGAGGTTCCAAAACAACCTAAATCGTGCATTCAACAACATGAGAATGTTTAAATGTCAAAAAGTACTTTATAAATTCTGATTTGTGTGTGTTTGTATGTGACTCATTGGCCCTGAAAAAGCTGGATGTATTTTTGTGAAAAATTTACACAGTTTTACTCTAGGCTTCTGCGAGTGTCTTTAGCTAGGTTTGTTGTCAAGGCAACCTCAATAAATACCATCAAAATCATTAAACATCGGCTTTTGTAGTCTGCCATTCCCCCTTTTGTGGGGTCTCAAATTGCATACAGAAGCTCCTGACCACCAACCACTCCAAGCATCCCAATCCAATCTAACTGGTAAGCAAACATTCACATTAATTTTCTGTACCAGGAGAAAAAAAACTACAAGATTTAATTGTCACCAACTTACAAAAGAAATATGAAAGTGTCAAAAACTCAAATGAATAAAATATGTACAGCAACACAAAAACGATCAAAATCTGTCAATCTGTCTTCTTCTACTGCCTTTTTATTTTTTGCATAACTTTATACCATATTTTCAAGTAGGGCAAAGCGAGTAGTACCAATACCAGATATCGTTGCCTATTTGGATACCAATCCTATTTAAGGGGTTGATGGCAGTTTTACAATAAGTGACTAGAAATTTGATACTAGAGGAATCACCATTAGGTTCATGCGCTTAAAGGGACAGGGTGTTTTAAATAGCACCTCCTAGTGGTGAAAAAACAAAATTAATTCATAAAAAAATTATAATATGAAGAGAAACTTTATAAATCCACTATACTTTTTTAACATAAAAAAACATATTTATTAGTAAAATATGTCAGTTTTAGTACAAATGGCCCTAAAGTTTGGGCAACACTGCTCAAATTGAAGTCTTGACGAACTTAAAGGGATAGTGTGCATTATTTAGTGCCTCCTAATGAAAAAAAAATCATAAAACACTATTGATCAGAATGATAAGCAAAAACACATGAACTATGTGAAGCAAATAAGCTCAGCACAAAAATGACTCCCATCTTCGTTCTTACGGGTGGCCCGCTTTGGAATGGATGGCACGACGGTATCCCCTTTTTGAACAGTTCCCGAATGTACCAATTCCCCTTGTACCGTAATGAAATCTGATAATATGACGTTTTCAATGTAATTAAAACATCCGAGGCGATATATTGATAAAACAATGTTCTAACCGTACGTAATTATGTCAATTGTAGGGGCATTCTCAAGTACACATCATTACGCACATTTCTCACTTCTTTGGGTTTTTAACAAGTTTAGCGACTTCAAACACCGTCATCAGATCCTGGTGGTCCCAGATATCTCAGACCACACACAAAAACGCATGACCTGGTCAAGCGTCCCTGATCAATAGCTCGTCCTTTTTTGAACAGTTCCCGAATGTACCAATTCCCCTTGTACCGTAATGAAATCTGATAATATGACGTTTTCAATGTAATTAAAACATCCGAGGCGATATATTGATAAAACAATGTTCTAACCGTACGTAATTATGTCAATTGTAGGGGCATTCTCAAGTACAGATCATTACGCAAATTTCTCACTTCTTTGGGTTTTTAACAAGTTTAGCGACTTCAAACACCGTCATCAGATCCTGGTGGTCCCAGATATCTCAGACCACACACAAAAACGCATGACCTGGTCAAGCGTCCCTGATCAATAGCTCGTCCTTTTTTGAACAGTTCCCGAATGTACCAATTCCCCTTGTACCGTAATGAAATCTGATAATATGACGTTTTCAATGTAATTAAAACATCCTAGGCGATATATTGATAAAACAATGTTCTAACCGTACGTAATTATGTCAATTGTAGGGGCATTCTCAAGTACAGATCATTACGCACATTTCTCACTTCTTTGGGTTTTTAACAAGTTTAGCGACTTCAAACACCGTCATCAGATCCTGGTGGTCCCAGATATCTCAGACCACACACAAAAACGCATGACCTGGTCAAGCGTCCCTGATCAATAGCTCGTCCTTTTTTGAACAGTTCCCGAATGTACCAATTCACCTTGTACCATAATGAAATCTGATAATATGAAGTTTTCAATGTAATTAAAACATCCGAGGCGATATATTGATAAAACAATGTTCTAACCGTACATAATTATGTCGATTGTAGGGGCATTCTCAAGTACAGATCATTATGCAAATTTCTCACTTCTTTGGCTTTCTAAGTTTAGTGACTTCAAACACCGTCATCAGATCCTGGTGGTCCCAGATATCTCAGACCACACACAAAAACGCATGACCTGGTCAAGCGTCCCTGATCAATAGCTCGTCCTTTTTTCTTCTGCCTGGCTGGTTGGTCTCGCATGACGGCCGCTCCAAGCCGTGCGGTCCTGCACTGCGTCCTTGAGTTCAGCACGTTGCGACATATCAGGAGCACGAGACCAAATCTCTCTGCAAAGCAAGTAAGATGACGGCTATAGATTTAACTCCATGTTTGCTGGTTCTTGGGAATAAGCATTTTTTTTCTGTACAAGGAAATCTCCTCAAATTGATTAACATTATAGCGGAAACTTTCTTTTTGTGCTAGTAACTTTCAGCGGTCGAAAACTCCCATCATCTCCGGTAATTTCCCTCCCCTTTTTTCCTATAATGAATTCTCTGTGTTATTAAATTGTGTGTACTATTTCAATCGACCTTATTGATTCCATTTTCTTGGGATTAGTATCAGAACTCAAAGAACTCAAAGTATTCACGTAAGTCATTTATTTATATCAGCGTAGGAAATTCTGGCATCCGTCAGAGGAAAAAAAGATTTATGGAGGAGCACAAGCAACACCTAGAGGCAAATTTGTTAACTGATTGCAGTCAGAATAATTTGTTACAATCATAACAATTTTCAAAATTAAAGCTAGAAATATCCCTACAAATATCACATAAATATGCATTTATTTTTTAAATATTTGTAGGGCAAAAACTTGTTTAATTGTCTGCCATCTTGCTGCTAAGGGTACTAAAAAAATAAAAATCCTGCAAAGGCTCGGCAAAAAAAAAAAAAATTGAAGAGGAATGATTCGATTTGGTCACTTTAAGTCTGGTTGTTACACTACATAATACAGCGAGAATAACTGGTCAAACAATACACAATGCCCCTTTTAAAAACAATACTAGGTTGGTTAAATGTATATCTTTGAAAATATCTATTTTCAGCAAGGCAGGAAGGGAATTGATGTCATGATTACTGATGTGACTCAGCTGTGCCCGCTCCTTTGGCGCCAACTGCCTCGGACTCTGATTGGCTCCCGATCAGTACTTGTACCCACTCCTGTCTGTTCCCTTTTGTCAGTCTGTCTGCAAACCTCAGTTAACACTAGGCAAGCCTTTTTTGACCCTGACTTCTACCTGTCTCGTTTTTTGCTCCCGTCTGTTCACCGGCTTCGACCTGTTTTTGATCCTGACCATGTCTTCTCTCCCGTCCCGGCTTTCGACCTCTTTTTGTCCCCGACCACGTCTTCTCTCCTATTCTGGCTTATGACTCGATTCCGACCCAGACCACATTTTTGCTCTCCTGTCCCGACTACTGACCCGTTTTTTTCCCGTCCTTGACTCCGCCATCGCTCGCCGCGAAAGATCCACTTTGTCAGTCCAGAGCGACCTGCTTCCCGCGTCCAGCAATCACCGGAACGTGGGCGCAATCCTTTCTCTTTCTTCCAATAAAACTCTTGAGAAACGCAACGCAAGTGGGTCCTGTCTCCGTTCTGGTCTTGACAATTGAATGGACTTGCGGAGTCGGTTTTCCAGTATTGGTACTGATGACTTTTCAAGTATTACTCAAAACGTCTCCTACTACTTCTCGGAAAGTCAGTACACTGAGTCTGAGTGCTTAAACTTCACATCAGGCATTTTGCAAATACCTTTTGCCCTTTAAATGGCACTGGATTTATTCATCAAGCGTCTTCCTCGTTCTTGTAATCTAATAAAACTGAGTGTGCTATCTGAAGTTTTAGCCGGACCCAATTCCGGGAGCGTATCTCTGTTAAAACGTAGGCATCACTTAATTTTGTCGCGGAACTTCCATTTCAACTTTGAGGATAATGTTTGCTACTTGCTTGAATATAATATTGGATATTTGGCTTATTTCATACACAAGTACATGATGAAGAAAATGACATCTTGTTTTGGTTCCTTTAAAGTAGGGTTTCTGGTGAGTCGGAACCAAAAAGTGGCCCGCGGACCGGTTTTCAGTGGGTCACGGGTCTTTGCCCTGGCAAAATAATGAAAATCTGAAAGATCAATTACACAGTAGTTGGCAATATTCTATTGCTGCTGGCCTTATTATGTTTGAGAGGGACCACATTTCATTTTGTCGTGATATTGTTTGTTTTATTTCCTTTTCTGTCTGTAATAATAAGTCCCAAGAATCTTTGTGATAAGGGGAAAGAAAAGTGAAAAAAAGTGACAGCCACGATAATTAGAAATGGTGTTCGAGTGTGTGCCATCAAAACACTGTTGGCATGTACTGTAAATGGTTAAGAAATGTTCGATTTTTAGCTTTTTATTAATATGTTAATCTTCATTATTTACATAATTAAAAAATTTGCGTTGTTTACATACACATTTTATCATTGTTTTGAATTTAATTTAGTATGTGGCTATTTCAGCGGGTGGCTTGGATGCAATGTTGGCTTGTATGCGAGTATAGAACTCATTTTTTGTTCTGCTAGTCATTTTATTTTGGTTTGAAAAAACAGGTGAATATTTTCTACTACATCTGCTTTAAACATTTATCCTGTTCATTTGAGAAGCGGAATTTTTTACTTGATTTGGGTCGCAGCTTGTCATTAGGATGGGACGGTGGGTCCTCAAGTCAGACCAGTTAAGAACCTGTCACGGTTGCCATGGCGCCCGATTGGCCCTGCCCGTGTGACGCCAGCTGCGGCTCGTTGACAGATTGGCTTTCCGTCTATTTAAGCTCAGTGCTCTCACTCTTCCTTTCTCAGTCCGTCAACGAACTTCTGCCCCGCAAGACGTGGGTTCTGACTCGGTCCGGTTTCCTGTTGGTATTTCCTGTCCGGTATTGCTCCCGTTTATTTTGTCCTGTTTAATATCGGTTTCCAGTTTCGTTCCCGTCTATTTTTCGTCCCGTTTATTATTCTCTCCAGTTTTCGTTCCCGTCTAGTTTGTCCTGTTTAATTTCGATATCCTGTTTCAATATTAATCCTGTCTGTCCTGTCCTGTCCGGTATCAACCCAATCTGTCCGATATCTGCTCGGGCAACGGGTATCGATCTCGTCGGTCTCTGGCTTCCTGCCTTTCCACGCCAGACCGCTGCCTAACGTGCATGACTCCCCATTTCCCGTAAAATAAAAGGCTTGTGTGAGAAACGTCATGCGATTGGGTCCTGATCCTGTTCCAGTTCATGACAGAGCAATTGCTTTAAAGGAACAGTGTGAATTATTTGGCACTTTCTAGTGGTAAAAAAACTCATACATTTAAAAAAACAAAACAGCAATGTTTATTTAAAGGGACAGTGTCAGACCCAATTCCAAGACCATTTTTGTGTTTAAGCCCCGGCATCACTTATTTTTGTCGTCAAATTAACATGTTATCTTAATTATTGGGTATTTGGCCAATTTAATACATAGAAACATGATGGATTAAATAAGATCTTGTTTTGGGTCCTTTACAGCAGTGGATCTCAACAAGTCTGATTTCAGGACTCACCAATCCACCTTAATGACAAGTTGCGACCCACATCAAGAGAACATTTGCACTTCTCCAATTTGTCGAAAAAAAAAAAAAAAAAGTGACCATAACCTTTTCAAACCATTTACTGTACCTTCCAGCAGCGCTTCAATGACACAATTTTCATGTTATTAATCAATGTTATGTAATTATTTTCTTTTTCAACTCGATTTTTGTATCCCTTTTCCTTCCCCTTATAACTTTCTTTCCTTGGACCCATTATAATGGAAAGAAAAAAGAAAGGAAACCAACAAAATCACCATAAAACGAGATGTGGTCCCCGTCAAACACAATTGAGACGGCAACAATTCATTGGGCAGGAAGAAAGGATAGAGCAGCGCATTATCGCCATCTATTGTTCAGAAGTGTAACAGACCCTCTGTTTTTTTCTTCTTCTTAGACATTATTTTACCCAGGCAATGGCCTGTAACCCAATGAAAACAGGTGCGTGACTCACTTTTGGGTCCCAACCCACTAGTTGAGAAACTCTGCTTTAAAGGCACTGTGCGTATTATTCAGAGCCTCTTTGTGGTTAAAAAAAAGCATTAATCCGTTAAAAAAATAATATTGATTCAAATGGTAGGATGTATTATTTGGCCACTACATGTCACTGAAAATGAGTGCTTGAAGCACAAGGAAGAAAACAAACTACAGAGACTCAAATGGACCTTTTTTGCCAAGATTTTTTGTTTGTTTGTTTTTTGTTTTTTTGGACAAGATGGTGGACAATTATATCAGCTCCCTCTTAGGGAGCCCCATGTTATGTAAAATTAATAAAAATGTCTTGACCTATGAGTATTTAACAAATACATGTTTGAAATTTCAGTTCATGTTTATTTGCATATTTTTGAAATCATTATTGTTTGTTTTTTGAATAAATGAAGTTTTTACCAGTCAGGGTCACAAAATAATATACACTGTCCCTTAATGCTTACTCAAAAAAAAATGGATTATCTGTTTTAGGAGGTATATATTCAAATGGTGCCAATATACACTGAAAAATCCTCACTATATCAAATTATTGAAAGTTAATAAAGAATTAAATTAAATTTGTAATACAATGGTACTACAACTTCCGAATGTCACTACATAAGAATGTTTCAGGTTACGAAGTACCTGGACAGGAAAATATTCCCTTTTGTTACAAAGGTGTTTTAGGATACAGAGTCAAAAATACAGTAGAGTACAAGCTGCTATTAGCTGCTCACATATTTTTCCAGACATTACTGTCAGGACCAGAATGGAAACAGGACCCAATTGCGAAGCGTTTACCACCAAGTTTTACCCACGATCCGGTGTTCGTTGGACACGGGAAGCAAGTCGCTCTCATACTCAGATTGGGATCCGAACACGGAAGTGGATCTTCCGTAGCGAGCGATGGCGGTGTCAGGGACGGAAAACTGGTCGGTAGCCGGGTCTGGGAGAGCAAGGCAAGGTCGGGGTCGGATACGAGTCGTAAGCCAGAACGGGAGAGAAGACGTATTCGGGGACAAAAAGAGGTCGTAAGCCGGGACGGTAGAGCAGACGTGGTCAGGATCAAAACAGGTCGTAGCTGGAGACAGACGGGAGCAAAAGCAAGGCCAGGTGAGAGTCATGTTCGAAAAAGGCTTGCCTAGTATACACTGAGGTTCGCAGATGGACTGACAACAAGGTACTGGCAGGACTGGGTTCAAATAGTGACAGGGAGCCAATCAAAACCCGCCGCAGTTGGCGCCAAATGAGCGGGCACAGTTGAGTCACATCAGTAATCATGACAGTAACCTAAACCAGCTATCGATTAATATGTGCCTGGGAACCCAGTACGAATGTGTTATCCCAGCATGCTCTTCGTGTCACAGTTCAGAATTCAGAGGAGGGGTTTCTGCAAGATATCGGGAATGAGGAATCAGCCTAAATTAAAAACAAAGACTTTTCAGCAAAATTCCACAAAGTCTCGGAATTTGTGGAAAAAAATCACCCGGAAAAAGTGTTGACAAGTCAAGTTATTTCTGACTGATTGCCAAAAGCCAGCAAAAGCAGACGTCATTTGATCAATTTTTCAAGAATAAATACTTTTATAATTATAATTTTTCAATATATGCCTCTTGTTCATGGTTTAGCGTGTGGTCATCTTTTTTTTTTCACATGTATTGTTTTGTGTTCCGATACTCTTTTATGATTAATTAAGAATATCACACTTGGAACGGATTAGCGCATTTACATTCAAAATGCGTCTCTACTTAAGAAGGTTTGAGTTTACGAAGCTACTCCCAGAACGAATTAAATTCGGATTTAGTGGTACCACTGTACTCGGCTGCTCGACTCCTGCCATTAAAATATTTTCCTGCTCAGTACACGACAACTGTTTTTGTGTTTTGTGGAATATATTACAGTATTTTGCAGGTATCCTATACATTGGTCCTCAGGGACACCTATCTGCCTCCGATGTGCCTGATTCACAACCGCCAAGATCATAAGCAGGCTTCTGCAGAGCTTTCCGATCATAATGAGAAGGAAAGAAACATCCCATACATGTTGCATGTGTGCCTTTTGGCGACTAGAGTTCGAGATCCCTGGTGGAAAGTAAGTTTTACTTCTACTTTTAAAAATAGTGGTGCCATGTTTTATGTTTACCTTGACAACGCATGAGAGATCTCATCTCATCAGCTGCACCGCTTATCCTCAGTAGGGTCGCGGGGGTGCTGGAGCCCACCCCAGCAATCATCGGGCAGTGGGCAGGGGACACCCTGGACTGGTTCCCAGCCAATCGCAGGGCAGATGGGGACAGACAACTCGCTCAGTCACACCTAGGGACAATTTGGACCGGCCAATTCACCTGAAATGCATGTTTTTGGAATGTGGGAGGAAACCGGAGTGCCCGGAGGAAACCCACGCAAGCACGGGGAGAACATACAAACTCTGCACAGTAAGGCCGGGAGCTGGATTTGAACCCACTGCGCCGCCGTGCTGCTTCGCATGAGAGATATAATTTGCAAAATCAAGGTTCGTAGCAAAATCAAGGTTCAAGCACTTTTTAAGGAATTTCAAAGCCAATTCTCCAATTCCTCCAGTACCTTTAAAACAGGGGTGTCAAACTCATTTGAACTCGGGGGCCACACGATAGAACAAACATTCTGTCGGGGGCCGGACTAGTAGATTAAAGAGAAAAAAAAAAGAAATAAAGAAATCAGAGAAAGAGGGAGGGAAAAGGAGAGAGAGGGAGGGAAAAGGAGAGAGAGCAGGACAAAGAAAGAAAAAGAGAGAGAGAGGGAGAGAGCGTGAGAAACAAAAGATAAAAAGTCGTGAGAGAGGGGGAAAAGAAAGGGAGAGGAAGAAAGAAATCCAAAGAGAAATAGAAAGAGAGAAGGGGAGAAAAGAGAAAAGAAAGCGTGAAGGGGATGAAGAGAGAAAGAGAAAAGGAAGTTAGTGCAAAAGAGGTTAAAAGACACAGAGAGAAAGAGACAAAGAGCAACAAAGGAAGAGAAAAAGAGAGACACAGAGAGGGAAAGAGACAGAGACATTGGGATAAAAGGGGTGGAAAAGAAAGAGAGAGCGAGAGAGAGAGATAAATAAATACAAGTACAGTGTCTCTGTGAGAGGCCCCTGACTTTGGCAACCTCAAGTTGACATATTTCAACCTGCTGCTTGTTTTTCTCTTGCGCTTCTCTGAGGGCCGGATTCAATCCCTCAGCGGGCCTGATCTGGCCCGCGGGCCGCCTGTTTGACACCTTTGCTTTAAAAGAAGAAATCCAGTCTGATTCATGTATTTTACAGATCCACAAGTTGTCATGAACCGGAACAGGATCAGGACCCAAATGCGTGACGTTTCTCACACAATCTTTTATTTTACGGGAAGTGGGGAGTCATGCTTGTTAGGCAGCCCTCTGGCGTGGAAAGACAGGAAGCCAGAGACCGACGAAATCGATACTGATTGCCCGAGCAGATATCGGACAGTTTGGGTCGAAACCGGTAACGAAGGGATAGACAGGTTTGATAATGAAACAGGACATCGAAGTCAAACAGGACAAACTAGACAGGAACAAAAACTGGAGAGAATAATAAACAGGACAAAAATAGACGGGAACAAAACTGGAAACCGATATTAAACAGAACAAAATAAACGGGAACAATACCGGAAAGGAAATACCAACAGGAAACCGGACCGAGTCAGAACCCATGTCTTGCGGGGCAGAGGTTCGTTGACAGACTGACAAACGGAGAGTGAGAACACTGAACTTAAATAGAAGGAAAGCCAGTCTGTCAGCGAGCCGCAGCTGGCGCCACACGTGCGTGGCCGATTGGGCGCCATGGCAACCATGAAACAAGTATATTTGTATCTATGATCTACACGTGTGATTTTTAACCTTGCGTGTGTATTTATATGATTTTTAAATCTTGAGTAAATCCCAAGATTTCAACATTACGTGTGTAAATATTTTTGAGACAAACCTCTCATATATGTGTTGGGTAAAATGGCGGTAATATGTAGCCTACATTTTCAGTTGCAAGTTCTTCCCATTACAATTTATCAAATAGCTCATAATATATGTCCACAATTTATACTAATTCTTGCACTAATACACATTTCCTAGAACCCTGTTTAGGTGTAGCATGCACCTGTCCTCTTGAGTGTGACCCATAAGGGACGATAACGCTTCATAGGACAATGCCATACAAACTAATGCCAGCTGCTGGTATACACGAGGGAAGAAATGCAATGGCAATGTGAATCCACCGGTGCCTCATTTTCAAGCAGACTTGTTGAGAAACATGGCAACAATTTCTGGCATTTAGAAGCACATTACCTAAAATTCAAGCATTTTTAAATCCTTGAAAACTGTTCGGGTTTGCCAGACAGGACCCAAGCGCAGACACAAGCGTCAAATTGAGAGTTTTAATGGGGAAGGGGATTTAACATGAGGCTTTCCGAAGAGGAAGGAAGAAGGTACCTGATAACAAAAAAACGCAGTTCATTCAAAAACAAGGCTGGTAGTGATGCAAAGTCTTACAAATAACTCTAGGTGTAGCTGGAATTTCTTGATCGAGTATTATTTCAAGGGCAGCACGGCGGCACAGTGGTTAGCGCATGTGCGGCACAGTTCATGTCTTGGGAACCTCCTACGTGGGTTCAAATCCAGCTCCAGACTTCCTGTGCGGAGTTTGTATGTTCTCCCCGTGCTTGCGTGGGTTTCCTCAGGGCACTCCGGTATCCTCCCACATTCCAAAAACATGCATGTCAGGTAAATTGGCCGGTCCAAATTGTCCCTAGGTGTGAATGAGCGAGTGAGTTGGCTGTCCCTGTGTGCCCTGCGATTGGCTGGCAACCAGTTCAGGGTGTCCCCTGCCCACTGCCCGATGATTGCTGGGATGGGTTCCAGCACCCCCGCGACCCTACTGAGGATAAGCGGTAAGGCTAATGAGATGAGATGAGTATTACATCAGAAGTTCCAGCGTTGAATGTCTGTCACAGTTGCCTTTAAACAAGAGTCTCAATGAGCACAAGGTGTGCTAGGTAATAAGATCCATGCAACCGTGTGGGTGGTGTTGGCGTGCTGGAACCTACCAACGTCAGAACCAGAACAGGAGGAGGACCCAGATGCGTATTGAGTTATAGAGGAAAATATAGAGGAAAACAAATGCCAGCGATCTGGTGCTTGCTAAATAAGGGAAGCAAGCCGCTCATGGGATTGGAGAGTGATCGATATGTGGAAGTGGATCCCTTGGAGCGGGAGATCAGAGCGTGGTCGGTGGTCAAAAACAGGTTGTTTAGCCGGAGCGGGAGATCAGAGCATAGTCGGTGGTCAAAAACGGGTCGCAGCCAGAGCGGGAGATCAGATCGTGGTCTAAAGGACAAAACGGGTCGATGCCGGAGACAAACGGGGAATCAGGAACAGACGAGTGGTATACGGGTGTAAACTGGACCGATGGGAGCCAGAGTCAAAGTGCTTGCCTTGCGTATGCAGAGGCTCGCTGACGGACTGACAAAGAGTGACTGGCATGCTGGGTATAGATAAGAGGGGAATTAATCAGGCAACAAGCAGCAGGGGCAATGAGTAATCACGACAAACAGAATCATTAAAATTCAAGGATTTCAAGCACCCGTACAAACCCTGCATAATTCACCCAATTAGAGACTATAATATGGAAAGTATGATATACCAAATGTTATTTTCTGCAGGTATCATATTGTGTCGTTTTGGGAAAACATTTGCACAGAAAATTGTGGGAAAAAAAACAATCATCGGAGAAATTTTTTCATCTCAATTCTAATTAGCTAGGAATTAAAGTGATTCTGACTGTCACCAGCAATTAGGCAAATTCTTGAGCAGCGAACAAAAGCCTCAAGGCTGCGGTACATCACCTCATCGTTTTCATTCTCTTCTTTTTCCAGAAAAAAAAAAAAAAATCCTCTCTGTCAAGCTGGGCTCAAGCTGATGTGGGATTGAATGCGCTTCCGCCGAGCAGGAGCAGAACCCCGCTGTGCTCCGATCACAAGTGGGAGGACGGAAAAGTAAGAATTCCCCGTGCTGCCCTCAGGTAACACTCGCTCATTCCTCTGATGTTGTATTCTCGTCCCCAAAGAACCACTTTTGAGAAAACAAGTAGGGTCATGCAAACAGATCATCAAGCTGCTTTCAGTGTATAGGAAGGATTGTGCAAAGGTCAACTAATGATTCTGAGAAACTCACATTCTCCGAACGAGTAAATGCTCAGGATTCTTTTACAATGCATTGTAGATCCGATTTTCACAGACAACAGACTTATGCATTTTAGCCATGACTTCAACTGAAATTCCTTTAAATGCTTTGTACGTTGTTGCATTGGGAGGTTTAGTATCTATCTATCTATCTATCTATCTATCTATCTATCTATCTGTCAGAAAACCAGAACAGACCAGCGGACCTCAGAGCATTCGTTTTAGTCTTTTATTAAGGAAGCGTTCAGGGCTTGCTGGAGACGTGATGGCCGTCAGTCGTCAGCAGCAGCGCCGGGGGGATAACTTCGGAACGAGTCGTCAATCGTAGTGATGAAATCAGGCAGGTCGTGTTTACAGGGGCTGGAAAAGAGATCAAAACGTGGGACGGAAACAGGTCGGATCAGAGGCAGGCAGAATCGGGTAAGCAGAGTTACAAGAATGTACGTTCTGACACTCCCCTCTGGGCGCAGGGCGCTTAAGAGAGGAGTGCCAGCCAATCAGAAGGCGCCCACCCAGGCGCCACATGATTGCTCCAGGTGATCAGAGTTAGTGATCATGACACTATCTATCTATCTATCTATCTATCTATCTATCTATCTATCTATCTATCTATCTATCTATCTATCTATCTATCTATCTATCTATCTATCTATCTATCTATCTATCTATCTAAATTGCCTTTTGGCACTGAAAGGAGAATCCCTCCAATTTTGTTGTTGTCACGGTCGCCTTGGTGACCAGTCTGCCCCGCCCCCTGGGCAACAGCTGAAAGCATTTCCACTAATGGTGGGTCTGTATTTAAGGCTGCATGGTGGGCTCTGCGGTTGCGGGTTCATTACTACTCATTATACACAATCCCGGTCTGTTATGCCTTGTCCTGTTTTAGTCTGTTATGCCTTGTCCTGTTGAACTCTGTATTGTTCTGTTTTGCCACGGAGTATTGGGCGACTTTTATTTTATTAAATAAAACCTATGGATCGTCAACGCATTTGAGTTCTCCCTTCATGCCTCCTGCCTCCGTTCTGGTCCGGTCACCTTCCACGCCACCACGCCTCGTGACAGAATGAACCAGCCCCAAGGCATCGGAAATGTACTCCTCCATGGCCTTCCTCTCGGGAATGGACAGGGAGTAGAGGCGGCCCCGAGGAGGAGCGGACCCTGGCAGGAGATCAATCGCGCAGTCATAAGGTCTATGAGGGGGCAAGGAAGAGGCCTTAGCTTTACTGAAGACCTCCCGTAGGTGGTGGTAACAGGCTGGGACCTTGGACAGATTGGGTGGGGCCCTCGTGGAAACAGGATGATTTGGGTAAGGAGCGGCTCGCAGACAGGTTTGGTGACAGTCCATGCCCCATTCAAGTATCGACCCAGTGCGCCAGTCGAAATGGGGGTTGTGTTGCACCAACCAAGGATGACCCAGAACAAGGGGTTGGTTAGGGGAGTGGAGTAAATGAAATCGGATCTTCTCTCTGTGATTTCCAGACAACTGTAGTTCTATGGGTTCAGTTATTTGGGATACGGTGCCTAATAGGTGACCATCCAAAGCCCGAGCTGATACCGGGTTAGGAAGGGTTTTAACAGGTATCCCCATCTTGTGTGCGAGTGACAAATCCAGGATATTTGTTTCGGCGCCAGAATCGATCAGGGCATGGAAGGGCTGAGATGAACCGGAAATAATGAGATTTGCCCGGAGAACAGGTCTATCAGTCTTGGGGGACGATACTAAAGCCGAGCTCAATCGGACGTCCCCTATATCCGACGAGCGTTGGCTTTTAACGGGCAATTGACCACCCTATGTCCCTGGCCGCCGCAGTAAAAACATAACCGTTCGGAACGCCTTCGCTGGCGCTCTTCGACGGAGAGAAAGGTGCGGTCCACCTCCATCATCTCATGAAGTGCGGTAGAAGTGGTTGGGGGGTTCGGTATCTTACTCATGTCTTGACTTTGCCTGGTGATGGATTGGCTGGGATCTTCTCTCTCTCGGCGTCTTGCCTGGACCCTACGGTCGATCCGGGCGGTCAGTTCGATAGCGTTGTCAAGAGTTACCGGAGGAGCGTGGGATACCAATTCGTCTTTGAGATAACCGGACAAGCTATGGAGGTAGGCGTCGACCAGCGCCTCTTCGTTCCAGTGACTCTGGGCTGCTAGAGTGCGGAAGTCAATGGCATAGTCGGCAATGGAGCGTCTCCCCTGGCGGATGTTCAAGATGGAACGAGCAGCATCGACTGATGAGGAACCAGAATCAAATACTTTAATCATTTCCTGGCTTAGCAAACTAAAAGAGGTGCATGCTGTCGCCCCTCGTTCGTATTCTGCCGTTCCCCAAAGGCGGGCTCTGCCAGTCAAATGATTTATTACATAGGCCACCTTCGTCTTTTCGTTCACAAACGCTCGCGGTTGTAGATCAAAAATTAATCGGCAATTTATGAGAAAGGGGCGGATCTGGGCGGGCTCTCCACTGAATCTCTCTGGCGAACCTACTCGTGGTTCAACACTGCCGACCTGATCAGAAAGAGGCGGAACCGGATCTTGTGGTCGTGTTGCCGGGGAAGCTTCGCACTGTTGCTCAAAAAATTGTTGGTGACGTTGTACTTGCCGGACCAGTGTGGATACGTCATGGGCGATCTGTTGTACTGCGCCTTCGGTATGTAGTAGGCGCTGTAGCGCGGATTCCTGCTCGGCATTTCCGCATTGTTCGGAGGAGGGAGCAGGGTTGCCCCAATCGCGATCGTCAACATTCCGGGGCGCGAGGTAGTAATTTTTTCTTTTTTGGGACCTCGGGAGCTGTCCCTTAAGAGGGGGGCTCTGTCACGGTCGCCTTGGTGACCAGTCTGCCCCGCCCCCTGGGCAACAGCTGAAAGCATTTCCACTAATGGTGGGTCTGTATTTAAGGCTGCATGGTGGGCTCTGCGGTTGCGGGTTCATTACTACTCATTATACACAATCCCGGTCTGTTATGCCTTGTCCTGTTTTAGTCTGTTATGCCTTGTCCTGTTGAACTCTGTATTGTTCTGTTTTGCCACGGAGTATTGGGCGACTTTTATTTTATTAAATAAAACCTATGGATCGTCAACGCATTTGAGTTCTCCCTTCATGCCTCCTGCCTCCGTTCTGGTCCGGTCCTCTTCCACGCCACCACGCCTCGTGACAGTTGTACTTTTGTATAATGGCAGTAAAGATGATACAATTAACTGCAATTCTGTGTTCTTGTTTGTATTTGTAGATCTATAGTCGTTATTTTGTTAGTCGTATACTCTCAGTCGGTAAGGATGCCATCTCGCCTTTTATGAAGATGTGGCACTACCTCGCGAATTTTGCAGGGGGTTCTGGTCCCCATTAACCACGATAGGCGAGGGTTTCCTGTATTACCATTACAAATGTTTCTGGACAAAAGGCGAGGGTTAAACCTAAAAAAAAAAGGGACTATGGTAAGAAAATAAAGAATAATGAAAGAAAGGGCAAAGAAAGGAAAGAAGGAAGTTATAGAATGATGAAACAAAGGGTTAAAGGAGGAAAGCAAGAAATGATGGGAGATAGGAGTGAAGGAAGGAAGGACAGAAAGAAGAAAAGTAGGATGTTGTTAAAAAAATGAATGAAAGAAGAAATATTAAAGAGGGAAGGATGGAAGGTATGTAAGTAGGAGGGAAGGAAAGAGGTTTGGAAATAAAGAGGAAGAATGGAGGGCAGGGAAAAATGAATTGTGGAGGGAAGGATGGATTGTAGAAAAGGAGTGAATGGCTGCAAGAATTGGGTCGAGAAAGAGAGAAGAAAGGAAGGTAGGAACTAGGGAAGGAAGGAAATTAGGAAAGAAGAAGAGAAGGAAAGAAGGAGGGTAAGAAGGGAGATCAGAAAGTAGGAGGGAAAAAGGAGGGCAAGAAAGAAAAAAGGGAGGGAAGAATGAACAGCAGGAAAGAAGGAAAGAGGGAAGGGAGGACTGAGGGAAGAAAGGAGGGCAAGACATAAGGGAGAGAAAGAGGAGGAAAGGAAGAAATGTATAAAAGAAAAAGGGGGCAAGGGTAGGAAGGAGGGCAGGGAAGAAGGAATGGTGTTGGGAAGGGTGGATAGTAGGAAAGGAGTAAATGACTGCGAGAATAAGGTCGGGAAAGAAAGGAGGAACTAGGGAAGGAAGGAATGTAGGAAAGAAGAGGAGAAAGAAGAAAGGAAGGTAAGAAGGAAGATCAGAAAGTAGGAGGGAAAAATGGAGGGCTGGGAAAGTAAAAAAGTGAGGTAAGGATGGATGGAAGGAAGGAAGAGGCAATGGAGGACTGGGGAAGGAAGGGGGTTAGGAATGAAATGAGGGAGAAAGGAGTGAAGGAAAAATGTATAAAAGAAAAAGGGGGCAAGGAGAGGAAAGAGGCCCAGAAAGAAAAAATGGTGGAGGGAAGGATGGATAGTAATAAAGGAATGAATGACAGCAAGGATGAGGTTGGGAAAGAAAGAAGGAATGAACTAGGGAAGTAAGGTAAGTAGGAAAGAAGAAGTGAAGGAAGAAAGGAAGGTAAGAAGGAAGATCAGAAAGTAGGAGGGAAAGAGGGAGGACAGGAAAGAAAAAAGGGAGGGAAGGATGGACTGCAGGAAGAAATGAAAGAGGGAAGGGAAGATTGAGGGCAGGAAGGAGGTTAGGAAGGAAGGGAGGGTTAAAGGAAGAAAGGTGTAAAAGAAAAAGGGGGCAAGGGAAGGAAGGAGGCCAGAAAGAAGGAATGATGGAAGGAAGGGTAGATAATAGGAAAGGAGTGAATGACTGCAAGAATGAGGTCGGGAAAGAAAGAAGGAAGGGGGAAACTAGGGAAGTAAGTAATGTAGAAAAGAAGAAGAGAAGGAAGGAGGGTAAGAAGGAAGAAAGGAAGATCAAAAAGGGAGGGCTGGGAAGAAAAAAAAGAGGGAGGGAAGAATGGACAGCTGGAAGGAAGGAAAGAGGGAAGGGAGGAATGAAGGCAGGAAGGGGGGCAGGGAAGAAGGAAGGGAGAAACAAGGGAAGGAAAAAACGTATAAAATAAAAAGGGGGCAAGGGAAGGAAGGATGGCAGGAAAGAAGAAACTAGGGAAGGAAAGAAGGAAGTAAACTCAAGAAAACAATTGAGGCCGTGAGATAGATGTCAAGGCGACGGCGCTTTATTTGGAGAAAATTAAAAAACGGAGCGAACCGCGCCATTATCAAAACACATCACAGCCTCCGGAATCCATCTGCCATCTGAAGGCCAAATTTTCTTTAATTTCTCACATCAATGGTTTGCTTAATTCGAGCCATGTCATCTGCAGCTTGTTGGAAATATTTATTGCTTCTCAGGACTGTCAAAGTGTCTTTTATCACTCGAGAGACGCTCTTGTTTTTTGAAACCAAAAACAAAGGCGCTCCGTGGATGACGGAATCGCTGTTTTTGGCACATTTTAACAAGGATGTCGAGCAGTAAACATACATGAACTTTGAAAGGGATCTTGAGTTTTTCTTTACCCGTGGTGTGTCTTGGGCAAGTGCAGCATGGCGGGGGCTCAGGTTGTCTCATGATGTCCATGGTTACAAATAGTAGGAGAAGCCTCCGGACCTTAGCTTATTGGCAATGGAGGGATTCGAACCCACGCCTCCAAAGCAGGGGCCAATGTTTCCTCTAATTTTTCACGGGTCTGAGCGTTCACACAAAGTGGGTGAGCATCGCTTGAAACAACAGTGAGCAACAGCAATCCCAAGTGTGGCAACTAAATCATTATCAAACATGTCCAAAACTTGACATCAAGTTACATTTTGCTGACTTTCCGGCAATGCAAAATTATTTCTCTCTTTTGAATGAATTGACTCATGTACTATTGCAAAGGTTGTACGGCCTACAAACGTCGGTTGTTCTTACAATTCTTTCACAAGATATCCATTTCTTTTTATTTCCTGATATATTTTGTCGCATAATATTAACATTTTTGGGGGCTTATTTAGTCGGTTGTAAGATACTGAACTGTGTTTAATTACATTTTTTAGTGGAAGTACAATGTTGGCAACAAGATTCACTTGTTGCATTCAAATAATTGGAAATTATTTGAATGCAACACAAACGTTTTCTTCTTTTTTCCGTGTTTTTTTTTCTACTTTTTTATAATTCCTTTAAAAAAAATCTCATTGTGTTTATTTTTTCCGAACTGTTACTTTTTTCTTTTTGTTCTCTATTTACTTTTTTCCTACATTTCTTTCTTTTCTTCTTTTCTGGCTTTTTTCTAAATTTGTCCTTCTTTTTTTCTCTTCCTTTTGTTTCTTTTTTTCCTCAGCTTTTCACTACTTTTTCATTTTGGTATTTTTTTCTTTTTTGTTCTATTGCCCCCTTCCTTTAAGTCATTTTGTGCATAATTTTACATAATATTTGGTCATGTTGGGATTAAAGAAGCAAAAACAACCCAAAGAGACGTTTAGGACCCAAAAGAGCCGGTTCCTTTTAGTGAGCCGAGCCGAAGAAGCCGGTTCTCGACAAACTACTAACTTTACTCAACTTCGTTCTACTTCGACTCGACTTCCAAATACCGCATTTAGGACACGACGTCAGGGGAACCTGTGTATTTTTACCTTCATGCAGTGTAACTTTGACTTAAGTCGCTTCTTAATTCGTAATTTTGAGCCCTCATTTTTGTGCGCTGGCTAGATTTTCTTGTGCGCTGAGAATGTGCGTGCAGTGCGCAATTGCGCACGCGCGCAGCTTAGAGGGAACACTGCCGGGAACCTTTCTGACTCAAAGAACCATAACAGCAAAATATTTTGATTTTATCCCGGGAAAGAGCCACACCATGTATTACGAGACATAATTTAACAAAACCGCTGGAATCGCTCTCCAGACAAAAGCGTATTCTTTAGCACATTTTCACGGTGGGACATTTGATGATTTGATAAAATGTATGAACGAAGAATAATGCCAGAGCCTGTGTTCCAAATATCAACAAATATACCACTTTAAACTTGACTCCTTCCCATAATTTCTTCATTGGGGCTCATTTTGACCATCATTGTTTCACAAATAATGATTTCAAAACGAGATGCAAGCAGTTATTTCTGCAAATTCTGCAAACAAAGAAACTCTTTGCATAGCTCCACCCATCCCTACCCCTCACCCAATCAAAACACTCTGGGTATATATATAGGTGGATTCCAGTTATCATCGTTAGTCATTGATTGACGTGGATGGGTGGTGTTATGAGTGCACTGCAGGAAAGAGGTTACAATATAATGGAAGCAAGAGCTCTTGTTGGTGATAGAAAGGAGTGGAGAGGTGTTGTGAAAGGATAGTGGGATTGTGGACGCGTTCTTAAGGATGGGCTGGGCTCGGCACCCGTATGATGCGGCAGGGGTAAACCAGTGAAAGCTGTCGGGCCCTGCTGTTGAACAAAAGAGTGTTGTGTCACCCTGACCCGAGTGACATGGCCGCTTTCTGGTGTCCCGTTTCATCTGGAGGGACAAAAGCATGACCAACTTGGGTGCCGAGGTGCCTAACTTGTTTGGGTGTTTGGGCAATTGGGTTGGCCATGGTCCAAAAAACTTTGTGTGGGGTATTTTTTTGTCATTTATTTCCCTTTTCTTTTCTTTGTTATTGTATGTGTGTCTTGCTGTCGGTCACCTTTCTTGAGGGATATGACCAAGATAGATAGATAGATAGATAGATAGATAAATGGTCATTTAGATCAACATTGGATCATTCAGAGATCCACGCTGAACTTCTGAACAGAACTTGATGCACTGAAAGTAAAGGGGCTGAAGAATTTTGCACACCCACTTTTTGTTTTTTATTTGTTAAAAAAAAAAAAATCCAATAAAGTGTGTTGCACTTCATGATTGTGTCCCACTTATTGTTGATGTTTCACAAGAAATTACAGTTTTGTATCTATATGTTTGAAATCTGAAAAGTGGCAATAGGTCAATAAAGTTCAGTTTCTTTTCAGGTCATTGACCAACTCCTGTCGTGTAGTTCCGGACTGATTTCTCACCTCTCTTTGAATCATTGAGACCCCACAAGGTGATATCTTTCCTGGGGTTCCACTCTGATTTAGATTGACCGTCATGTTAAGCTGCTTCCATTTTCTAATGGTTGCTCCAACAGTGCACCTTTTTTCACCAACGTGCTTGGCAATTGCTCCGTAACCCTTTCCAGCCTTGTGAAAGTGTACAATTTTGTCTCTTGATGTCTTTGGACAGCTCTTTGGTCTTCACCATGTTACAAGTTCAAGTTTTACTGATTGTATGGATCAGACAGGTGTCTTAATGCCGCCAGCGACCTCAATCAGGGGCATCTGATTCAGGATGATACAAGGAGTGGACCTCTAATAGGTGGACTAACAGGTCTTTTAGGGTCAGAATTCTAGATGATATACTGGTGTTCAAATACTTATTTGCAGCACACAAGTAAATTGTTAAAAAATAACGCATTGTGATTTCTGGATTTTTCTTTTTAGTTTATCTCTCTCACAGTGGATATGCACCTACGATGAAAATGTCAGACCTCTCCATGATTTCTGAGTGGGAGAAATAGCAAAATAGCAGGGTGTTCAAATACTTATTTTCTTCACTGTAAATTGAGTGATCTCAGGAAAGATAGTGAAGGAGCATTTAGCTGCAGTGGTGTAAATGGAAGAAGCTGCAAACAGTAGTAGAATGAACCTTGAGTATGAAAGTCCTTCTATTCAAGTTACCGTAAACACTATTCTTTTGTTCAGTCCCACTGTACAGTTCTTCAGAAATGTTTGTCCTCGAATGCTTACGATGCATGTGGGAGTCAAATTTTGTATGGTCCTTTAGAAATCCTTATCTTTAAATGTTTTCAACGCATATTAAAGTCAATTTTTGAAGCTCCATCCTTGTCTCTGCTTGATTGCATTGTGCACATGGAGTTGCATTTTTTTGTATGAAATTTCCTTCCTAAGTAAACCTGCTTTGCTTTTCAAGGCGCCATATTAATCAAAGGTATTTGTGTATTCTAATGGAGGCTTTCACCGTTGTTATTATTTCCATTACTTTCCTCTTCCTGCCGTCTTCTGTGAACAGTCCATGTTGGGTCTGGGCTTTCTTCTATAAACACAGGGTTGGTACGGGTGCTTAAAATCCTTGAAAATACTAAAATGTTGATCTTGTTGCTTGAATTTTGGGTGACGTGCTTGTAAATGCTTGAAATTGTTGCCATGATCCTCAACAAGTTTGCCTAAAAATGACGCAGACACTGCTCCCGGTTGGCTTTGCTTCGCCATATTTTTCATTTTATATTATACCTTAATTATTTCATATTTTATTTTCATTTTTATTGTTTGTTGATACAACATCCTTTGCAGCCTGGTCATCCTGGAAGGGGGGTGTGGTCCTTTCCTCGTGTTGCGGTTTTTAAGTTTTTCCTTGCCCTCATGTAGGTTTTAGATCAGGGAATGGTGTAATAGGAGTCTGTAGTTTTCAATAGTCTTTGGTCTACGCAGCCATTTGAGACTTCCTGTGATTAAGGGCTATACAAATAAACATGACTTGACTTGACATTGCATTTCTTCTTCCCTCGTGATTAACCGCATCTGGCATTAGTTTGTATGGTGCTGTCCTATGAAGCATCATCATCCCCAAATAGGTTGCAGGTACTATGAAATGTGTATTAGTGCAAAGATTACCTAATAGTTATGCACATTTATTACTGAGGTAGTGCTTCCCAGTGGTAATGTCACGGTTGCCATGGCGCCCAATTGGCCCCGCCTGTTTGGCGCCAGCAGCAGCTTGTTGACGGATTGGATCCCTGTCAGTATTTAAACTCTGTCCTGTCAGTCCCCTTTTGTCGGTCCGTCTGTGAATCTCCGTTTTTACACGGCAAGCCCTCTTTCGCCTGTCCTGTGTTTTTGCTCCTGTTTTTCTCCCGCTACAATCTGTTTTAAGCTAGACCATGTCTGCTCTCCCGTCCCGAATTACAACCTGTTTTGATCACGACATCGTCTGTTCTCCTGCCCCAAATAACGATCCGTTTTTTTATCTCGACCACGTCTACTCTTCTCTCCCGGCTTTCGACTTTTTTCCGTTCCCGACACCACCATCGCTCGCCACGGAAGTACCACTCCCGCGTCTGAGCAACCTACTCCCCGCGACCAGCGATCTCCAGATCTTCCCAATAAAACTGTGAGTAATGTTACGCAAGTGGGTCCTGTCTCCGTTCGGGTCCTGACAGGTAAATTGTAATGGGAAGAACTTTCTGCAACTGAAAAGTTATTTTTACCCAGGCAAAGATTTGTCTAAAAAACAAATATATTTGTTATATACTCTATATCTAAAAGAACCCAAATGTTTTGATAAATGCACAGGGTTGGGTAGGGTTACTATAACTGGATTACTTTCAATTACTTTTGGATTACTCCAATACCAAATATGCTAATAAAAGACAAAATAAACTACCGTATTTTCCGCACTATGAGGCGCACCGTGTTATAAGGCGCACCTTCAATGAATGATATATTTTTAAACTTTTTCCATACATAAGGCGCACCCCATTATAAGGCGCACAAATAAAAGAGAATCGTTTTTTAATATTTCCCAGTATGCACAGCGCACTTCTTCTTCTATGCGAAAAATGGAGTCGGTGGCTGCTTCTCTTAGTTGCGAGACCTTGTAATTCAATATTGATCCATGTATAAGGCGCACCGGATTATAAGGCGCATAGTCAGCTTTTTAAAAAAAATCTGATTTTATGTGGGCCTTATAGTGCGGAAAATACGGTAAATATGAATCAAATTACAAAATTTTGTGTAGGCTTGAGGAGTAACGGAATACATGGAACGGCAAAAATGATGTTGGCAAGCTGTTTGGATTTATTTTCATTTTGTTTCTGTCGCATTTTATGTTAGTTTTGCCGGAGATCAAAGAGATCAAAGCCAGGAGAGAAAGCTCACCACGTGTTGTGAGTCATCATTTTATTCATATTTAGTTTCTTTTGTCTTTTATTAGCATAGTTGGTATTGGAGTAATCCAAAAGTAATTGAAAGTAATCAAGTTAAAGTAACCCTACCCAACCCTGTAAATGCAAGATTAAAAATCGCATGTGTATATTGCAGATACATATGTGACTCTACAAAATACATGAGTACATTTTCTTTTACTGGTACTGGAGAAATCGGAAAACTGGCTTTGAAAGTCTTTAATAAGTGCTTGGAAAAAGGGTGTACGAACCTTGTAAACAGCACAAGGACGGTCTTTTTCGAGGTCAGCCGACCTGAATTCTCACGAGGTAGCCTTTGATGGCGAGCAATACGCAGGACGGCGGGTCAGACTCTGAAGTGGAATTGAAATTCTCAAGCTCAGTGGCCTTTCCCTTTCCACCTTATTGAAGATAGTCGAGAAGTGCAGGTGAAAGAAATAGACGAGTATGCCACAAGACCTCGTTTCGTGTGCCGCAGAAAAAAGCAGGCCGTTGTTCAGTATCTTTGTTTTAGTCTAGTTGAGCAACTTGGAGTTTTTCTAATTGAGCAACTGTAACATTCATCCATGTGGGTAGGTGGCAGCAGATTGCTATTTTTTCTTTCCATATACTTAATATCTGCTCATAAGGTAGCGCAGTATATCTAATACCTTTGTTTGATAAAGCTGAGTAAGATAGCACTGCAAAAAATACTTCAATATATCAAAAACAGTTATCCCTTGTTATATCGCAGCTTACTTATGTCAGTACCCGGACAGACGGTGGACCCAAACGCGTAACGTTTTCACACCAAGCTTTATTTTACGGAAACAGGGCAGTCATGCGGGCAGGGTTGGGTAGGGTTATTTTAACTAGATTACTTTCAATTACTTTTGGATTACTCCAATACCAAATATGCTAATAAAAGTCAAAATAAACTACATACGAATACAATTATGACTCACAACGTGTGGTAAGCTTTCTCTCCTGGCTTTGATCTCTTTGATCTCTGGCCAAACTAACTTAAAATGTGACAGAAACAAAATGAAAATAAATCCAACCAGCTTGCCAACATCAATTTTGCCGTTCCATGTATTCCATTACTCCCCAAACCTGCACAAAATCTAGTAATTTTATTAATTTATTGGTATTGGAGTAATCCAAAAGTAATTGAAAGTAATCCAATTAAAGTAACCCTACCCAACCCTCTGCGCGGGAACACAAACGCCAGCGATTCGGCGATCGCTGGGCATAAGAAGTGAGACAGAGGAGTCAGGAAAACAGGAAGCCAGGAGCAGAGGAGATCCAAACCGGACAGGACAGACGGGATCGATACCAGATACAGGATGCACGAGCACATACCGGAGAGGACGGGACAGACAGGATTGATACCCGATACAGGATGCACGAGCAAGATACCGGACAGGATGGGACAGACGGGATCAATACCGGAGACTGAATACACGAGCAGGATACCGGACAGACAGGAACGATACCGGATACAGGATGCACGAGCAAGATACAAGACAGGAGGAAACAGACAGAATCGATACCGGATACAGGATACACGAGCAGGATCCCGGACAGAGTCAAAATGCATGCCTTGCAAGTGCAGAGGTTCGTTGACGGACTGACAAGGAGTGAATGGAGTATTGAGTTTAAATGGCAGTGGAGCCAATCAGGCCACGAGCAGCAGCTGGCGCCAAACGAGCGGGCACAGGTGAGGGCATTGGGCAATCGTGACAACTTAGTTTCGCTACTTTGCATTATGCATTGTGTTCTGCATTCTGATTGGCTAAACAGTCTCCTGCTTATTAATATATGATGGTATACAGTAGTTGTTTTAAAATGAATTTAAAAAAAAGTTTTTATACAATACTTTGATTTGTTAAACAAATTATCGAGCCTGTAAAAAGGATTTGTTCTTTGGTTTCAGTGTATAATACAGTATTTAATTTTATAATAATGAAGGTTTCTACATCATGGATTTTGCCTATCACAGGTTCTTTTTGGAATGTAATCACTGCGAAAAACGAGGGATTACGTAGAAGTAAAATCTTGCAAATAATCTTGCTGATTTTAATACGTTCTTATTTTACTTCAAAAAAGTTACAATGTGTGTTATTTTACCAGAAAAAATAGATAAAAATGGGTTAAATATATGTTAAAATCCAAAATAATAGAAAAATTGTCAACCAAACTAATTCATCTATTTACCTCCTGATAAATTAATTTTTGAATTTATTTTTTTAGCATTGTAGATTACACAGGATCCCACTTAATTAATTTGACTATTATTCCAGACTCTTCGTTGTTTTGGGTGTCATGAACTTTTGACATCGTTGTCAGGAACGGCCAATCAGGTTGCTGTTCTTTGATACCCACACCCGTATGCTGTTGTCACGTAGGAGATTTAACTTAAAAAGGGGAGAGGGCGGTCATAACTGATACTATTTCCTATTGGACGTGTGGGCTCCTCTGTTCTCCTTTCAATTTCAAAATTCTCTGATGCCATCTCTCCTTATTTCGAGCATCTACTAATTTTTTTTTTTTCTTTTAATTATTACCACGCTGACCAAAAATGATAAGAAAAACTTTACACTGTCAATTAACCCTTGTACATACTCTTCAATGAGTGGTGTCGATAAATAGTGGGGAATGGATTCCAAATACCAATGGCATTATTTCATGTTTTATGAGGAATACCTGGACAGGGTTGGGTAGGGTTACTTTAACTGGATTACTTTCAATTACTTTTGGATTACTCCAATACCAAATATGCTAATAAAAGACAAACGGAACTAAATATGAATAAAATTACAAAATTTTGTGCAGGCTTGGGGAGTAACGGAATACATGGAACAGTAAAAATGATGTTTGGATTTATTTTCATTTTGTTTCTGTCGCATTTTATGTTAGTTTTGCCGGAGATCAAAGAGATCAAAGCCAGGAGAGAAAGCTTACCAGGTGTTGTGAGTCATCATTTTATTCATATTCAGTTTCCCTTGTCTTTTATTAGCATATTTGGTATTAGAGTAATCCAAAAGTAATTGAAAGTAATCAAGTTAAAGTAACCCTACCCAACCCTGTACCCGGAATATATTAATATATTACAACTCTTTCTAGTTTTAAAGATTTGGATGAATAACAACCTATTAGGTCATTTTTAACCCCACTTATGCATCTAAGGGTTAAGGCAACATAATTATTCAAGCTTTTGAAAAGAAGATGAAAGAGGTACCAGGAATTCTTTTGGAAACATTTTCGACAACTATGTGCCCAAACATGTTATAAAAAGAGATACTTGGCTCAATAAAGGTTGGGCAACACTGAAAGGGGCGGACGTGTGCTTTTCAGGCTTTTTCTTTTCACGCTCACCGTTTTTCAGACATCCATTGTTTGTCTCTGCGGCTGAGTATGCAAAAGAAGATTGTGACCACACAGGAAAACCATTTAACCTTCAGTTCACCCTTTCCTTTGGAGCAGCCTTCGGCTAGAAGGCAGCACAAATATTTTCACATACAACAGCCTCACATGATCAAACAGGGAAAATACGACAGCAGCTACCCGTGTAGAAGATGAAAAGCAGGAGCTACATGGAGACTACAGGTCAACTCGCCCTGTGGATCTAAGGAACATGTGTATAGTTCAGCGAGCAGTCAGTCTTCGGTTAGGAAGTGTTGGGGCTTATAGTGGATTTCTACGAAATTGGACATGTCTTCGTGATAAGCTAAGACAGGGGTTCTTATTAGGTAGAACGCAATCTACTGTTTGATCACAGGAGCTGAATGGAGACTACAGGTCACCTCGCCCCGTGGATCTGAGGAGTATGTGTAGAGTTCAGCCAGCAGTCAGGCTCTGGTGAGGGATTCTTGGTGCTTATACTGGATTTCTACGTCATTGGACATGTCTCTGTGAAATGCTAAGAAAGGGGTGTTCACTAAGTAGAACGCAATCTACTGGTTGATCGCAGGAGCTACATGGTGACTACAGGTCACCTCGCCCTGTGGATCTGAGGAGTATGTGTAGAGTTCAGCCAGCAGTCAGGCTCTGGTGAGGGATTCTTGGTGCTTATACTGGATTTCTATGACATTGGACATGTCTATGTAATTTGCTAAGAAAGGGTAGCTCAATAAGTAGAACGCAATCTACTGGTTGATCGCAGAAGCTACATGGAGACTACTGGTCAACTCGCCCAGTGGATCTAAGGAGTATGTGTACAGTTCAGCGAGCAGTCAGTCTTCCGTTAGGAAGTGTTGGGGCTTTTAGTGGATTTCTACGTCATTGGATATGTTTATGTGATTTGCTTAGACGGGGGTGCTCACTAAGTAGAACGCAATCTACTGGTTGATCGCAGGAGCTACATGGTGACTACAGGTCAACTCACCCTGTTGATCTAAGGAGCATGTGTAATGTTCAGCGAGCAGTCAGACTCTGGTAAGGGATTCTTGGTGCTTATACTGGATTTCTATGTCATTGGACATGTCTCTGTGAAATACTAAGAAAGGGGTGTTCAATAAGTAGAACGCAATCTACTGGTTGATCGCAGAAGCTACATGGAGACTACAGGTCAACTCCCCCTTGTGGGTCTAAGGAACATCTGTACAGTTCAGCGAGCAGTCAGACTTCGGTTAGGAAGTGTTGGGGCTTATAGTGGATTTATATGACATTGCACATGTCTTCGTGATAAGCTAAGACTGGAGTTCTTATTAGGTAGAACGCAATCTGCTGTTTGATCACAGGAGCTAAATGGAGACTACAGGTCAACTCGCCCTGTGGATCTAAGGAGTATGTGTACAGTTCAGCGAGCAGTCAGACTCTGGTGAGGGATTCTTGGTGCTTATACTGGATCGCTACGACATTGGGAATGTCTCAGTGATATGCTAAGAAAGGGGTGCTCACTAAGTAGAACGCAATCTACTGGTTGATCGCAGGAGCTACATGGAGATTACTGGTCAACTCGCCCTCTTGATCTAAGGGGCATGTGTACAGTTCAGCGAGCAGTCAGACTCTGGTGAGGGATTCTTGGTGCTTATACTAGATTTCTACGTCTCTGGACATGTCTCTGTGATATGCTAAGAAAGGGGTGCTCACTAAGTAGAACGCAATCTACTGGTTGATCGCAGGAGCCGCATGGAGACTACAGGTCAACTGGCCCTTGTGGATCTAAGGAACATGTGTACAGTTCAGACTTTAGGAAGTGTTGGGGCTTATAGTGGATTTCTAGGACATTGGACATATCTCTGAAATATGCGATGACTGGGTTGCTTATTAAGTAGAACGTGATCTACTGTTTCATCGCAGGAGCATTCAATTCCACTTGGTTTTTTTTTAAATCCTAGACTGCTGTCCTTTTTTTTGAAGTGGGTAGATCAATTTGACTTTTTCACCTTGTATATAGCCCACAAGCTAAAAACGTGTGAGTACCCCTGTGCTACGATAAAGGTGGTAAAGGCCGGATAAAATCATTGATCGAGTTGAAGGAAATGAGTGTCTGTTAATGTTTTAAAGGTTATATTTCAAGCTTTTAACTAGTATATTAAACTTTATTTACTACATATGTAACAGTAACGGAACAAAAACAATAACTCAACAACAAAATAACGTTACATATGTTGGAAAAGGGGTAGTAAGAAGCAAATGCTTATATTACCTATATATGCCAATGATATAACAACAATTGTAATGATATTAATATTAACAGTTATAGGAATAGCAACACTAACACAAAGTTAACTAGACGCACTATTCCCAATCTCCCGCAGCACTCATACCCCACCCTCCTCATCTCTGTATTCCGCCAGGAATGTTCCTTTGTATCAATACTTGAACAAGTGAATAGTTGGACATCGTTGGATCTTGTCTTGCAAACCGTTCCAAAGCTTGACTCCACACACGGACACACACATACTTTTCCTGGTGGTTCTCACATTTGGGCTCTTTAAGGTATAAAGATCCATTATGGCAGTCAATGTCGTCTTTAGAGGTCCGTTTTTTGAAGATTTCTCCTGTACTACACAACACTGAACTGAACTATTCAAAACTGTGAATTCCAAACAGATTCTTAGTATACGTAAAAAAAAAAGACAACACAATTAAATGTTGCCTGGAAATGAAGAAGGTCAACATACGTCAAAGCGGCAGTCCACTGATACACTTCTTGCATTGTGTCGGTCGGTACTGGCTATTAAGCCCCGGCCTTCTGGTTCTCTGATCTCCTGAGCCGAGCACAGAGATGTTATTGTAACGCCAGAATAGTTTCAAAAAAGAAGGAATGCATTTAACACAATATGTGAATTTGTCTCGGTGGATGGCCGCGGGAAGGAGGTCAGATGATTGTAAAACAATAATGTGCACAAGATCGGTTCAACAAGACCGCAAAAGGAGGACGTGGAAAAAAAGGTTGGTCCCTTTTTCAAAAGTATCATATCTTTGGATTTGTGATTCAGTGTATGATGTAATTGGTGTCAACTGGTAATGGATTTTAATCTGAAGAGCTGTTTGTGAAACAACAGACAATAGTGATAAAGCAAAAATACAGTAAAGTAAAAACCTTAATTACAATTTCAGGTGAAAAAAGGTCGAGTGAAATAATAATTTTAAGTACATTTTCTTGTTTTTAATGCTTACATCCACTTTTAAAATGACAGAATTTTGCTCATCAAAAAACAAGTTCTTAGTGAACAATTTATTTTAATAACAATTATGAAAAGTATGATATTAACAGGGCAGCACAGCGGCGCAGTGGTTAACGCGTGTGCGGCACAGTTCTAAGGTCTTCGGAAACCTCCAGTGTGAGTTCAAATCCAGCTACCGGACTTCCTGTGCGGAGTTTGCATGTTCTCCCCATGCTTGCGTGGGTTTACTCCGGGCACTCCGGTTTTCTCCCACATTCCAAAGACATGCATTTCAGGTGGATTGGCCGGTCCAAATTGTCCCTAGGTGTGAATGAGCGAGCGAGTTGTCTGTCCCTGTGTGCCCTGCGATTGGCTGGCAACCAGTTCAGGGTGTCCCCTGCCCACTGCCCGATGATTGCTGGGATGGGCTCCAGCACCCCTGCGACCCTACTGAGGATAAGCGGTGCAGCTAATGAGATGAGAATGAGATGATATTAACAGTTCAAGGGTCCCTCAACAGCCTGAGTTGACAGGCCACTAATGAGGATACAATTCTAGAAAGCTTTTTCCACTGTTGGCAATTCTTGGCCTGTTTTGGGGTCATGGCAAAGTTGGCACCAGTCCATTCCTTAATGTCTGCCCAGGTCTTTTTCGGTCTTTCCCTCCTCCTGCTCCTTTGGACTGTTCCCTGGAGAATTATCTTGGTCAGTCCTGATGATCTTCTGACCTCACCACATGACTGAAGTTTCTGTCTGCGCACAGTTGACAACAGTTCTTTGTAGGGTCCAACGTGTGCTCTGATGTGATGGAGACTGTCACATGGGCTATGTTGCTGATGCCCAGAAGTTGCCTCTAGCGCCCTATTTCCAAGGACTGGATTTTCTTTTAGAGTCCAGATCTCGCCAGTAACCAGCGCTTGCATGAGTCTGGAATTTGATTTCGCTGCTATGTTCTTCTCTCTCCAGATGGGTTTGAGTCTGGTAAGTGCGGCTGTGGTTTGAGCTATCCTTGCCATGATTTATTGTTCTGACCCCTCTCCTGATATGACAGCTCCAAGGTATTTAAATTCAATCTCTTGGTGGTCCATGGTGATGTTTGTGGTGATTCCTTGGGGATTGCTGGTCATTAGTTTTTTTTTTTCCGTGCTGCTTTTTATCTCATACTCGGTTGATGCTTTGTCTAGGCGATTGACCAGATCTCTGTGTTGCTGTTCTCCTGCCAGTCTGGCAATATCATCAGCAAAACAGAGGTTAGTGACGTTCTGTCCCCAAATGCTGACTGTACCTTAATATTGGTCCAGGGATTCGGTCACGATCCTCTCTAGGATGATGTTGAATAAAGTTGAAGAGAGAATGCAGCCTTATCTCACACAACTGTGTTTTTTAACAACGCTCCAATGGTACCATTAATAAGTACCACAGTGTTGGCATTGACATACTGTAGGCATTGTTTAATGGTCTGAACTAGTTTTTGGCCCATTTTGCACGTTGGCCCACTAGGCGGCTTGCCATCTTCTGTAAATTGCCTTCTTGATATCCTCAAAGACATGATAGAGGTTTCTCTGGTGTTGTTGAAACTTCTCGCATAGAATGCGCAGATCTGTTGTTGTCCTCCTTCCCTTCCTGAAACCTGCTTGTTCTTTGGCTAACATCTTTTCATCCTCTCTTAGGACTTTAGCATAACTGCACTTTCATGGCTGATGAGACTTATTTGATGAGGTTCTGTAGTTGGAGCATAGTTGGAGGTTCCCTTTCTTTGGTAGCATAATTACTAACGATTTTGTCCATGCAGATGACCACTGTCCTGTTTGCCAAATATTTCTACAAATCTTTGTCAAGATGTCTATAATTTAACTGGGGGGCCAGTTATGGCCCGTGATCACACTTTTACTGGCATAAAATCAAAAATATCTGACCCGCCAATAATGTTGAAAGTATAATATAAATTTGTCTCATCTCATCTCATTAGCTGCACCGCTTATCCTCAGTAGGGTCGCGGGGGTGCTGGAGCCCATCCCAGCAATCATCGGGCAGTGGGCAGGGGACACCCTGAACTGGTTGCCAGCCAATCGCAGGGCACACAGGGACAGACAACTCACTCGCTCATTCACACCTAGGGACAATTTGGACCGGACAATCAACCTGAAATGCATGTCTTTGGAATGTGGGAGGAAACTGGAGTGCCTGGAGGAAACCCACGCAAGCACGGGGAGAACATACAAACTCCACACAGGAAGTCCGGTAGCTGGATTTGAACCCACACAGGAGGTTCCCAAGACCTTAGAACTGTGCCGCACACGCGCTAACCACTGCACCGCCGTGCTGCCCAATATAAATTTGTACAGAAATAAATTCACCATTTTGGCAGTAGCACTTTGGCTTCCTGTGAGTATTTTAGCCACCCCTCATTTCCAAAATTCCGACTGTAAATTAAAATGAAAATGGCTGCTTCCAGGACAATCAGATTTCAAAACAACAATGTCCGCCTCAGTTGCCAAGACACTGCGATGGTTTTCAAAGAATAATATCAAGAGGCCCTGCCAGACAAAACATGCTGACAACAAAAAGCTAAACGGAAACAAACACTGTGAAAAAGTGAAGCAACTGGAAGCTGTTTTAGCGGCACAGCAGGGCTTTTTCAATATTACTACAGTAAAACTACTAAAAAGCTACTATGAAAATACTACAAAAATGCTACAGATTACATTCAGTAATACCACAGAACTACTACAGAAATATTTAAAAGTACTATAGCATACTTGGAAAATACTACAATGTATATACTACAATAATATCTAAGAGGTCACGACGCCGATCACCAAGCGCTGCAAACCTTTCACGGAGGGCGAAATCAAAGAATGCCAGGCTGAATCGTCGGACCTCACACATTTTCTGCTTACCAAATCAGGCCCGCTTTCTGAAAAGTTTGAACACCCCTGCTGTAGACCGTTTTAATGAATCTCACACCGACAAATCAAGCTTATAATAACCTCGTTGACAGTTTGCACATTGCGTTTGTACAAATACTTCTGGTTAAGCTTTATGGGGGTAGAAGCAACAGATGCATGGGACCTCCTTGGGCTTTTTTTTAACAAAAAAGATGGATTGTGGCCAGAGATCACACAATAGAGGAGAAAAAAAGATAAGATCTGATGACTTCTGCGCAGTCTTCCCCCTCTGAAACCGTCAATGCGTTTATCACATGACCAAAAAAAAAACATGTAACTCCTATTTGCCCCATGGGGGCAGCAGATGACACTCCGCGCCCTCATCACGGAAGTCTCTGGTGGGCTGCCAGGGTCTAGTTCAGGGCTGTCAAACTCATTTTAACTCGGGGGCCACACGATAGAACAAACATTCTGTCGGGGGCCGGACTAGTAGATTTAAGAGAAAGAAAAAGAAATTAAAAAAAAGAGAAAGAGGGGAGGGAAAAGGAGAAAGGGCGGGACAAAGAAAGAAAAAGAGAGAGAGGGAGAGCGTGAGAAACAAAAGATAAAAAGTCGTGAGAGAGGGGGAAAAGAAAGGGAGAGGAAGAAAGAAATCCAAAAAGGAATAGAAAGACAGAAGGAGAGAAAAGAGAAAATAAAGCGTGAAGGGTATGAAGAGAGAAAGAGAAAAGAGAGAATAGGGAAAAAAGGAAATTAGAGCAAAAGAAGTTAAAAGACACAGAGAGAGAGAAAGAGAGAGGAACAAAGGAAGAGAAAAAGAGAGTCACAGAGAGTGAAAGAGACAGAGACAGTGGGAGAAAAGGGGTGGAAAAGAAAGAGTGTTAAAGTAAATCACTGTAAAAACTCTTTGGTGGCTGCATTACTCAAATAAAAACAGATATTCAGTTAAAAAACTACTTCGTGGTAGCTGCTGTCCATGCTCACCTAGCTGTGTCTCTTGGCGAACAGAACTCCCAGTCCGTAGGCATGGTTTATTATTCGTCAGTGAAAACAGGAAAATGAACACACACACATGAGCACGACTTCACAATAAAAGAATATAAGATTGATAAACGTACAAAAGATGTAATTAGACTGATGATTGAAACGTTACTTTATGGGGCGGCAGTAGCTCAGGAGGTAGAGCGCTCGTCTTGGGATCAAGGGATCCCAGTTCGAATCCCGGCTCGCCCGTGTTACATGTCGAAATGTCCTTGGGTAAGACACTGAACCCCTAATACCCCCAATAAGCAGGTTAGCGCCTTAGATGGCTGCAAGGCCGCTATTGGGAAATGTGGAGCACATTGTAAAGCGCTTTGGGAAGTCATTGACTTGAAAAGCGCTATAGAAATGCAGATCATTTCATTTCATTTCATTATGTGTGTGTGTGTGTGTGAGAAAGATTGTTTTTATATTTAGGAATATAAAAACGAGTTATTTTCATTGCATTGAATTCTGAGAAATGCACATTCCCAAAACGGCCAACTTTACAAAGAGAGAGAGAAAGAGTGAAATAAATACAAGTACAGTGTCTTTTTGAGAGGCACCTGGCTTTGGCACCATCAACTTGACATATTTCAACCTGCAGCTTGTTTTTCTCTTGCGCTTCTCTGAGTGTTGTCTCGCGGGCCGGATTCAATCCCTTAACGGGCCTGCTCTGGCCCGCGGGCCGCCTGTTTGACACCTGTGGTCTAGTTTGTCCCGCCAGAGTCTCATAAACTTGTGATGTTACAAAATATACTATTTTAAAAGATATGAGATAAAAATGACTTAAAGAGATCATGGCGGCGCAGTGGTTAGCGCTTGTGCGGCACAGTTCATGTCATGGTAACCTATCGTGGGTTCAAATCCAGCTCCAGACTTCCTGTGCGGAGTTTGCATGTTCTCCCCGTGCTTGCGTGGGTTTCCTCCGGGCACTCCGGTTTCCTCCCACATTCCAAAGACATGCATTTCAGGTAGATTGGCCGGTCCAAATTGTCCCTAGGTGTGAATGAGCGAATGAGTTGTCTGTCCCTGTGTGCCCTGTGATTGGCTGGCAACCAGTTCAGGGTGTCCCCTTCCCGTTGATTGCTGGGATGAGCTCCAGCACCCTCGCGACCCTATGAGGATAAGCGATGCAGCTGAGGAGATGAGATGAGATAAAGAGATCATCTCATTTGAAAAAGATCGTTGTACTCGCTGGCACCCCTTTTTTGTCCTCTCCCTTGCTTTTGGTTAATGGGGTTGATTGGTTAATATGTTTTTTTTCATTCTGTCACTGTGCTAATTTGTTTCCTGAGCAGCACAGCACAAGTGAGCACAGGACAAAAAGAATAAAAGGAGTTTTTTAAAAAACGTTGTTGCAAGAAAATGATCCCAATTTCGACTCATTTTATGAATGGCTCCAAAGCACCCTGATTTGGAGCCATTAATAGAAGAACCTGAATCAGTGCTTCAAAACTTAGGCACTTGGAGTTTCTGAATGTTAATATTCAATAGAGACTAATGATATGTATTTTTTTTGTTTTACGGCACAGTTCTGAGGTCATGAGATGGAACCTCCTGTGCGGAGTTTGCATGTTCTCCCCGTGCTTGCGTAGGTTTCCTCCGGGCACTCCGGTTTCCTCCCACATTCCAAAAACATGCATGTCAGGTGAATTGGCCCGTCCAAATTGTCCCTGGGTGTGAATGAGCGAGTGAGGTGTCTGTCCCTGTGTGCTCTGCGACCGACTGGCAACCAGTTCAGGGTGTCCCCTGCTCAATGCCTGAAGATAGCTGGGAAGGGCTCCAACACCCCCGCGACCCTACTGAGGATAAGCGGTGCAGATAATGGATGGATGGACATTTCCATCTATATTTCGGCGTGTTTTTAGAGGTTCTCTTTTTTCAGTCAGGGTCAAAAAGGCTTGCCTTGTAACAACAGAGGTTCGCTGACGGACTAACAACCGGAAAATGACAGGACTGGGCTTAAAAAAGGACAGGGAACCAATCAGGTAGCCCGCAGCGGCTGGCGCCTCACGAGCGGGCACAGGTGATCCAAATCAGTAATCATGACAATGTTATGTAAAATAAATACAAATTTCACGGCCAACGACTATTTAAAGAATTCCCGTTTATATTTAAGTAATATATTTTTACCTATTTAAATCAATATTGTTTTATTTTAATGAATACATCCTCTTACCAATGGGAGACACCTGATATTACACACTGTCCCTTTAAGTATTGCTTTTTGTTATTTCTCAAGAGAGAAACAAAATAACAATATAATAAAACTTGAAAAAAAAGGTAAAAAATATTGTATAGTAGTGTAGTGGAATGCCCTACCCCCTGAGATTCGAACTGCAACCTCAGTGGAACTGTTTAAATCTGGGCTTAAAACACACTACTATATTTTATGTTGACAATATCTGTGTATTATTTGTTATTGCAACATCCATTGCAGCCTGGTCATCCTGGAAGAGGGATTAGCTGATGTGCGGTCCCTTCTCAAGGTTTCTTCATTTTCCTCATGTTGAGGTTTTTGAGTTTTTCCTTGCCCTCATGCAGGTTTTAGATCAGGGAATGGTGTAATAATAGTCTGTAGTTTGCAATAATCTATGGTCTGTGCAGCCCTTTGAGACTCTTTGTGATCAAGGGCGTTACAAATAAACATGACTTGACCTGACTTAACAAACTAAACAACCCATACAACCTTCTGAGCCTCTGTGACCATAAAACATGAGAAAAATGTTGTACTCTCAGTTTAGCCAACATTATGATTTACCCTTTAAACAAACATGAAACTGGTTCTGGGAATTAAAAAATGAAGAATTAGTGTAATGAAAGACGGTTTCGGTAACAACTGATACTTGTATTGGTTCACTCGTTTTATCATCAGGGAACTGCGATGGAGAAATATGATAACAAAAGGACAATCCTGCTGATTTCCGAGCTTCAAATAATTTGTTTTATGATATTTTGTAACCTTTTAAACGGGCAAACTGATACCTTGTTTTTATACTTTTCTTTTTGAGTAATTCCTATCTACTATTTTTAGTGAAATAGAAATATCATCTTAAAATGCCTTATATGTTCTATTTTTTTTGCTCAATTCAAGCATTATTTATACAGTGAAGAAAATAAGAATTTGAACACCCTGCTATTTTGCTATTTTTCCCACTTAGAAATCATGGAGGGTTCTGAAATTTACATTGTAAGTGCATGTCCACTGTGAGAGAGATAAACTAAAAAGAAAAACCCGGAAATCACAATGTATGATTTTTTAACAGCGAATTTGTGTGATAACGCTGCAACTAAGTATTCAAAAACCTGTGTATCATTTAGAATTCTAACCCTGAAAGAACTGCTCGTCCGCCCATTGAAAGTCCACTTCAGGTATCATCCTGAATCAGATGCACCTGTTTGAGGTCGTAAGCTGCATAAAGACACCTGTCCACCCCATACCATCAGTAAGACTTTAACTTGTAACATCGCAAAGACCAAAGAGCTGTCCAAAGACACCAGAGACAAAATTGTACACCTCCACAAGGCTGGAAAGGGCTACAGAGGTATTGGCAAGCAGCTTGGCGAAAAAAGGTCCACTGTTGGAGCAATCATTAGAAAATGGAAGAAGCTAAACATGACAGTCAATCTCAATCAAAATGGAGCCCTATGCTAGGGGTCTCAATGATTCTAAGAGAGGTGAGGAATCAACCCGGAACTACGCAACGGGAGTTGGTCAATGACCTGAAAAGAGTTGGGATTACCGTTTCCAAAGCTACTGCAGGTAATACACTAAGACGTCATGATTTGAAATCAGGCAAAGCACGAAAGGTTCCCCTCCTTAAACCAGCACATGTCAAAGCCCGTCTAAAGTGTGCACATGACCATTTGGATGATACAGATGAGTCACAGGAGAAGGTTTTGTGGTCAGATGAGACCAAAATAGAGCATTTTGGTCATAATTCCACTAAGAGTTTTTGGAGAAAGAAAAATGACAACAATCCGAACAACACATCCCTATTGTTGATGGGGGTGGTAGCATCATGCTTTGAGGGTGTTTTTGTGCACATGGGACAGGATGAGTGCACTGCATTAAGAAGAGGATTACTGGGGGCCGTGTATTGTGAGATTTTGGGAACAACCTCCTTCCCTCAGTCAGAGCATTGAAGATGGGTCGTGGCTGGCTCTTCCAACACCACAATGAATGTACCAATGGGAGGCACCTAATACTACACACTGTCCCTTTAAGTATTGCTTTTGTTATTTCTCAAGAGAGAAACAAAATAACAATATAGTAAAATTGGAAATTGGTTAAAAATATTGTATAGTAATGTTGTGGAATGCTCTGCCCCCAGAAAATCCAAGGAGTGGCTCCGTAAGAACCATATCAAGGTTCTAGTATGGCCCAGCCAGTCTCCAGACCTGAACCCAATCGAAAATCTTTGGGGGGAGCTCAAACTCTGTGTTTCTCAGCAACAACTCAGAAACGTGACTGATATAGAGAAGATCTGTGTGGAAGAGTGGTCCAAGATCCCTCCTGCAGTGTGTGCAAACCTGGTGAAAGACTACAGGGAACGTTTGACCTCTGTAATAGCAAACATAGGCTACTGTACCAAATATTAACATTCATTTTCTCTGGTGTTCAAATACTTCTTTGCAGCTGTATCACACAAATAAGTTATTAAAAAATCATACATTGTGATTTCTGGATTTTTCTTTTTAGTTTATCTCTCTCACAGCGTACATGCATTTACGATGTAAATCTTAGAACCCTCCATGGTTTATAAGTGGGAGAAAAATCAAAGTAGCAGGGTGTTTGAATACTTATTTTCTTCATTGTATTTATCATTTAAAAATAATCTTATTGAAGAAAGAAATAATTCTTAAAATAAGCAAATGCCAATCGGCACAGCAGTTCATTCAGCTCATTCAAGGATTATCTTTCGTATCTTTTTTATTTTTCAAATAAATTATAATATTATGAAAAACAACACTTGAAATTCCTTAGAAAAATATATTTTTCCAATATTGTTTTCTCAATGTAAAAAGTAAAAAAGTTTCAACATATACAATAATTGCTGATTTAATCCGAAGATGCTGGCCATGAATTCTACACTAACAGTCCATCTTTTAATCCAACTTGAGTATATTTCTCTATAATACTGCATAAATATTATTATCAAAACACATCTAACTAAAACATCCTTTGGTTTGCGCGAAAATGATAAATATCAAAGTGCAAACAAACAAGCAAATAGATTAACACATGTTACCTATTCAGAACTGGGATAACAGTTCTCAAGAAGACCATTGTATTTGTGAATGGTGACAGATAATTGCATCCATATTTGAGAACGTGGTCAAGTCATTTTCTTTGGCTTCAGAGTATTTTAACTGAATGTTATTTCCATTTCTCCTCAATTCTTGACATACGCTATAGAGTTAGTGTGACAGTTTGCCGACAGTTAATAACGGCTTTTTACGATGAACACATCTGACACTCGGTGTAATGAGTATCCAGACACCAAGAGAAACTCTTGACATTTTCTTTTCAGTAGTACGTGACGCTCTTTGAGGTAAACAGAAGAAAAATATATTTAAAATGGATTTCCTTGTCAAATAAGCATAACCCATCTGAAAATTGATTTCGCACTGGGGGGAAGTGGAGAGCGGTGGGCAAAACAGTATGTAAGCTATTTTAAAGTACCGTATTTTCCGGACTATAAGGCGCACCGGGTTATAGGGCGCACCCCCCAAAAAATCGTTTTTGGTCCTATATTTGACATACATAAGACGCACTGGATTATAAGGCGCTACAAAGGGAACATCGACAAAACAGTCAGATGAATCAGTCAAACTTATTACCCCCTTAACATTCCGAAAGCTTGCAAAGAAGCAAATACGTGTCTCAGACATGTACGGAAACAGTGTCTGTACGATGTCACCAATCACTCAAATGCATCGTTCCAAATATCATTCGGAAGGTTAAAGTCTTGGGATTCAAGAAATGCCAAACATTTCTTAGTTTCCATTTTATTTTTTGCTGGCAACTGTGTGGACAGCAAAGGAAGAATTTTATTGTGCAGGGAAACAGGGTTCTTTACTGTGCATATGACAATAAACACTTTGCATTGAATTTAGTTTAAAAATAGACTCATCACAGAAACATCAAGATCGTTCTAAAACAAGATACGGGGAAAATATAATGCTGCATAGCTCACCTAAGTTCTCTTGCAGCCATCACGTTCATTAATGATACGTAACCATGGTCTTCTTACAACCGTGAGTGTAGTAAATCCAGGAGAGTCAAATATTTACAAATACAGAATAGTAAAAAATGTTTTCTCTATGCCGTAGTGCAACCCAACGTGTGATTCACATTCATCTTTTTCGGCCAATTGCAGGCTTTGTTTCGCCCCTTTAACCTATGCGAGCCTGTAAATGATAAAAAGGATCCGCCCCCTTTAACTCCGAATAACTTTAGCGAATAGTGACTGATTCAAATGATGATTGACACATTGGTCAGGAAATAAAACGCCGGTATATAAATCCCAGCATACACCGCGGACTACTTCGCCTTCGGGGGAAAATCTAGTCGGCGGCTGCTTGCATTAGTTGCAAGACTTTGCGACTTAATATTCATCCATATATAAGGCGCACTGTATTATAAGGCGCATGGTCAGCTTTTGAAAAAAATAAAGGCTTTTAGGTGCGCCTTATAGTGCGGAAAATACGCTACTCTTTTTCTTGTTTTTTTTATACTTTTAAACTTATTTTTTGTATGTTGCACTGTTGGAATGTGGCACTGCATACCTCCCCCAGCCGGGCAAAAGAAGGACTCATAAACTGCACCTGTCAAACTGTAGCAATACCGCTCAAAGGATCATCATATTTGTGCTGAAAGACGGATCACAACCCAGCAGAACTGCAATAGACGCAACCAGAGAAGACACACAGGTGGACTGTAGAGGACCACATCCAAATGACCCACCGGCGGGGCTGCACGGATGGACTACCACAACTGGGCTAAAAGGATGCCATCTGTGGGCAGGTTTCTCCCCACAGAGTCAAGTCAAGTCATTTTTATTTGTATAGCCCTTAATCACAAAGAGTCTCAAAGGGCTTCACAGGTTATTACACAGACTATTTTTTCAGACTATTATTACACCATCCCCTGATCTGGAACCAACATGAGGGCAAGGAAAAACTTAAAAACCTCAACATGAGGAAAATGAAGAAACCTTGAGAAGGGATCACACATGTGGCATCCAAAGGGTTGTATGTAGGAGAAATGCCGCCAGCCGATTCCACTTTCAGGAAGTGACAGAACTCCCCAAAGGATGGGTTGGCCTAGGGTCGACCAATCATGTTGAAGTCACACCCCCGACTCCCACCTATAAAACACCACGTATGCCCAAAACTCGCTCTCTTCTCTTGCTGCCAGATAGGTTGGGTAGGGTTACTTTAACTTGATTACTTTCAATTACTTTTGGATTACTCCAATACCAAATATGCTAATAAAAGACAAAGGAAACTAAATATGAATAAAATGATGACTCGCAACACGTGGTAAGCTTTCTCTCCTGGCTTTGATCTCTTTGATATCCGACAAAACTAACATAAAATGCGACAGAAACAAAATGAAAATAAATCCAAACAGCTTGCCAACATCATTTTGGCCGTTCCATGTATTTCGTTACTCCCCAAGCCTACACAAAATGTTAGTAATTTTTATTCATATTTACAATCCCCCGAGATATTATAATTATTATTATTATTATATATATCTTCTTCCGCCGAAATTTAACGGGGAACTCCTCCCAGAGCTTTTGGAGTAGCCCAACGATTCATACACCAAAAATTCCGGCCCAGTCAGGACTTCGGTGGGACAATACGGATAAGCGATACGAGTCTCCGGGGCCCCCACAAGGGGGCCCTACAAGGGGCCTTGGAGACCAAAAAAGAGTCCATCCGGAATGAATAGATTTGAGAATCTCCCATCCAGAATACATGGGCCCATAGAAATCAATGGGTAGCCATGAAAACCAAGGCTTTCCTGAGGGTAGTCATAGTAATCAGGGACTGTCCAGGGTGGCTTGAGGGGGCCCGACCCACATTACCTTTAACCATGGGTAAATGGTGAATTCCAAAGAGTGGATGCTAACAGCTATGTGCACCACTAGCAAAGTGGTGGGCTGGCATAGCCAGCCCATATATTAGCAAAGAGAGGTCCCCCCACAGAACCAAGTAAAAAATGATAGAAACATCTCACTGAGCTAAAAACTTTATGCTAACTCATATAGCTAACAACCAGATTTATATATACATGCTGGGATCATCTTCCAGATCAATCACAACTCTAACAATTGCCACGGGAATTGTCTAGTTACATGTTTTTTTTAAATATTTTTTTTCTTTATTTTCCCCTTTTTTCATTACTATTCTTAATTATTCTATTATGCATAAAACAATGTAAAATTTGCAGCATTTTATTTGAATTATTACAGACAATTTGGCTCAGTTTTAAGATCGTTCCTACTGATAGATGTACAGTTTAGTAGACACTTAAAATAAGGAGAGAATACATCCATTGATTTTGAACTTGCAAGAACAGCAGAGGACACAAACCTCCGATAAGATTAAATCTAGGTTACAAAAAGTTGATCAACTAAAAAGGGTGCGCTAATCAAAGATTAACGGCATGATTGGCCGATTGTGACAAAAATTTAGATAGTGCACAATTGTCAAAACAGTGAGCAACCATGGTCAAAATAAAGAACTGTCATCCTATGCAGGTGTAGGGATTTCTCTCGTATTAATTTTGAAAATCATTAGGATTGAAACAAATTATTCTTTACTGTAATCAGTAAACAAATTTGCCTCTAGGTGTTGCTTGTGCTCCACCATAAATCTTTTTTTCTATGAAGGATGCTAGAATTTCTTACACTGATAAAAAAATAAATTACATTATAACTTTGAGTTGTTTGAGTTCTATTATGAATTGCCAATCCCGAGACAATGAATTCAATGAACCAGGCTGATTGAAATGGAACACAATTTATAAACACAGATAATTAATGATAGGGGGAAAAAATGAATAGGTAAGGGGAGGGGAAGTCACGAGAGATTATGGACGTTTTCGACCGCTGAAAGTCTATAATGCTAGTAGATTTGGGGAGAATCCTTTGAACAGAAAAGAAACGTTCATTCCCAAGAACCAGCAAACATGGTGTCAAAGGAGTGATATAGCCTGGTGCTCGGATGGTCGTAACATATGGCCAACGTGCTGAACTCAAGGCCGCGGTGCAGGCCACCACGGCCGCTAGGCGCGGCCCACGTGCGAGACTAACCAGCCAAGCAGAAGTAAAGAGGAAGGCTATCGCTCAGCCAATTCTTTTTATATGGACCAGTGACGCTCGACCAGATCATGCCTCTATGGGCGTGATCATATATGTCTGATACACGCAGTATTGGGTGACGGTGTTTGATATTGCAAAACTTGTTAGAAAGCAAAGGTTAGAGATTTGTTCTGTACTTGAGAATGTCCCTCCAATCAACATAATTGCTTACGGTGATAACATTATTTTAGCAATACATTGCTTTGACAATAAAGGCATATTCTATTCTATTCTATTCTATTCTTTGGATGTTTTAATTACAATTAACACTTCATGTTATCAGATTTCATTATGGTACATGGTGAATTGGTATGTTTGGGAACTGTCCAAAAAGGGACACCGTTGTTCAATCTATTCCTAAATGAATATTTGAAACAAAGAAGGTGGAAGTCATTTTTGTGCTGGGCTTATTTGCTCTACACAGTTTACCATTATCTAAAACGGATCAAACTTATACAGTGGGACCTCGGTTTTCGAACGCCTCTCAGTTCGAACAAATCGGAGTCCGAACAAAAATTTCGAGAAATTCTTGCTTCTCTGTTCGGTCAAAAAATCGGAGTTCAAACGCCGGTAATGCGTGAGTGCGTACGCTAGGGTGCGATGCTGAGCGGCGTACGGGTGTAGATAGCTCTTTTCGTGACCAACTGTTATCGCGTGCGGACGTGCTTCGTTTTGCTTTCGCTTTTAATATAGGTGTACGAAGTGTTTTAGCCCCTAATTATGCCTCAGAAGAAAGTCAGTGCAAGCAGCAAAGTTGCTACAGGTGAAAAAAGAAAAGTAGTGCGTACAACTATTGAATTTAAGAAAGAAATAATAGCAAAATATGAAGGAGGTGTGCGAGTGTCTGATCCTCTCCCCGCCGTCCACCTGCGCCTTCTGCTGACCATGTAGGAGAAAATGTAGGTTCGATAATCTTTTAAGTCTTCTTACGTGATTTAAAAAAGTGCACCAAAAGCCTGCCATGAGGGGGAGCCTTTTATTTCGTCATCCCAAAAGAACTCAGAGAATTCCAGACATAACAACTCTTTTATAGCTTCAGTTTGAGTACAACCCAAAAGGCGGCCCTAGTCCTCAGTAAAAACAAGGAAGATGCTGTCGTACCCTTATTAGGACATGTTGTTCGCCTCAGTTTGCCCAGAGGGACCTTGCACAGCGGGACCTTGCAGGTCCCATGCCCTTTTAGGGAAACTCAACTGTCTTGCCAAGGATCTTCTCGAATGATGTCAACATTCCCTCACTACTGTAAGCAATGTAAGCAAGTCTTTCTACATTTCTAAATGTATGCAATTCTATTCTACAAATGCAAGTCTATTTTCCACAACAACCACCACAAAGGTAAGAAATCCTATGCATAAATCTTTTCTTTATCCTTTTTATTTTTTATTTTTACACGTTCATGTTAGTGTAATCTTTCGTACGGATATTACGATAACGCGAACGTACGATTAGCCTGGGTTAGCTTTATGTTTCTGTTAAACATTCAAGGTAAACATTCAGGGTTTTGTAACGCAGCCCCCTTTGCAATGAACCGCTCACCACTTGTTGTGGAGACCCGGTTGCTAAATGACTTGTAAACGACCTGATTTTTTTTATTTTTACCCGTTCATGTTAGCGGAATCTTTCGTACGGAAGATTACGATAACGCGAACGAACGATTAGCCTGGGTTAGCTTTATGTTTCCGTTAAACATTCAAGGTAAACATTCAGGGTGTTGGAACGGATTAAAACGATTGACATTATTTTTAATGGGAAAAATGATTTCGGTGATCGAACAAATCGGTTTTCGAACAGGGTCCTGGAACGGATTATGGTCGAGAACCGAGGTTCCACTGGAATTTACTTCCTCAGAAAAGTAGTCAGAAATACTGTGTCAGAAGAAAAAAATAGTTTGGGAAAATGACTCACCTATGATCAAAAAGAAAAGTTTGTTGTGTTTTTTTCAGGTGTTTTTGTCTACTTACTTTTTCTGTACAAATTCTCCTGTGACGAGTACGCGACGCTCGCTGAGGTGATCAAAAGAAAAAGATTATAGATTGATTTCCTTGTCAAAGAAGCGTCCACAATTGATTAACCCGTTTTAAAATTGATTTCACAGCAGGGAGGATGAAAAAGGCTAGATTGACGGATCATACTCGGAGATGCTGTCGAGCTGTTTGATGAAGTAGATCTTTACCTCACTCGCTGTCAGCCTAGTAAAGGACATCGACGTCTAATACAGCCATTGGCAACGAATGCATGAATGTGGAGCTTTATCATCAAAGCCTTTGAATGCAACAAATGCCTCCGAGCTTTCAAAGTGGATCTCAGAAGACTCGAGCTGCTTTATATCTCGCCCAGAAAGAAACGAAATGGTACATATTGATTCCGCAGTATCCAAGGGGTGAGTAGAGGGGTGGGGGGTGTGTATGGCCGTTTCTACTTGTCTTCTTCTTAAAACCAGCGACTGAAAATCAACAACATGTAAGACAAAATCAGGAAGCGGAACCAAATTATTTCAACATTTATATTTACAAAAAAAACAACAACTGAATAGTAAGTGTTGTAAACATATAGGCCCTCTGTACTCTTGACTCAGCCGACTGACTCTAGAAGTTCCCTGATGACTTCTGAATGATCCAATGTTGACCTAAATGACTAATACTGACTTTTAGAGTGCATGTGTTTGTTATTAAGTCTCAGTTTAAATGCTGGTCTGTAATGGGCTAAGAGGTTTGTGAAAGGAGATAGACAGCATTATAATGAACAAAAAAACACATCAGGTAGGTCCAGGATGAAAATGTGGAAAAGATCAAAGCAAGAATGGGATACAAGAATATTTCGCAATATCTACCGTGCGATCAAATGGAAAGAGCAGGAAACCATTGAAAACCTACCAAGACTTGGCTGTCCCTCTAAACATTTAATCCAAACAAATGTTAAATGGTCTGCATTTATATAGCGCTTTTCAAGTCAATGAAGACCTCCCAAAGCACTTTACAATGTGCTTCAAACTTACCCATTCACACACACACACACACACACACACACACACACACACACACACACACACACACACACACACACACACACACACACACACACACACACACACACACACACACCAATGGGGAGTCAGCCATGCAAGGCACCTACCTGCTTATTGGGGGCATTAGGGATTCAGTGTCTTGCCCAAGGACACTTCGACATAAAACACAAAGAAAACTAATCAGAGAAGCAACAAAGAGATCTTTGATCACATTGGATTACCTGCAGGCATACACAGCTGAGGTGGGACAATTTGTGCATAAGAAAACTATTCAATAAGTAGTAATACTAAAATGTGAATGGGTGACCAGGATGTGGATGAATAAAGTATCTATCTATCTATCTACTCTGCATTAATATACCCTTTATGGAAGAGTGGAAAGAAAAATACCATTAAACAGCCATGTCCAATGTCCGGCCTGCGGGCCAGATATGGCCCCTGATCAAATTTTTCCTCGCCCGCATCCTCTGTCATGAAATTGATAATAAGTGGCCTGCCAGTAATGTTTGACCGCAGTATAAAATAAATTTGTGCAAAAAAATTCACCAATTCATCGGATGGTGGCAAAAGCCATTTGGCCACTTTGCTCTTGGCAACCCATTTCCGTTTATTGAATTTTAGGTTTATAACCTACCTGACTGCCTGAATAACTGAACGCTTTTGGTGGATCCAATTAAGGAAATGAAACTTACGGCAAGAGTTGTTGATTATTCTTCCTGGTCACCCATTCGGTGGGGAGAAACCAAAAAAAACAACACCGCGGGTCAAATGAAAATACTACACCGGCGAGCTACGAGGTCGCGACACTGATCGCCAAGCACTGCAAACCTTTCACAGAGTGGGGATATTATTAAAAACTGTGTCATCAAAATGGTCAACAAAATTCGATCAGCCCACACACAATTTCAGCTTATCGAATCTGGCTTACTTTCTAAAAAGTTTGGACACCCCTGCCATAAAAAGACCCATTTGGTGTTTGCAAGAAGACACATTTGCGACACAAATAACATGGGGAACAAGATGGTCGGATGAAACCAAAATTGAACTTTTTGGGCTGAATGCATAGCGCTACGTTTCGCATAAGAGTAGCACTGCACATCACTCTGAAAGCACCATTTCCACTCCACTGTGAAACATGGTGGTGGTGGCATCATGCTTTGGGGTCGGTTTTCTTTATCAAGCACTGGGATCAATAAAGTTAATGGGAAGATGGATGGAGCCAAATACAGGGCAATTCTGGCAAAAGTCTGCAGAACACCTGAGAATGGGTAAGGATTCACCTTCCAACAGGAACTTAACTAAGAATATAAAGGTGTTAAAATGGCCAAGCCAAAGTCCAGACCTCAGTCCTTTAAGCATTTGTGGAAAGATCTGAAAAATGCAGTGCACAATCACCATAAACCTTAAAAAAGCTTTAACTGTTTTGTAAGGAATACTGGGCAAATAGTTCTGTTTCAAGATGTTCAAAACTTATAAAGACATACCCGAAATGACTTGGGATTGCAGCAAAAGGAGGTTGCACAAAGTCTTAACTCAAAGGGGGCCAATACTTTTGCAATTCTCCTTTTTCCTTTTTTTTATAGCGCAAAATGACATATGATCATTTCTAGGTAGATCCTTCCTTTTATAGCAAGGCGCTACTTATTTTGTCTGTAATCTGGGGATAACTGAATAACCTTAGAAATGAAGTAACTAGTAACTAACTGGTTTTCAATAACGTACCTATCACTGCTCACCCCTTTTTCTCATCTTGGTCATCCTGGAGGGGGGATTACCTCATGTGTAGTTCCTTCTCAAGGTTTCTTAATTTTCCTCATGTGGAGGTTTTTGAGTTTTTCCTTGCCCTCATGTTGGTTTTAGATCAGGGGATGCTGTCATAATAATCTGTGGTTTGGTCTGAACAGCCCTGTGAGACGTTTTGTGATTCAGGGCTATACAAATAAACATGACTTGACTTGACTTGACTTCATCTAGTTCGGTTTTTGTATCAGAATCCTGCAATTCTCCCCTTTTAGGCCTGGAAGGATGACGGACCCGTGCATTTGCCTCTCGCACTGCCTTATTTGCGATTCCATCCCAGGCCTCCCAATCAACCATAGCTTGCTCCACTCTCATTTTCGTAGCATTAATTTTCATTTACTGATGAATAATTGCAGACAGTGAAAGGGATCTATCTGATTGGTCTCCCTCCAGGGTTTCAAACTGAATTTCCAAAAATGTGCCTTTAAATTCACGGACCGTGGGCAAAATGTGGCATGTCACATTTTATGTGGCCCGCGAGAGTCAAGTCATGGTTTTTGTATAGCTCCTAATCACAAGAAGTTTCAAAAGGCTGCACATATTACAGATTGTTATAGACTACAGACTATTTTTACACGATCCCCTGATCTAAAACCTACATGAGAGCAAGGAAAAACTCAAAACTTCAACATGAGGTACATGAAGAAACCTTGAGAAGGGACCACGCATCCACTGTACTGGGGCCTGAATGGAGAACAATCTCGTACATTTTCAGAGCGAAGGCTCCGCTCCGGAACAGAGTCAAGTCATGTTTTTTTGTTTAGCCCTTAATCACAAGAAGTCTCAAAGAGCTGCACAGACCATTACAGTCTACATACTATTATGACGCCATCCCCTGATCTAAAACCTACATGAGGGAAAGGAAAAACTCAAAAACCTCAACATTAGGAAAATTAAGAAACTTTTGAGAAGGTACAGGACATAAGTCAAGTCGTTTATTTGTATAGACCTTCATCACAAGAAGTCTCAAAGGCCTGCACAGACCACAGACTATTGCAAACTACAGACTGTTATTACACCATCCCCTGATCTATAACTTACATGAGGGAAAGGAAAAACTTAAAAACCTCAACATTAGAAAAATGAAGAAACCTTGACAACATGAGGTAATCCCCCTTCCAGGATGACATTCATTTTTTCTCAGACGCTCAACAAAATACACAGACTCTGCCAAAAACAGCTCAAATACTTGACAAAATACTGTATGTAATACTCTACAAAACACGAGCTGAAACACAGGACGTAATACATGACGCTAGAATGATTTTTTTTTATGTGGCATATATTTTTAGGCATTTATTTATTTCTTCAAATGTTAGTTTTTAATTATCTTAAATAGAGATAATTCGCTCATGACACAAGCTATTTGAGCTACAAGCACAATCACAAACACAAAAAAATAATTTTAAAATGTCTGGGCGTTTACAAAAAGACTGCTTTGACAAAAAACTCAATTTCCCACAATGCCTGTCGGCTATAATATCCGCAATGTGATGGCCCAATGCCGATACCCACCACTATCTCCATATTGATGCCATTGAATTGAATTGAGAAATGAAAAAAAATGTCAGAGAAGATTTTGCTATACAGCGATACCTCTACATACGCGATTAATTTGTTCCTCGATGGAGCTCGTATTTAGAATTGCTCGAATTCCGAACCAATTTTCCCCATATGAAGTAACTGAAAATCAATTCAATCGTTCCAGGTGTCATGGTTGCCATGGCGCCCAATTGGCCCCGCCCGTGTGGCGCCAGCTGCGGCTCGCTAACAGATTGGCTTTCTTTCTATTTTAAACTCAGTGCTCTCACTCTTCCTTTGTCAGCCCGTCAACGAACTTTTGCCCCTCAAGACGTGGGTTTCGACTATTGTTCCGGTTTATTTTGTCCTGTTTAATTTCGGTTTCCAGTTTTGTTTCCGTCTATTTTTGTCCTGTTTATTATTTTCTCCAGTTTTCGTTCCCGTCTTGTTTCTCCTGTTTATTTTCGATATCCTGATTCATTATTTATCCTGTCTGTCCCGTCCTGACCGGTATCGACCCCATCTGTCCGATATCAACTCGGGCAATTAGAATCGATCTCGTCGATGTCTGGCTTCCTGTCTGTCCACGCCAGACCGCTGCCTAACATGCATGACTCCCGATTTCCCATAAAATAAAAGGCTTGTGCGAGAATCTCAAGCGTTTGGGTCCTGATCCTGTTCTAGTTCTTGACACCGGACCTCCTAAAAGCACCAAAACTTACCCTAAATAGCTATAAAATATATATTCCTGGTCACTAAAAACACGTTCAAGTTGTTGTTGAACAAAAAATACAGTACTAAGAAAAATAAGATGATAATAAAACGATTTTAAACCCCTAGTCTCTAGTGGTAATGTCTGGAAATTCTCGTGACTTGGATTTTCTTTATGGATTTCCTCGAAAGACATCTTGTATCCCGAATTGCTCCAAGCTGGGTAAGCTCGTGTAGAGATATTACTGTATTAAATTATAACATGATATTCATAAGAAGTGACATTTTTCATTGCAACTTTAATGTCTGTGACTTGAATAATAAAAAACGTAGAAGTTACTTTACATTAGTGGTTCGCAAATTGTGGGGCGGGCCCCCTGGGGCTGCGTGAGGCTCCATCGAAGATAGCGTGGACGCGTTTGACCTCTGGGAACTTTTTTTTTTTAATTCTCCAAAGAATCAAGTGCAATTGCACCTCCACGACACTAGGGAGCAGTGACGCTCTCATTGGCAGTGTTTTGTTGAGATTTAACCTCCACGCCATGGATATAGCATTGAGTATGAAGCGTAGATACGAATTGTACCAGACCTTCAAATTAGATTATTTAAACACCGGGGGCAAGAGAGGATTTCTTCTTCCAAGGGGGGGCGTGAGAGATAAAAATTGAGAAGCACTGCTTTACATGAAGCGAATATATTTATTTTACATTCCCATTAAATTCATTTACATTTATAAGTAACATCAGGCTCTTTGATGACGGCCATTACACTGTGGCCCTCATTGAAAAAATAAAATGGACACCCCAGCTTTAAAGGGACAGTGTGACTGTCAGGACCAGAACGGAGACAGGACCCACTTGCGTTGCGTTTCTTACAAGTTTATTGGAAGAAAGAGAAAGGGTTGCGCCCACGATCCGGTGATTGCTGGACGCAGGAAGCAGGTCGCTCGGATGCTCGGATTTTGCTCCAAACGCGGAAGTGGATCTTCTGTGGTGAGCGATGGCGGTGTCAGGAAAGGAAAAAACGGGTCAGTAGCCGGGATAGTAGAGCAAAAACGTGGTCGGGGTCAGAAGCGAGTCGTAAGCCAGAATAGGAGAGAAGACGTGGTCGGGGACAAAAAGTGGTTGTTTGTTTTGGCCCAGACTTTCACACAGTTTTTGCTTTCTGGTGGTACCCTTGGGAGCAAGATGCCAGACAATAATGTTAGCTCCCTCCTGGTTGAGCCTTGTGTAAAATCAATTACAAAGAAATTGACCTGTGAGTATATAAAAAAAATCATATTTATACGATAGTTGCTTAATATTCAAATCAATATTCTTTCTGTTAATGAATAATGCCTGTTTTTTACTACTAGGAGACACCAAATAATACATACCGTCCCTTTAAGTTGCTTTTCTTCAAAGAGCGGCGCTAATGGTCTTGAGTGTATTGACCTGTAGCTATAACCTTAAACATAATCCCCCCTGGACGGGAGTTGGTTCACCTCTGAGACACACTCAAGCCTGCGAAGCAGTAAGATCAATAATAGATTTCAGACAGAGTAGAAGGGCAACGGGAATGTTTTATTCCCGATGAGGGATCATTAATAGTACTTTTCTCTTCACCTTTAGACCAAATTGGCCACTTTGGAGTTGTGACTTTTGTGGTACACGGTAACAAAAAAGAGGGTTGTGTTGACGTGCAAAATCCCATGAGGGAAGCAAGTCCGATCTAAGAAATCTGCTCTTTGTAAGTCCCAATATAGTAACAGGTTTGCTGCTGTCCTACTGGCAGATATATTTCTAGGTTGAAATTGTAAATCGGCGACAAATATATAATATACATCTATATATTCATTCAGGTTTAATCATCACAGTTTATTGGTAATACAAATCAGTTATCACTTCAGATTTTTCAGTTCATAAAGTGTAATGCCTTCTCAAGGTCCAATCCATTATCATCCTCCTCATAGCGAAACCAGGAATAAAATTAAGTCCATTTTGGCAGAAAAGTCCTTATCTTGCTAGGAGTATTCTTGTTTATTTTCTTTCGTCAAATCGTTCGCTTCAACACACGTGTTTTCCTTGCCTCCGCGATCTTCCCCAAAAATTTTCCGCCGTTTTTTTCGTGCCGGAATTATTGCCGTTGTTATCACTTTCGGCAATATGTTTCGACTTATTACTGACACTGAAGAAATTACCAATGTTGTGTTGATTTTCACCTTCCCTCGCCGACAACCACCACAACAATGACGTCATCTCGAAGCAACGAGATCTCGTTTGCCGAGATCGGCGTGCAGACGAAAACTCGAACCGCGAGACCAAAACAACAATGGCGGATCTGCCTGACGAAAAGTTTGGAGCGCGGTAAATCTTTGTTAAAAATAAAAGTAATCGGGTAATAATGACAATTTTGTGTCGAAAAACTCCACGTCCCCAGCAAAAATGATGCTCGATTGTCCCTTTGATTTTCTCAAGTCTGTTCTCCATTTTCACCGAGTTGTATAGTCCCATGAAGTATTTCTTAATTTCTGTCATTTCTTGCCGCATACTCTCCGGCTCCTTCTTTGTTTTCATCAGTTCGTTTAGCATTTTCTCCATTCTCTCGTTTTTTTTTCCTCCATTTTATAATCCATCATATCTAAGCAATCTTAGCCTTTTTCAAATCCCTATTTTATGTCTGATATTATCGAGTCCTGGCGCCTGTTTTGGACATATTTCGTTTCTGTTGAATGTTCGTTCGTAAGAAAAAAGAAAAAAAAACAGCAACCGCAGAAAAATATTAAAATTCCAAAGCGATGAAACAGGAGTGAGGAGTAGGAAAAAAATAGCGACCATTCTCGTGAGACTCCGCAAGAAGAAAAGAAGACTAAGTATTATCTTTATTGTTTTTTTGGTATGAAAAATACACAAAATTATCTAAATTGGATTAGAATGATCACAGATAATTTGCTCATTTTATAGATTATGTTTCTTATTTTATTTCTTGTTGAGTTACCTCAGGTGCAGCCCCTTCTCAAGGATTCTTATTTCCCTCATGCTGAGGTTTTTGAGTTTTCCCTTGCCCACGTGTTGGTTTAAGATCAGGGGATGGTGTCATAATAGTATGTAGTCAGTACTACTTATTGGTAATTGCTCAAAATTAAAACACTTGATAAATATAGAGAAACATGAAATTTGCTCAGACAATCCTGGTCTACTTGTAAACCCAAGAGCCAAGAAGAAATCCGCAGTTTCGAGAGCATTCTCCCGTTGCAGCCCCATTATCAAGGTTTCAGTCATTTTCTCACATTGAGGTTTTT